>NC_080065.1:9172379-9478369 GCF_949987535.1 Balaenoptera acutorostrata | reverse complement strand
GAGCAACAAATCTATGCAAGTATTTAAGGCATTTATTTTATGTTAAAAGAAATATAGAAATATTATGTGGGATTATGCAAAGCACTCATAGAAAAACTTGAAGTCTGGCAGGTCCAGAAATAAACCTAACACTTGATACAAAATGTGTTTTTGCTGTTAAGATGCGAGATGGAGAATATCATGATGAAAACTTCTTTTTCAAGCAGGGAATAAATATTTATGATTAGTTTATAGAAGTAATTTGATAACAGGAAACGTTTCATAAGTCCAAGGGCGTGGACCTGGGAGGATCATTCTTGAAGCGTCTAGTCCTAAGGCTGGCAGAGTAAACACAACCAATAGGATTCCCTCCACACCAGGATGTTTTAGGAAATCTCCAATAAGAAATTGTATCTTATCGCCAACAAGTTATGGTTCTATTCACTATAACTTGTCAATGGAACCACCCGCTGTCCCTGTACTTTTGTGTATATGGATTCAGTTGTTCTGACCTGGGGGCCCCACTGCCCTGCAGGGCACATTCCTCAATGTCCGGAGGCATTTTCAATTGTCATGACATGGAGGGGGGGGGTGGATTTTGTGGCATCTAGTGGGTAGAGGCCAGGGATACTGCTCAATAACCTTTAATGCACAGGACAACCTCCTGAAAATCCTCCATTCCAAAATATCAATAATGCTGAACGTGAAAGAAAAGATTATTCTTATCAATATAGTACAGATTATAACACAAATCCTCTCTCTAAACCATTTCATATCTGCTGATCATATGTGATAATACCTATTCTGTGTAATCTGTAATAAAAAACACACCTTCTCTTCCTGAATCATCACTTCAAAGAAACACTCACGCAGTGATTCCCAATGACAGTGCTATTGCTAATTTGCATTTACTCCACGCATACTTATGTTACCAACATCCCATGAAGGAACTAAAGAGAAGCAAGAGGAAGCAGGTTACCTCTCAAATAAGACCTGGCTGTAGTCATCCAGGAGGTGGGCGTGAGTGTGGAGAAAGATGGTGTTGTAGCCCACCAATGCCGCCATCATGATCAGCATCTTTAGCTCGTAATTCACGCGCAGGAAAACCGAACAGGATATCAATCCCAGGATGCAGCTGTATATAAAGTACTGGAACAGGGAAATACGTCAGATGAATATGTGGGATCTCTTCTGAGGAATGCCAAAATGAGCATTAAAATTGGGGACCACCATCAAGCTCACTTGGTCAACTCCCAAACTGACTGTGAAAGCAGATGCATTTGTCTGCTCCTTGATCCAGTGACACATGACTAAACACATTGGATTTAGAAAAGAATTACTCATGACATGGCTTGCTCACCCAGCGTAGCATGTTTAATAAAAATAATCGTCCATATGGCCAAATACTTTTCAGAAATAACTTTTAGAAATCTACATTGAAGCTATGTCATTATTAGCAAACGTCCTTTGCTTCTTGAAAATGAAAAACAAAATGGCTCCCTACACATTTACGGATTAAAACAAAATGACAGCACACAGAATCTTCTGTGGGCTTCCAATGATCTAATTCATTAAGAGGATACAAATCATTACAGGTAGTTCTATTAACGGTATAAGAAAGCCTAGACATTTTATTTAAAAAGCAGTTGTGTGTCAGAGGGATTATCTAGAACAGAAAGGATTTAAAAAAACTAAAAGTTTTGAACTATATATAAGATAGATAACTAACAAGGACCTACTGTATAGCACAGGGAACTCTACTCAATATTCTGTGATAACCTTTATGAGAAAAGAATCTAAAAAAGAATGAATATATGTACACGTATAACTGAATCACTTTGCTGTACTCCTGAAACTAACACAACCCTGTAAATCAACTACACTCCAATAAACTTAAAAAAAACCCCCAACATTCTAAGGGTTCACAGCCTTCACCAGACTACTAACAGGTCTTTATCCCAGATAAAAAATCAATTAAGAAAACCGGAGGACATGAGAGGAATTCAGTGGTGAGTCTTCAACATCAACAACAAGAATATGTTTGAAAATAAACTGTAGCACCGTACAAAGTTAAAAAAAAAAAAGAAAAAGAAGAAGAAGAAAAACAGCAAGATTTAACATTGGTTGAAAATCAATTGGCCATAAGTGTGAGGGTTTAATTCTGAACTCTTAATCCTGTTCCATTGGTCTATATGTTTTTACTTATGCTAGTTCCACATTGTCTTGGGTACTGCCGTTTGATAGTAAATTTTGAAATTGAAAATCAAAACAAAACAAAAGACAACAAAAAACCCTAAAAGCTTTGACCTGGGTGAGTCACGACTGCTCTGGAAGTGGGCGGGCACCAAAGAAATCAAAGACCCCAGCGTGAGGAAGAAGGCCGGCATGGTCCATCTTTTGTGGTCCATGGGAAGCAGCTGGCAGGCCTGCCCTGTGTTAGCACTTTTCCATTTACCACAATGGACATCGACAAGACAGGATAGCCTTGGATTCTGTTCTGCTCCAATCACTCGTTAGCGGATTGACTTTAGGCCAGTGCCCTAACTTGCATATGTCACAGTGTCCTCATCTGTAAAAGGAGGGTAATAATGTCCCCCCTTCTAGGTCACTGAGAAGAGCACGTAAAGCTTGGAGTCCATGGCCCTGCAGGCCAGGAGGTGCCCGCTAAGTGGAAACAGTTGTCATTCTCGCAAAGCATTTGTTTGCTGGATTATAGGGTTTTAATAACAAGGATTAGCTGCTATCTTTTCGTGTCTGCAGCAGAAGCAGCAGTCGGTAAAGTTTAATCATTTTAATAAAACATAGATCCGACTGATGTTTGATAAATCCTGCCTTTAAAAAGTAGCTCAGTGTGTAAGCTACTCCATTTTAGTTACATTATATGGGATAAGCCATGTATAAACTGCTTATTTTTGTCATTCTAGCTCTTCCTTTTATTTCCCCAGCTAAGGTCATCTACAGTCAGCCATGGGGAGGGCTACTAATATTAGTGCATCAGTCCTGTTCTTGGGGGAGAAAGGAAAGTCGGAAAATGAGCTGCGGTGGTCCTAGCAGGCACCGCCTTCCCTGTGAGAGGCACCCACGCAGGGGGCAAGGCAGATCCTCACCAGTGAGGACTGAGACCTGGCATCTCAGCTTCAGAAGGAAGACCAGCAATTAAGTCCCTTGGGTCCGACAACCACTGGCTCAGTCCTCGGGAAGTAAAGCATCCTCGACAAGCAGCATGATGGGTGGTGGCGGCTTAGGGAAGGCTGAGAGTCTGTAAGCGCAACTTCTTTGGCCACAATTCCCTGAGGTCAGTTCTCTACTATTCTGACCACTGATAACCCCACGACAGAGAACAGGAAGAAGAAAAGAGGAGAGGAAATGTGTCCTGATGGGACCATCTGGCTGGCGGAGAGGAAGGGCAGAATCAAGAGGTCTGGGAGAGAGTGGATGGGCACCACTGACTCAGTCTCCCTAAAGCGGAGGGTGAGGGAGAGATAGCCTGTGCTTTGAAACCAGCCCTCGTGTATAGGGGACTTGGCACTATTACCTTAATGACTTAAATTAATTACTTAAATCCTTAATGGCTAAGTACTGCCCTCAGAGGGCAGGTGTGAGGCTCAGTGACTCAGTGGGCATCGCTGCTGGGACAGCTTCTGAAAGCAGCCCAGGGAGCCCCGCAGACTGTCTGGGGGTCCCTGCATTCCTGTGGGCACGTGCACAGCAACCTGACAGGGCAGGCTTCTTTCTGGTGAATCGAATAAAACACGGGCTTGCACTTTGTATGTCTTCTTTCATTAGTTCATTTTGGGGCTCATCCGCTATTAGATGTTTCACAAGTATCCACCCCGACCAAGAGTCTGAGAAGCCCTGGGTTTTAACCTCCTCTTTAGTCAGCAGTCACTGTCTTACGCGACTGCTCCGTAAAAGCCACGAAGTCGCCTTGGGAGCGCGCAGCGGGCAAGGCTCCCACTCAGCGTCTCGCCCTTCTACTCACAAAGCAGCTCACTGGTACAAATAAAAGCATGCCTGTCCCCTGCACAGGTGACCCAAGGTAAGGAGGATGATGAAGCCCACCTTGACGAATTCTTGTGAAGATTAAAGAAGATAATAAAAGCAAAGTGCACAGAACAGTGCCTGGCCCATGGGAGGCCATATAAATTCTGCTATTATTGTTATAAACTGGAGCTCTTTGTAAGACTTTTTATTTTATTTTTCTTCTTTTTTTAAAAAAATTTATTTTATACTGGAGTACAGTTGATTAACAATGTTGTGTTAGTGTCAGGTGTGCAGCAAAGTGATTCACTTATACATATACATATATCTATTCTTTCTCAAATTCTTTTCCCATTTCGGTTATTACAGAATATTGAGCAGCATTCCCTGTGCTATACAGTAGGTCCTTGTTGGTCATCTATTTTAAATACAGCAGTGTGTACACGTCAGTCCCAAACTCCCAATCTATCCCTCCACCCCACCCTGAAATTTGATTTTAAAAAGGATTCTGCTGCTAAAATTCTGCTGAAAATCATTATTAGAATGAACGTTATCAACAGTTCAGCCTAAGTGAATGAGAAGCAGAATAATGAGCCCTTTACATGAGTGTGTGTGTGTGTGTGTGTGTGTGTGTGTGTGTGTGTGTGTGTGAATGTATACATGTGCATTTTGGGGGATTGGGGACAGTGGGATTCTAAAAGTTTTCTGAAACACCCCTAGTTTGAAATATGTGCCAATACCTATAAAATATGTCTATGATTTCACATTTGAAAATTCATTCTTAGGCTTTTAAAAAGTTTTCACATTTCAGGGTTAGGGTTACTAAAATACATATGTTATGGGAAGTAGCCTTTTAGTCCATTTTCTATTAAATAAGCCTTTCTAGAAGGCTTGGAGGCCATGTGCAAGGTGAGGTGGGAATTAATTAAAGGTAGGTTGGGACCCTGAAGGTAGCGACAGAGGGATTGTGTGAATAAAGAAGAATAACGGGAGAAGGCCAGGCTGGGAGCTCTGAAGATCAGCTGCCTCTACTACATAAGGTAGCCCTGCAGGGAGGTCGCTGGATGTCAAGAGCTCTGGCTGCAGGCTCCTGAGCTGAGTTCTATTAGGACACTATTACTAAGAACCTTATTTTTATATAGTTTTAATAGTTAATATAATTATTAGTTAATATTTTTATTAAGTATTATTTGTTAATATTATTTAAATATCATATATTACTATTACTTAATATTAGGTAACTAAGTTAAAATTGGTTCATATAGTTATTAATACTTTTCATATATTAATCGATGAAATCAACTTGCATTTTGACACCAAGGGAGCAGCCACTGTCACCTTTGGCAATTTACTTAAGTATCTTTTGGTTTCAGTTTCCTCGCCTGGAAAACAGGAATTCCAATATCTAACTCACAGGGTAGTTTTGTGGATGAAATGATATAAATGCCTGATATAGTGTGAACTGCCTACATGGCAAAGATTCTTTCTGGTTGATTCTGTTGGACATTTTTAAATGACTTTTTCTTCTGCCACAGAAATAATACACCTGATGTTAAAAATTAGGAAATATACAAAGGACACATATAAAAAGCAAGCATCTCCTATAATCCCCAACATCCAACTTGAGCCATGATTAATTAATTGTTTTGTATATCTTTCCAGCTTTATTTTTGGTGTGTGTGCTACTTGTTATTGGTATTATTATTTTAGAAAATTGGGAATGGATTGTTTGGAATGTTTTTAAATGGTACTTTTCACTTAATAGCTTATAAGTATATATTTCTATGTCACTAAATAGCTTTCTACAACATCTTTTGTAGCGGCTGGATATAATCTTATTGTATGTTCATAACAAAATTTGTTTAAACAGTTAAATTTATTCTAACTTTTAGGTTGCTTGCTTTCTTTTCCTTTCTTTGTTGTTATTGCTACGTAAACCTTTCGACGAACACCCTGGTAGCTAAATCTTTGCACCGTTAAAATTACTTTCTAAAGTTAGTATTGCAGGGTGCAAACTATGTCTGTTTCTATGCTTTTTGATGACTATTATAAATGGCCATTAAAGTTAGTATTGCAGGGTGCAAACTATGTCTGTTTCTATGCTTTCTGATGACTGTTATAAATGGCCATTAAAGTCAGTATTGCAGGGTGCAAACTGTTTCTATGCTTCTTCATGACTGTTATAAATGGCCATTAAAGTCAGTATTGCAGGGTGCAAATTATGCCTGTTTCTATGCTTTTTGATGACCATTATAAATGGCCATTAAAATCAGTATTGCAGGGTGCAAACTATGTGTGTTTCTATGCTTCTTGATGACTGTTATAAATGGCCATTAAAGTCAGTATTGCAGGGTGCAAACTCTGTCTGCTTCTATGCTTTTTGATGACTGTTATAAATGGCCATTAGGAAGAGCTGTGTGACTTTCTACCTCCTGCATCAGTGCCTGTGGATGCTCCTTCACGTCCACTGTCAACCTCAGGCGTCATGTACGATGGGGTTTGAGAGTAATAATGCAGACATCGTGCACATCCACAAACGGCTTTCCCAATGTTCCTTCCAATCTATTAAGAGGGAAGCCAGGATGTTTCCAGGCTCCTCTGGGACCCCTAAACTCATGAGTTAATAATGTCGTTTCTGTACAGACAGTACGTGAGCATGAGGGGCTTCCTTGGCAAAGCCCATCATAATCCTCTTTCTGAGGACTTATTATTGGAACAATAGTAGCCTATTGACTAAGTCTGACCTAGATTTTGAAAAGTCTGCTGTGTGCTTTTTCAGAATCGTTGAAGGTTGAGGAATGTTCTTTTTCACCATTTTGGGTTTCTAATGATTTGCTTCTTCTGAAAATAAGATATCATGCGCAGACTTACTTAAATGAAATTCAGGATCATGACCTCATTGCTGTTAGGGGTGCCAAGGACGGTGAGTTGTATGACCCAAAACTATTGGATGGAGAGATTTTCTTAAAAAGATGATTTGCCAGCTATACTTTTCTTTCCTATGAAAATGCATGTTTACTGTAAGTTGTTGAAGTGCCTTATGAAAGCAGCATGGGGATGGTTTGGAGGCTTGTCCTCTCTCCAGGGGCCGATGGGCCATGTGCGTGCTAATACCATCCATCCAAGGAGGAAGAGCCAGACCGCACAGGTAGTTTGAATCATTCTCTAGAGAACGGGGTTCCAAGGTGCCCACAGTGAGGTCACAGCCAATAAACCCTCATCATGAATCCCATCCCTCACTTTTCACATAACTGAAATAGAAAAGACGGTGTCCAGTCCTCCCTGGGGTTCACAGTAATGCCTAACATGAAGGCCAGGACCCCGTGGATATGGGACGAAGCTTATGCCATCCTCTCTTCCTGAGTCTGTGGGGACGTTGCTATGGACTCCGGTTAGTGGTCATGGCTTAAAGGAACACCAGATGCCCCTACTCTCCGTACACTGAGCTGTGAGCATCCCAGGAAATTGAAATGATGAGATGGGAAAAAGGATCAAAGCCTAATATCAAAGGGAGAAAGAAAGGAAGTTTCCTTTATCACCAGAGCTAATGGAGTTTTAAAAAAATTGTATGTTAAAAAAAAAATTTTAAATATACATATTAAATGACCAATTTCAGTGCCTGGAATATGTGAGACAAACAAAATGGGAAGAATCTATACTACCTTTAGACGATTATTCAGAAAATGGAAAGGAGAGTATCAAAATCTTTTTTTTTTGCACAAACAATTCATGGAAGAAAGAAGTTATTAAGCAGTAATTAATTGATTTAACTCCTTTCACTTAAATGACTGATGTGTTAGTAAGTTTTGAAATTTCAATCTAGGCCCTTAGTAAGGGCCAGTTAGTAAGGAGTATTTGAAGATACAATTACTGGACGGCATTTGCAGCCAAAGGAGAGGGAGAAATATGAGCTGTGGTCCCTGTCATCACAGAGTCAGGAAGCTAACGCTAATTCACTGGAACAATTAGCAAAATCTGTAAGCAACAATTCAGTGACATTCAATCGAATGCTACATCCTGGGATACATTCTGTAAAATGTAGCATTAAGATAAATTGGTGCAGCCACTATGGAAAACAGTATGGAGTCTCCTCAGAAAACTAAAAATAGAGTTACTATATGATGCAGCAATCCCACTCCTGGGCATGTACCCAGAGAAAACTATAATGCAAAAACATACATGTTTCCCTATCACAGCACTATTCTCAATAGCCAAGACATGGTAGCAACCTAAATGTCCATCGACAGATGAATGGATGAAGAAGATGTGGTACATATACACAATGGAATATTACTCAGCTGTAAAGAAGAATGAAATAATGCCATTTGCAGCAACATGGATACAACTAGAGATGATCATACTAAGTGAAGTAAGTCAGACAGAGAAAGACAAATATCATATGATATCACTTATATGTGGAATCTAAAATACGACACAAATGAACTTATCTATGAAAAAGAAACAGACTCACAGACATAGAGAACAGACTTGTGGTTGCCAAGGTGGGGGGAGGGATGGAGTGGGAGTTTGGGGTCAGCAGATGCAAACTAGTATATACAGAAGGGATAAACAACAAGGTCCTATTGCATAGCGCAGGGAACTATATTCAACATCCTGTGATAAACCATAATGGAAAAGAATATGAAAAAGAATATATATATGTATAACTGAATCACTTTGCTATAAAGCAGAAATTAACACAACATTGTAAATCAGCTATACTTCAATAAAAAAATAAATTAAAATGTAGCATTAAGAGAATAAAGGCACGAGTCATCCGTGAGAGCCTCAAAATGCCATTGAAAGTTTGCATATGTGGTCTAATTGGTGCCCGTTGGCTGGGACTTTCTGCTGAAGGCTGGCAATTTTTACCCGGTCAGGACATACTCAGATATGGAATCCGAAGAAGAAAAGTCAAGTCTACAACAGATGAGGTGCAGGCCACGCCATTCAATACGTAACAGCATACAGGAAAACAACAAAAGCAATAATAACGAGGGAGATGCTCTTACCGGCAGGAAAAACAAATTTTGCGCACGCAGAATTGCTACCTGATTATATAAGGCAGAAAGACTTGTGTTTGACGCATTGGCGGTTGGAAGAATTGTCTCCTCTGACTCACTCAGGAAAAACTGCAAAGAAAGTGTTTTTACAATGAATTAGTGCAAAGGAGAGTAAAGAGTTAGCAGGTGGGTGCTAAGTTTATTAATGACATGCTTTGTCGCCTCCGTGAGCAGGATTGTGTGGGCAACTCAGCATCTTTACTTCCAGTGCTAATCCCTTCATCTTCTCTTTGAGGCTTTCAGAATTTCTACTGAATAAGTAAATAACTCTTGTTGTGCTCTGCACTTCATAGTGAATTCCAGAACTCCCGAGTTGATGTTAAAGACAACAAAAGCACCTTGTTAAATATAAATTTTAAAATGAACCAAGGACAGGGCAGAGGGTTTGGTTAGAATTACAACCTGACATCACAACCCTCACACTTTCAATTCTGCAGCAGGAGATCGGAGTCTTCACAATGTGTTTTTGCAGGATCTTCACCATCATGGCTCAAACGTTAAATGAGTCAATGCAGTTATATGAGTTTTTTTTTTATATTAAGAAAATAAATTAATTTTATGGGAAAAATGCAGTAACTGGCATCAACATTTGTCTCTATTACTTGTGAGTGCTTGGCATCTCAGGATCACGAGGGATTGAATTTGGAAAGGAAGGATGCTCTTAGGACTATTGGAAAGGGGGTCCTGATTTAAAAAGAAAAGAAGTAATTCTGAGAAAATAAAAATGATTAGCTCTTATGTAATGGTCACCAATACCAGCACCCAGAAGGAAAGTGTCAGCCAGTTCCAAGGTAGGAAAAATTCAATCTCTTTCTGTTTCTCTCTCCCTCTCTCTCTCTCTCACTCTCCTTCTCTGTCTCTGTCTCTTTCCTAGACGAGCTGCAGCACAAACTGTTTAGGTAACCAAGGATCAGTTACTTTCCATACCATGGCTGAGGGTCAGAGAAGTGTTCAGTGAAGATAAACTAGAGAATCACTCAGGCCAGGTTCCCTTATGAAAGAGATTCATCTCATCCATGAAACTAGGCTAGGTCTTTGGCACAGGGCTAACCATCCACATTCCAGGTCTAAAAAGTAAAATTTCTCTGTAGAGTTTCAATGGTTGCTTTTGTTTCCTTCCTTTCTTTTGTTTGTTTCCTTTGATGGCAGAGTCCTTGTCAAATACCTACAGTAATTTACTTAGGTAAATAAGAAGGCATTTAAATAAATATATAGATATATTTAAATATATTAAATACTATATTCTTGAGAACATTTCCTCTGAGATTCCAAGAATGATACTAGGTACAGTGTTTTTGCCCATTATATCATTTGATAAAATGCTGCAAAAAGCTGATTTAAAAGTCAAATAAATGTAGTAGATTTCTTTATTTACTACTAAAGAATTTATCAAAAATGTCACAACCCCTGGCTGAAATATAAATGTGCTAATTATTTGGAAAAAAATATATCAGGAAAAGAAATGAAGTAATTGCTTGGCAAACATAAGGTTCCAAAATGTTAAAAATTTAGATGTGACAGACCCAACATACAATTGATTTAAATATTAAAGAATCAAGATACGACAAATAGAAGGAGACTGTTTAGCTTGATAGGTTACTAGTCTCAGGCACCTGAGATCTTAAAATAATTTTAAAAAACCTTCTTGATTATATCAGCATATAAAGAAGAAACTCAATTCTTGCTGTATAATGAGTAGAAATATATCCTGTGAAAGTTTTGTCTTGCAAGGACGCGCTGCAATAATAAGATGGTTTGAACTTGAAAAACAGTGGAGAACTTTAATCAATACATCAGGAATGCTTCATTAACCCCCTTCTGCTACTTTTTTCTAGTGTTTAATTAACTACCCCTAAAATCAAGAACCTCTTTATTCTGTCTATGTGGCATCACACTGCAGTTTGGAATCAATTTTCCTCTTCTGTCCCCTTAGTCACTTTAAAATAACAAACTCCTAATTACAGCCAGTCCAGGCTCGAGGGTTATCAATCCATGTCCCTCTCCCTTCCGGATTAAAGTACCACAATCTTCTGCACAGAATGAATTTCTAGTATCATAATTATTTGGGGGAACGCCTCTTGATCTATTTTAATATTCTACAACCTTTGTCATAATTGGGAAAATGATACCCTCATCCTGGACAAGATATCTTAACTAAGTTCCTATTTTTAGCCCTACTTCCAAATTTTACATTTCCCAGGCAATGTGAAACATCTCAGAATTATGTTTTTCAAATAATATTAAACTGTGAACATGTGATTTAATACCATGTTAACAGCCTGATAACATCATTGCTTGTCATTTGGTTGGAAATAGAAGTAATTAACTCATTAGAATTAGATTACCAATTAACTACTAGTTAACCACGGCTAACTCCTTGTCTATGTGGCTCACGAAGCTGGGCTATTTATAATATTCTCTGGGAAGTTTCTCGGAAAAGTTGCAAAATGGTGTGAGGCATCACATGATGACATTGTCAAAATGTCAGAAAAAAAAAGGCAGAGGAGTTGAGCTTCTTGAACATGGTTCTAAACAGTCAGCTGGAAACTAAAATGGAACAAAACACACAGGCCTTTTGCAATTTGCTACCCGAAACCCTATATTTGAAAAGAAAGTCTGGATAACTAGTTGTTTCTTTCCACTTTGTATTGGGGTGTTTGGTGAACACCAGGTATTTTAAATGTCCTGGTAAAATCTCACAATTCATTTTAAATAAACCTAACCTGGACATTTCGTCATTTATATTAGTGTGTAACGAGAGTTAAAGGAACACCATCCCTGTTGACCCCAGCTCTTGTAAGGGCTGTGAAAATTCAGCCTCGGGATAAACATTAGGGACTAAAAATCCATGCGGAGGCTCAGTGTGGAAGGGTCCACCCACACGGTCAGGGGCAGAGGGAGCTCGCGGGTGGCCTCAGCCCTCACATCATCCCTAAGGCTTCTCTCCTCTCTGAGGTAAAGAGAGTGATGGTGGTGATGATAGAAAAGTAGTTAATAAGGGCTGTTTGCCACTGGCTGGAAAGATCCAGGGCAAACTGAGAGGTTCCCCCGCTGTGGAGGAACTGGGCATCAAAGCGAAAACGAGAACCTTAAAAACATTATTGGAAGTGAAATAAACCAGGCACAAAAAAGACAACTATCATGTAATCTCACATATACGAGGTGTTCTAGAATAGGTAAGTTTATCGTAACAGAAAGCAGAGTAGAGGTTACCAGAGGCCAGGGAAGTGGGGAGTTATTGTTCATGGGTACAGAGTCTGAGATGGTGAACAAGTTCTGGAAATAGACAGTGGTGATGGTTTGCATAATACTGCAAAGGTACTGAATGCCCCTGAATTGTATACTTAAAAATGGTTAAAACGATAAACTTTATGTTATATATATTTTCCCCAAAGGAAAAATAACAAACATTGAAAACAGAAAAAGAAAAAAAAAAAAAAAAGGGAAGAAAGCATTTTTGCCTTGTCCCTAAAAGAACGCTTCAAAATCACAGCAGCTACAGGAGAGGATCTGAATGTGCTGTGACTTTAAAAAGATGAAGTTTCCTGACAGAGAAGTATCCTCCCAGTGACTTAAGCAAAGCTTGCTCCTGAAGGCAGCCCCTCGCCTAACTCCCACACCAGAGAGCTGCTCTTCTCTGAAATGTGAGTCCAGCACCCGGATTAGCCTCATGGGTTAACCACTGCTAAGAAAGAACAAAACTACAACGCGGGGATAGGGCTCAGTTAGTCCAGGAACTGTATTCTTACAAGAAGTATCAAGGTAAGTTTAAAAGCTATACAGGTACTACATTAAATAGAAACCTCTCCTGGATGGAGGTTTGAAGTGGGGCTAGGAAAAAAGACATAGAAACACCGCTAGGAGCATTTGACCGCATGCAGGTAGGTAAGACTGTACCCGCATCCCCAGCAGGAGGAGCCATCTTCCCAGAATGTGAGTGAGGGACCTGGAGCCCACTTCCCTTGCTTGGCATCCCAAAGATGCCAATTGTACCAGCCCAGGTCTCAGTGCTGCATCGGCACCCCCTGGTGATGTGTGTGACCCAAGGGACGTCACAGCACCATGCAGTGTGGCTGGGGACACAGGACCTTGTGTCTGCCTTGTGCAGTCAAAATGCAAGAGGTCGGGGATCCGAATAGCTGGAGAGCGTTTCTCTGTAAATCATCAGACGCGATCAAAGATGGCACCTGATGGACCAGTCCTTCCCCTCCTGTGACGAATAAGAAATGACAAGAAAGCTCAAGGTCGAGGGAAAGTGATTTCCTTTGTCTACCTCATGTTGCATTTCATACTGTTCTGTGATGTTTCTTTGAAATAAATACAAGAAGAACATCTTAATGGGAGGGAACCACTAATTTCACCAGGTATCAAGAAAAATAATGGACAGAAACAAATTAATTTAGCTTGTTCCTTGTCCCACAGCCTCTGATACCAAGGGGCAGCTCAGTGCGTGCAGCCTTATTTCATTCTTTCTCAAAGCTCATCCACCATACTTTTAATGTGTCTCCCATAGACTTCTCGACCTCACTTGGCAACGCACTGCCTTCTTTCTGAGGAAGGAAAATGACACTGGAAGATGTGTTTCCGGTACAGAAGATATATTTCTTCTCTCCAAAGGGATTGCAGTTACTGTAAAAATATCTACTCCTAAATGCTGAGCTCATGCAACATTTATAGACAGTGATTGAACTGCCCATCAATCACTAATTATCCTAGGAGAAATACAACCAGCTTCGAATAAGATTTGTTTCCCATTTCGAGTCTGTCTTTTAAAAACTAGGTGATAAATCCTGGTTTTATAAGGTCAAATTGGATTTCATGAAAAATGTTTTCTTTTTTAAAGGGTTGCCTGCTTACACATTCATTCATTCATTCTCTCATTTAGTAACTACGGAACGGCCCCTCCTTATATAGAGGGTGCTTTCCTAGGACACGTGAAAACATAAATAAGTAAAACATCCCTCGCTCTTAGGTGTGTGGATGTTGCGTTATGTGTGTCACCGCTCAGGACGTGTGCACAGGTAAATGAGCACACAGGTGAGTGCACAGGTAAATGAGCGCACAGGTGAGTGCACAGGTAAATGAGCGCACAGGTGAGTGCACAGGTAAATGAGCGCACAGGTGAGTGAACACACTCTTGAGGGATGAGGAGACTTGATTATAAGGGCACAGGGGGTCAACACTCGTCAGGGCCACGGAACACCCTCGGTGTCTTGTTAGAACCGCTCAGAACTCTAGCTAGTGTTGTCCTTCAAGTGTGTCCTGTTTCTCCCAGCCCCACCCCCTCCTCCTTCACGGCGGAGCTCACTTCTGTCCCAGCTGTCTCCCGCAGCTTGATTTACCAAGCTCTTCTCGGAGCTTGCTGGCACTTTCTCCCGGAGAGCTGGATCTCACAGCAGCAGGACTAACGCGCACATGCCTGTTACAAAGTCCAGCACGAGGAACCCATTTTAGGAAATGCTCATGTTTCTCCAGTCTCTCACCACTGCCCTTCGTGTCTCTGTCCATCTTCCTCTGTGGTGATAGATTCATACGCTCATGCAATAGCCACGACACTGCCTGTGCAGGAAACCTAGGGGTCCTAACGGCTAGTGATATGCTTGCTGAAGGGCTCTTCCAGGAGAGGCCCTCTTGTCTAGTCTTCAGTCCCTCCTGGCACATTCCTCACCCTGAGGCCTCCCCTGCTCTGGTGACAGCTCCGGGGCCACAGTCACAATATCCTCGGGTCGTCACGCAGAGAGCCCTTGGCCCACGGTCTGGGGCCCTCGTGAGCGCGTGCCTCAGGCTGACTGCTGCCAGCCTCCCCTGGAGCCCTTGCGACCTGAAGTCCCTCCTGAGCAGGGTATTCTTGAGGGAATTACCTGTCCAGACAGGGCACCACTTCCCAGCTCTTCCCCAGTCAGTCCTGACAAAGCCCTTGTTGGAAATAAATGATGTCACGGTCTAGGTATGCCTGAGACCTAGAAGAGGAGGCCTCCATCCCTGGAGGGAAGGTCTCATCATCTCTGGAGCAGAAAGACAGCCTCAGGTGCTGTGAAGGTCCAGGAGGAGGGTGAAGAGCTTGGGGAGAAGTCCAGGAGGAGGGCCAGGATGGTGGAGCTGTCATGGTGAACTTGACACAGCAAGACAGCTCCACATAGGAACACAAGCTGGTCCTGGGGAAGCCTGCTGGCTGCGTGGGCTTGACTGCCGAGCCCTCTCGGCCCACAGACACCGCTAGTTTTAACTGCACAGGGGCAAGTGGGAGCAGCCCCTTCCCGAGCTGACCTCTGAGGCTGAGCAGGTAGGTAGAGGAAGGCCAAGTCACGGTGACACCTGTCACTGGTCTGTGCCTGGGAAGACCTACAGTAGGGCCTGACCTCATGTCCTTTCTCAGGGGAGCTCCTAGAGGGAGCTGGGGCATGTAGTTAGGTGAGGCGGGAGAAGCCAGCTCACCTGTCCCCCAGTTAACCACACGGCAGGACACCCGGGAATCCGTACCCAACCTCCTGATGGGCAGGAAGTGGGAGGAAGGAGGGCAAGCTGAGGCTTCTCTGCCACCTTCTTTCCAGGTGCCCTTAAGATGGACTTCGAGGCAAAGTGAAGTGGAGGAAGGGGCCCTCCCACCTCTGCAGCTGGCACCCCCGCCCTTCTGCCTTCCAGCTGGCATCACCCTCACCTGAATCTCCAGGTGTGTCTGGAGAAACTGTACGACCCATAGTACAACACTGAGGACAAATCCCAAGCAAATATTCAAGGCCCTTACCTACTCCTTCAGCCTTGTTTTTTGGCTGCTACTTGGTACAAATTTCTCTCTCTTCTCTGTCCTAGATGCCAAATGCCTTCCCTCCTTCTCATCTTTCATCCACCACCTGGTGAAACTCCTTCTGCCCATCCTTTAGAATCCTGTCCCGCAGGCTGGCTCCCCAGTCCTTGCCCCCTACACGCTTCCATGGTTGGCTCTCAGACGCTTCTATAAGTTTACCCAGCTGTCGGTCTCCTAAACTCCACCGGGAACTCCTGGGAGGCAAACTGTCTTTGTGTTCTGAGGATCTAGTGACGTACCAGGTGCATATTTATGCTCAATAAATATATATATATTTTTTGCTGAATGAATGCTCATTAGTCTCACCTATGAAAACTATGTCTTTATTATGTAACACACGTGCCTCTTCTCCACAACCTGGTTTTGTGTTTCCGGAAGGCAAGGAGTATACTCATGACACTGCAGTTCCAACACCAGTAAAGCACCCAACATATGAAGGAAATTGACGCCTTATGGTTGATGGTGATGATGTCAGAATAATAATAAGGTTGTGTCTCAATGTGCACTGATTACCTAAGTGTCTATTTTTAAGGCTATACCAATAGTACTATTGATACAGTAAGAGCGACCACTGGTTCAATATTTACCAAATACCTCATGCCGTCCTAAATGTTCTCAGAGCGTCGGTTCATACCTTAAAAATCCACCTTGGCAGAGAAGTGTGAGTTCTCACTGAGAACTGAAAGTAAGTTCTCAGTTTTCTCATGAGAAGTGAAGTGGAACCTGTGGAAGTTTGTAATGAAAATTCTCCAAAATCGAACAGCTGGTAAGGTGGGAGCTGCTGTTTGAAATCAGGCCCTTTAAACCCCAGAGCAGGACACCTTGCCCACTGCACTCTCCTTAATTTGCTGGTTCTGTTACCCCCGGCCGATCACCCTGCTGACATTTGGTGGCATTTCTGTAGCCGGAGCCAAGACGAGCTCGGAGGTAGGAAACCCCTGGAAGGAGCCTCCCTCCCTCGCGGTGGTTCCCCCAGTCTGCATCCTTTTCCCTTAGCGAAGCCGCTGCTGCAGTGGTTGAGGGCTGAATTTAACAGGCAGCAATGGGTGTCACTGAAGGAGCTGTGGGAAAGGTTTCCAAATCCCATGAGACAGGCACCACCCGGCGGGGCCCTGACTCACCATGTTGAACACGGCCATGGTTAATATGATGGCTGTGGTGATGACCGTCAGGGAGATCCGAGGCCAGGGGCGGGTGGCGATGATGCCCGACGACTTCAAAAGCCACAGGAGAGAGGCGGACGCTTTTTTGCTGCATTGCTGGGAGGAGAGAGAAGGAAAAAGAAATGCGTTGCTATTTTATGTATTTTCTCCTCAAGGATGTTTAAAACCACAAGATGCATCCATATTCTTCACAGATTGAAGAAGCAGACTATGTTGGCATCATTGTTACAAATTAGGAACAAATTAATTACGTTTGTACGACAAATTAGGACGTGCTTGTATGTCCTTTAAAAGAGACCTGAAATTATGTTTAAAAATTCTTCTGGTAAAGGAAAAATACGCCAGGTAATTAAACCACTCTGGGGGATGTGTTGGGTCTCAGATCACAGCTGTGAGGAGGCAGGTTTCATAAATTCAGGTGATTTACGCAGAAAGTGATCAACACGCAGCTAATCCTAAGAATACAACCGGACCATAAAATAGTTTGGTGCCCGTACCTGTGAAGGCAACACCCAGCGTTCTCAGCTGAGGCTTGTGGTGACGGCTTGACCTCATCCTGTCCTGCGAGGGCTTCCTCCACGTGGAGAAGCTCTACTTTTTCTTATAAAAAATTTTTATTTTTGATTGTGTTAAAAAATGTAAAATGGACCCTCTAAACTATTTTTAAGTGCACAGTTCAGTAGTGTTACTGCATCCACATTGCTGTGTTACAGATCTCTAGAGCTGTTATCTTGCACAACTGAGACTCCACACCCACGAAACAACTCCCCTTTCCCCTGGCAACCGCTATGCTACTTTCTGTCTCTAAGCCTCTGACCAGTCTAAGTACTCATGTAAGTGGAATCATGCAGTATTTGTCTTTCTGTGCCTGGCTTACTTCAGCTGGCATAATGTCCTCTGGGTTCATCCACGCTGTAGCCTGTGACAGGACTTCTTTCTTTTCATAAGGCTGAATAACAATCTATGTATAGGCCGCATTTTGTTTATCCATTCATCTCTTGTTGGACACTGGCGTTGGCTACAGTGAATAATGCTGCACTGAGCAGCATTATCGTTTCTAAGAAGCTCTTTTCGTGTGGAAGGAACTGAGGTCTTTATAGGATGACAGCCAGCTTTCCCTCACCATCTTCTGTGGGCCAGACTCTGCTCTGTGGGAACTCAGTGATGGGCTAACCTCACCGAGGCCTCGAGGCCACCTTCCTGGGGAAGCATTGTGATGTTCACCTTCGTCCCGATGGTGAGAGAGCGGAGTAGGGAGAATCCTAACCTGTGGGTAACGCAAACCTGGCCAGTGTCAGGTATTCCGGTACCCACCCGAGTGGGCATTTACATATGTTATCAGATCTGACAGGCATTCTTAAGAGTTCTCTAGGGATCTAAATTTTAACCTTCACGCAAAAGGGACTGTGGATCTGAGGTCACGTGTCCTGGAACCATTAAAAAAAGGTATAATTTCAAAAAAATTCGGAAGGAGGAATAAATATACACTTATACACTTTTGACTTGCACTAGTAAGTTAATATAATGATAAAACTGTTGCGACATCAATAAAATTCAAATAGAGAATATTCCTTAATAGCACTAATAAACAGCGCTTTTATTTCTCAACCTCTTTCACATTTTCTTTCTGCTTTATTCTTTAAAGTATTGTTGATGTAAGCACTGCAACTTGTTAACTGTTGATACAACAATTAAATGAGACTCTGTGATACTGGATGAGAGGTAGTGAGAAAGGTAACCGGCCCTGTGGCTCGGCATCAAGTCCCTATAGCTGTTAAACTTTCAGCAAGTTAATTACCCTCTCTGGCCTCAGTTTCTTCATCTCTAAAATGAGAATAATAGTGCCTGCCTCGAGGTTTAAATGAGCTACGTAAGGTGCCCAGAACAGGACATATGTGTTAACGCTTCTTATATTTGTGAAGAAAACATAATATTTCTCAGAAACATTTTAGTGACTAAAAATTTATTTGCTCTACATCTAGATGAACAAAAAACATGTTTCCCCTTCCATTCCACTATAGTTTTTTTTTTCCCCCTTCAGTTCCTGATACAAAGAGATGCAGAACATTTGTCTACAGCATACATCCCCCACTGATGTAGAATCCCAGGACAGCGTTTAGGGCTCACTCCTTGGGCAGATTCTCCTGGGTCTTTCTCTGGTTTCTCCTACAGCCTGTCTGGGAGAATGGGACAGTGCTGCCCTGGATTCCAGGGGCACCAGGAGCTGAATCACTGGCTGGCAACCGGGCTCTGCAGAGCATTTTCTCACCAGCAACTCAGGGGGAGCCAGATTTATGCCTTAAGCTTCTTCCCCAAAGCAGGCTGTGGACGGGGGTTGGTGGTGGCGTTAAGTCTGTTTTCCAATGAGATGCCCTTTAATGCTGTGAACATGCAGTATCTTTCAGGGTCACACGGCTGGAGGACACCCACCTGAAAGTGTACCACTATCGTTCAATGCATGCTACTTGGAATAATATTAATACCGCAGACCACAGTCAGATCTGCATTCTGGAGGAGAAGCTATAATAGAGTAGAGAGCAGAGATTCAAATAGAATATCATTGTCATCCAGCTCATATTCCAGTAGGAGATGATGACATCTGGCTGGATTCTGGCAAATTAAGGCAATATTTATGTATTTGCATCCTAAGTGACTAGGATTAGTGTTTTTATTTAAAAGAAAATTATAAAAATGGATGCTTTTGTGTCTGTACACAGAAATTGTCAATAGATATGATAAACATTTTAAGAGAAGAAAACACAAAACTGCTATTTTAGGAGAATATTTAAATCTAAATATTACATTACAGATTCCATGTCACAGTCAATTAGGTAAAATATTATCTGGTTATTACACAGACATGCTATTGAAATTATGAAATTAAAAAAATTACTGTTTGAATTTTTAGAATAATGCATGGTGATAATATTGCCAAATATGCCATCTAATAGGAATATGTTATATTCTGCTTACAGATTAGTCATTTGCTGAAGCAGACGTGGGCAGACACATGTGAGTTTTTTCTGCTCCTGTGACACGCTGGGCACAATTACAAACTGGTGACCCTAGAAGCTACTGCCTCTGTGTGCCTACTGTATATGTGGCAGAATGTCCTGGAAATCTGTCATGTCCCTACTCAGCCCTGCCAAGAGTCCTCTTCTTGGAACTGCTCACTAAAGACGCGTGGGGTTGGCATGCGTTGGGCTCAGGATACCGGATTCAGGATGCGGTAGGTTCAATTCCTTCTCCGTTTAGTCTTCCTATGTGACTCCAAGTCCCCCCGTGAAATTGTTTTTAAACCTATCAAGCCAAATACTCATTGTTCTCCAGCTCATGGAGACAGGCAGCCTCCCCTATCTTTCCATCCTGTCACCAAGTAGAGGCAAAGTAAATACAACTGTTCTGAAATATGAAAACTGGTAACACTGCTGGTGGCAAGGATGAGGAAATAGAAGATGATGATGGAGATGGGGACCCTGAACTATAAAGACAGTGCAGGAAGAAGAGGAGGAAGATACAGACCTTAGGGGGAAGAGAAGAAACCAACGATGGGAGAAAAGGAGAAAAAAGACTAAGAACTTAAGATAGAAGGAATCCGATTAAGGAAAAATGGGAACATTGATTCCATTTGTAGCTCTGAATAAAAATTACAACTTGGATCCTAACATGATAATTTAGTTCAGTTTATTCTGCTTTGGGTTAAGTATTCAAACAGAGTCCCTGATGGAAAAATAAAGTTTATCAAAATTTACACCATCCTAATGAGACATTATAAACGGTAACATCTCAAAGAATATCGTGGTGTTTATTCAGAAGATGCTATGCATATGAAAATGAGAGCATTTCCAATGGGTAGTCATTCTATTTGATCTTTGCTGTAATCACTGGCATCGTTTCAGCCAAATCTGTTTCCTCCCTGCCGTGATCATCAGTGAGGCTCACTGTATCCTATGATTGCCTCTTCTTACTTACAGCGAGCTCACTTCAAGTAAGAAATGCTAGAAATCCTTCTAGAAATGCTCTTGGCTGGTAATGCTACATGCATCCACTGATAAATACGGAATTGGTACTAACTGTAGTGGGAGATGTAAAAGGAGAAAGAATATAAATTTATATGAAAACCCTATGGTGGGGACTTCCCTGATTGCGCAGTGGTTAATAATCCGCCTGCTAACGCAGGGGACATGGGTTCCATCCCTGGTCTGGGAAGATCCCACATGCTGTGGAGCACCTAAGCCTGTGAGTCACAACTACTGAGTCTGTGCTCTAGAGTCCGCGAGCCGCAACTACTGAGCCCACATGCCACAACTACTGAAGCCTGAGCGCCTAGAGCCCGTGCTCCACAACAAAGAGAAGCCACTGCAATGAGAAGCCCACGCACTGCAACGAAGACTCAATGCAGCCAGAAAAAACAAACAAACAAACTATGGTGGAGTTAGTGCTTGGGGCAGTGAGCAGTGTGAGTTGCTAGAAAGGGTGTGGATGAATGCTAACATTCTTCATCCAGAAGATGCAGAGATTCTCCATGTAAAAATAAAATGCTCTTCATCTATGTTTTGGATTTAAAAAAAAGAAAAAACTACCTCCACCAAAAATATTTTCCATTTCTTCCTTCCTCTCTTCCTTTTCTTCTTTTTGAAACTTTTGCATTGGAAACGACTGGTAGTCTCTCTTTCTAAAATTCCTCCTAATTTAATGTTATCATTATTAAAGCAGATTGTGTTTGCTGTCTCATTAGTGTTCCTTTTTAAAATAAAACGATGTACCTGAAAAGAAGTAGATCCCTATATAGGTGAAGTTTAATACAATGAGAGACATTTCAGAAAGTTATCAATATATCACAGTGGCTGAGTAACAAATTTTTATTATTAGAACTCATCCTAAAATCTTGCCTGAAAGCTATGGTGAAGTTTATCATATAAACATGCACTTTTGTGTAGTTGTCTAAAGGAACACTTTGCCTTTCCTACTTTGGCATTTTAATTGGGCAGGGACTATCTTTTTGAATGGCAGCAACAAGTTGCAGCAATAATTACTTAAAACATTTAATGTCACAGAGACTGATGTGTCTGCTTTAATTATTTAATTGTACTTGGATTTCCCACAGACTTTTATTTCAACCAATCATACTTTACAAAATCAACCTGTTTCTTTTGTATGCCTTGGCTGAGCCATATTCCTCTGTCATTCATCCACTGTGTGGTCCTCATAGCACCGTCCACATTGTGTTATCTTTGCCGACATGCTTGTCTCTGGCCATGTGGAGACCTGGTGGAGGACACTGGCCTCTTCACACCCATTTTTGTTTTCTTTTTTTTTTTTGGCCACGCTGTGCAGCTTGCGGGATCTTAGTTTCCTGACCAGGGATCAAACCTGGGCCCACGGCAGTGAAAGTGCTGAGTCCTTACCACTGGACCTCCAGGGAACTCCCATAACCCATCTTTGTATTCCCAGAGGCAGCATGGTGTTTGGCAAACAGTCAGAACGTAATAGATGCTCACTCAATAAGCTCCCCGTCTTAACGATGGACCCAAAGAGAAATTCCCATGGGCTGGGAACAAAGAAGGAGATCACTGCTAGGGGGACTGAGGCTGTGGGATTGGCCTAGGAGTGTCCTGAAACTGGACATTACCTAGGGCTGGGCTTTTAATGCCCACAGGGAAAAGATGTTGCCTTGGGTCTGCAAAAGGTGGGCAGCTGGGACCAAGACCCCTGAATAAAACCAGAAGCCTCAGAAGGCTATTCTCTCCATGTGGAGAAGTCTAGAAGAACTCCATACACTAGATCAAGGAAGTACCAATAAACTTCCAATGATAATTCAAACTCTAAATATGGGTGTTGGTTTTGAAGTCACATTATCTGCTTCATAATGAGAATCCCAAAGTGAGTGGTTATCAATCAGACCAAAAACCAGAGAAAGTCCTTGGGGCTCCAGCTGCAGCAAGAACAACACTGCTTATGAAAACTACTTCACATCGCAGGGCGCGGGGCACGTCCCAGTTGGGAAGGGGGCAACCCCTACTGAATGATCTCACAATAAACAAAAATTATGAACTACGTAAGAAGACCTTACAAGGAAGAATAAACAGAAATAACAGATAGTAGAATTAGTATCACAAGGTCTGCAATTATTATATCAATCTGAACTAGTCTGTAAAATAAGATTAAATTGATAAAAGATGGATTAGAGTTCATAATGAATAATCAGTTAAGAGAAAGCAACAGGCATATCTTAAAAATGAGCTCCATAGACTCTCTAGAGACAAACAGGTAGATATTGAGATTAAACACTCAATAGTTATGCTGAAGAGGGTAAGATAGCTCTAAGGAAACAACCTGTAAAACAGCACAGAAATATAAAGGGATAAAAAGTATGATGTTGAGGCACAGAAGGTACAATAAAAAGATTCAACATACTTGGAATGAAAGTTTGAGAAAAATAGAACAGAAAGACAGGGAAAGAGGCAAAACACAAGGAAATATGGGATGACAACTTTGTGGACCTGGAGCACGAAATGAACTCTGTGGCTGAGACAATGCACTGAGTTGCAACCAGGAAAAATGAAAGTAAACCTACTCCTTAACACAAGGAGTCAGTTGACCAAGACAGACAAAGAACAAATCCTACAAAAACAATCAGAGAAAAGACATCTACCAAGGAAGAACAATTAGAGTAGATTTCTCCTCAGTACATTAAAATCCAGGAAAATATGGACTCATGTCTTCAAAATGTTAGAAAAATTATTGACTAAATTATTAGTCAGTGAGGAAAAAAGGCTATTTTTTAATATAAAAGCTGATTGGGTATATTATGCACAGGCTCTCATGGAAGGGATTACAAAAGGAATAATCCTATGGAAATATGGACACTGCATCTGGAGGAAGGAATGGCACTCAGAAGAATGGTGAACAAAGAGATTGTTAAACAAGAATAGTGGTAACAATGAACAATAAAAATAGTTTAAGTTTTAAAAATCTAAACAGCACTAGCATGGATGATGGAAAAGGATGATAAGATTTAGAGATTTAGAGCATGGTCCTTGTATTCTTCACCAAGAAGATGGAGATAATAATGGACCATGTTAATCATGTGCATGTTACATATTTTACCTTAATTGCTAAAAGAAAAAGACTTGGATAAAGCAACTGCCAAGTCACTAGAGGGAATAAAGGAGAATAAACTCCATTCGTCCAAGAGAAGGCAGGAGAGGAGGAAAAATAAGCAGAAGCAAAGAACATACATGATGGATAAAAAAAGCAAAATAAGACTAGCAGTAATTATAATAACATAAATGTATTACACTTGTCAGGTAAAAGAAAGAGACTCTTGGATCAGAGAACGTAACATACACTTAGATGTTGTTTACAAGAGACACACCTATATAGCAAGGAAAAGCTGAATAAGAAGATGGGAAAAGGGACACTGGGAAAATACTAACCATGAGAAAGCTGATTATGTTGAAATTAGAGAAAATAGATTTCAAGGGAAAAACACTCCTGTGGGTAGAAAGCTTTTTAATCAGCTGGTGTGTGACCTACTTTCCTTCCCCAGGACAATCTCTATGTTTGTGCTTTCATCTCTGCCTGGAACAACGTTGGTGGGCTGATATCATATTATCTCTGCTATACAAAGCACAAGAAAACCACACTGAGAGAAAAAAATTCTCCTGACATTTTCTAACATTTTCATTTGCTAAATCTGGCATACTCCTTCTAAAATACATTTCATCAAGGAGGGTTTTTTTTTTTTTTTGGTGTGTGTGTTATTTATAGTTATATCTCTTGTATTTCTTCCAGAGATGTAAGTCTACTTCAGGTAGTTTAGAAAGTTAAATTTGGCAGTAAGTACACACTTATTGTTATTATTACTACGATGATGACAGCAATTATTATTTTTTATTGCCGAGTGTCATGAAAATACAATCTCTTATTCTACATCTTAGTTTCTACTTAGATAAAATGGATTCTTTGGATTATCAAATAAAATAATATACATTGAATGCACTTTAAAGGGCTCTCACATATGTAAAAACAGTTTTGCAAAGTATTATTATTAAGGATGCTTTCCTACTAGAATATTTTGGAGTTTAAATCCACTTATAAATTAACATTTTTCCTCCATTTTACTGAATGACTCTTAAGATGGAGTTATACCTTGCCCAGAATCCAGTTTTATGTAAACTGGGTCAACAGCTGCATATATTGGAAAACTAGACTATGAATTAGGTTCTATGTGAGGTTATCGTGACTGACTTACGTGATTCTGACCAACTGATTCTTAGCAGTCACCGGAGACAACCTCAGTGCCATGATGGCCCAAGACCATGAATGTGGTCATCCCTGCCTAGTTCTGAGCACCTGTCTGCCAGTGACTCTCCACACACAGCCTAGCACCCTCTGGAACCTGCCTCCAAATAATCATAAGGGTTCTAAGCCTTGTTTCCAATGGCTCCAAAACCTACTTGCTATACACTACAGGGCAAATTATGTAGCCTCTGTGAGCTTCTGTTTGTTTCATTAATTGAGAATAAGCGTTCCCTCCAAGGACCCTTGTGTGGTTAAATGAGCCAGCCTATATAACATGCTTAGCAGAGTAATTTTAATATAATATAGCATTTATTATTTCTAAACTGCAATGAGGTTAGATACAGAACTATTCACGGGATCTTGCCCGTCATAAGCAGTTTACGTTGGTTCTGAAGGTTCTCATCCAAGGACAGGAAACCTTTGCAGATCTTATAGTGTCCTGATCCTGATCCAAAGCCTCCGTCTCCAACCTCAAGAGATCTGCTTACAACTCCTGCATTATTTGTCATGGAGGGAAACTTTTAAATATGTAGAAATGGGAACTCATTGAAGTGAATGGCATCTCAAGTCCTGGGTCCCTCATCCACAAAATGTGGGGCTGACCAAGGTTATCTCTTGGGTCCCTTTCAGCTCTCAAGTTTACGATTGTGAAATGCTAACCAGTGTCTGTTGTAGAAAGCTAAGCACCTCCTAAGGGGACCGATGCACAGGCGGTGAAGGAGGTCTGACAAGTGAGAACACGGGATGATGGTCCAGGATGCAGGCAAGCCAGGAGCTTGCCAGAACCGGGAGCAGGGATGCGGTGACTGTGAGCTGAATTCAGAGCTGCGAGCTTGGGGGAAGTTGAGTCTGGGCGAGGGTGGGTGTGGGATGTTCTCTGAGCAGTGGTGCCAGGATGTTGCCTTTAAGGTAACTGACATTAAATATTTATCTTGTGCTTCAAGTGCCTGAAATACTCAATGAAAAAAAAACAGGGCTGAGGTGAACTCACTGATGATTTTTTTCACCTGAAAGAATACAAATCAGAATAGAAAATAGGAAGCCCAAACAGCAGGCACTAGGGAAGCCAGTGGTGGAAAAGGAGGGCTCTTCAGAATTAGTTTATGAAGGTTAGGAGATTATTTCCAAAGGAGAAGTCAGCCCGAAGCACGTCAGAGTCAAAGATTCATGGTGCGTATGAGAAGGAATTTCAGTGCAGCGAGATGAGGGCCACGGACCACCATTCAGTCCTTCGTACATTCATTTACACACAGAGCTCATCCCCACGCCAGGGCATCTGGAGAAAGAAGGATGAACACGGGCTCTCAGGGCACATAACTCTGCCTGAGGATGAATGGGGGAGGGTTGGTGAGACAAGGGAGGTGCTACATGGAGCCTGATGAGTGGAGAAAGGAAAAAGAACCTCATGGAAATCATAGAAGTCCAGTAGCGCTTACTTAGCATATGCTCATTGCAAACTCATTTATGAGGTTAGCATTCTGCTGGATTCCCTGGGAGATAGAAAGCAAGTGTAGGAAACAACCCTGGCCTTAAGGAACATACTGTATACAAGGAGAAACAGCAGTCACACTCACCAAAAAATAAAAAAAATGGGGGCCAGCGAGATGTTATACAATCGAGTGTCAAATTACATGGTGCGGATCCTGAGTCCCATGGTGCTCAAAGAAGGACCCATCACAAGGGCTGGTGATGCTCCTGAGAAAGTTTCTAGGAAGGCGAGCAGGTGCAGAGCCCACCCCCATGGGCAAGAACTAAGAAGTGGGCAATGGGGGGGAGGGGAGGGGAGGGCCAGCACTGGGGAAGGTGTGGGCTAGGGTGACCGGAGGGAGAGGAGAGGCCGGGCTTCCCCCAGCAATCATGATTATAACAAACAGATTCCCTGGCATTTTTCTCTGAATATGTCACTGAACACATATCTTTTTAATCAACAGGAAAAAAATTGCATTTCCTTATCACTCTTATTTTCTGCCCACTTTGATGTTTCTCTACCTTTTTATCACACCCAGCTGAACAATGAGCTATCGATTGTATCTATTATGTTGCACTTTTTGTGCAACAGAGGATAATAAAGGTAAAGGTCTTGGAGGAAAAATATCTGTCAGGCCTACCTTTTCTCAACCTCCTTCATAGATGTATTTTAATTTCTTTCTTCATACGTTGAATTTAATACCGATATTAGCATTGATACTGCCTTTGGCATTTAAGTTTTCAGAAGGTGAACATCAGTTAATAGAAGATGAGTCTGGGATATTCAGTATTCTTTCATAAACTCAGTATTTAATCCATAAATAAGTGCAAATCACAATAAAACCTCATACTTCTCTATGACCACTGTGGAATATTTGTGATATACATAGGCTTTTTTTCTTCTTCAATTTAAATTTGTTGTTTGTAGAGTGACACTTAAGTATTACATTAAATGTCACATGTAAGAACTGTAAATTTTTTTTTTAAAAAGAGACAGAAGCAAGCATTTACCATTTTGATCTTTGTTCAAAACACTATGAGAACTCATATTAATTTTTAAAAAGTTAATGCTGTTGTTTGCTGCCTTAAAAAGGGTTTGTCTAAAGTGCTCTAAGAATAGGCACTCTAAAATATGCAGTGATGGAAAATAATGGTAGCTGCTGTTTGTTGAAAATCTGTTGGTATCCTGCTAGGTCCTTAACATTTAATATCTCCAATCATCCTGAGAAGCTGTGAGGATGGTTGATTTCCAATTTCCATGTGAGGAAACTGTGGCTTGGAAAAGACTTAACCAGAGTCTCAAAGGTGATATATGTAGTTTTTGACTGAATTTGGAGGGTAGAGTAGAAAGCACACTTAAAGCCTTCTGCATGACTATGTTTGATGTTGAAAGATAAAAAAGAAAAAATCCTTACATAATGTTTTAAAGAGTGAAAAGAACCTCTTATTGGAATGAGAAGAATTCCTCTTTGAATTTTACCAGGATTACATCTGGACCAAGCATCACAGCTGGCCTCTGGGGGCAGACTCATTCACAGATCCTATTGATTCAAGTTTAGAAAGGCCAGATGTCTTCAAGTTTGGTCTTCCTGACCACTTTGGCAAAGTACAGGCTTCCTGTGAGTTGGAGGTTAAGCACTAGTTCATTTGCAGCCTTGAACTTTTCTCTTTGAGACAACACAGAGTTAAGAACTTCCTAGCATCTGCTGTGTGGGTGTCAGAGTCTTGGGAAGCCCTCAGGGAGTGGGAGGAACCAGGAGCCAGGAATGTTGGATCTTGAACCCCCTGAGGATCCACTGGCAGGTCCAGGAGGGACCAAAAGCCACGAAAGGCTCAACAGTGAGGTCAGATTATACCAAGGCTGAGAGGGGAGACATTATATAAGAGCAAAGCATTCCCACCAAGGCAGCAAAGTTGCTCGGGAGATTCTTTCTCCCTCCTCTGGCTCTCTGTTTCTTTCCTATAGCAACTTAGACAGTGGAAAGAAATGTCAGTTTGAAACCCTAAATATACACTATAGTCCCGCCACCCCCAAGACTGGATTCCTTGGAATAGAAAAAGAGAAGGATGGCTACTTAGACACAGTGATAGAATCTGCTTTAATTAGAACAGGGTTTGGATTTCCAGTGGAATCACGAATGACCGTTCCTCTTCTGAAAACCTGAGAAACGGGCTGCAGAAGTCTTTTGGGAGCCAGGAAGAGAAAGAGTGGAGTCTGTGTGCTTTTCCACCCAAGGAAAATCTGAACATAGAAAGTCAGGATCCCTTGTATGTTAAGAATTCCTTGTATCTTAGAACTTGACAAGGGTTCCCGTGGTCAACAGTTACTCAGTCTTCTCTACCACCTACAAGGTCTTCAGGGGATTTTTAAGAGACTCAAGATGCCATGTGTGCGTTCGAGGAAATCAGAAACAACAGTTTCACTTTTGGAAGAGTTTTCAATCCAACTGGAAACATCCAAACTATGATATAGCAAACAAAACCCACAAAAGTTTGCAAAGGTACAAGGCAGAGGAGGCAGTGTCTACTGTCCAGAGGCAGGGACATGCTTTGGAATCTTAACCCTTTTTGGCCAAGTGATTTCACATATCCAACTAGAATGCACCCAATGCTTGGAATCTGGTTCATAGTGGCCTCTCCTGTTTCAACTCACCTCAGATGAACAAAATGGAACCTTGACTGTCTTTTGGCACTCCTATCTCATTGTTGGCTTTCTTAGGATGCTCTCATGGAGGTAGGGCCACCCAGCAACACTTGCTTTAGACTCAAGAATGCAGTGAGATTTAATTCTTAAATCCTGAACTAGCATTTAAACCATAAGTGCTGACAATGATTAGTTTTAAATTAAAACACTAATAAGAGATATTTTTACATTTGTTATTTTCATATTTTCCAAAACTTTATACCTTAAAAGTTGACATTAAAGACACATTTGGTTTACATTTTAATTCTCCTGGTCATTAAAAGCCTCCTATTACACTAGTATTTGCTGCTATAAATACTCTGAAAACTTAGAGGAGATAAAAAATGTTGACAGAAACAAATAAACATAAATACAATTTTATAGCATGATATCCAACATTTCAAGTAACCTTCAGATTAGTGTCTTGGCTGTGCACGGGCCGCCTCAGTTAATACTCTGGGCTGTTGACATGAAGCGTCCATATTTCTCTACTTGGATGTACATCTCCTCAAACAGTAAATCAACAAGCTCCCTGTCTTGAGGAAGAAATCAGTTTTCATTCAATGAGCACACTTTTCAAAGAAGTTCCATATTTGAAGTACCTACCAAAAGCTGTCCAGCAAAGCAGACGAAAAGGATAAAGGCAAGCGAGAGAAATGCAGCTCCAAAGGAAATCCCGAGAATGGACGTTCTACCAGGAAACAAAAAGGAACAGGTTAGTGTGGGGATAGCTTCGATTTTTCTGGAAAGCCATCATGAATACTTTTGGATTAATTAGGGTTTCATTAAATGAGGACTTCAATCCTCACTAATTTCTTGAGAAATGAAAATGGAGCTAAAAACAAACCAAAGATACATCCACAGAAAAATATCTATGGTTGTGTCTGATCAACTTGCTATGACCCATTAAAACTGCCCTACAATCATCAGTTCTTCATTAAAGAAAAACCATCTTTTTATGACTTGCCTCTGCAACCAGCGCTCTCATGCCCACACCTGATCACGTCCATCTCGGTGCCCTTTCCCATGCTGTTGATGTCCTGGCAGCTGCTACCTCCAGGGCGGCCTCATCTGGTTTGCTTGGAAACACTGAGTCCTCACCCGCCCCAGGACAATCCAACCAGATACAATTTCCTTCAAGACTGACACAGCTAAATGTTTACTGAGGTTCCCCAAAGATTTCACAGGCCGTGGCCTTTACAATCTTGCATGAGCCACTGAACACACAAGCTTCCTGTGATCATGTGAAAAATGTGCCCACTGAGTTACAGGTTCTGCCACCGACAGGTTACAGGTAGATAAATGTGGTCATAAGAATTGTATGCATTTCTGAGAGGTCCTTTAAATAATTAAAAAATTCAAGGCCTCTTAAAACGTCATGCAATCCAAAGGAAGCAGTGTTTGGGGTATTAAAAAAGATGAGCCATAATGAATAATTGGATGAAATTCAGATGCAGCATCCAAAGAGAGGTCAGTGATACCTGAGACCACAATGGAAGCTCTTGCTAATGAGGTCGGCTAGAGATACCGAAGAGACAGAAGAACTGGCACTGAGAAGAGTACGGGCACCCTGAAAGTCAATCCACTGAAAGGAAGACTCAGATGCAAACCAGCAACAAGCTGAAATGCCCAGTGAGTGCACAGCTGCGAGCCCCTCGGGGAGGGAAAAGAGGCAAGTAATCAGTGAACTGAGTAATCCTCTCATGCCATCAGGATGGGAAGGGTCCACTCAGCTGACACTCAGATACCTACTCTATCTTGAGAGATGATTACACATCAAGCAAGATCTACAAAACCTGGACTTCAAACCACTACGCACTTGAACCTGACCTAATGATATATTTATGGGGTACTGAGTTAGCTCCTAGACACGGTGCACAATGCTTTCAAATACCTGGCCTGATAATGACAGTTGTTCACATCTTATGAGTAACAATAAGTGTCTGCTAGGAAGGTGTATATATACCAAATACACCTGTGTTTTGACTAGTCTCATGGCCAGGCCCATGCTGGGCTGGAATGGTGCAAAGACGAGTACAATGTCATCCCTGTTTCGAGTGGTTCACAGCCTAGGAAAGGGAAGCACCGCATGCCTCCTTACTTCCCTATCCCAAACACCCCTTGTTTTTCAGACATCACTCCTTAGTCCTTGGTCAGAAGCCAAAATCTCAGCATCTCCCCATCACAGACTCTCAGAGCTTCCTATTAGCCAGGCAGTGTGGAGGGAGGGGAGTGTATGGAGGGCTCTCGTTACTCCTGTGACCCAGGAGAGACACAGGAACTCATCTGCTAAACTTCCATTTGCTGTCTTTCTCATGCATCTTTATAAGAGAGCTCTGATGGGTTTTCTTTGACTCTGTGCTCTCTTGGTTCCTTGTTGGTGTCAAGGTGATGCCAGCTGCATAAGGTTGACTTCAGAAACATTATAGCTTTTTCTTAGGTCTGAAACTGTTTATTTTTTATTTTTTGGACACACCTTGCGGCTTGCAGGATCTTAGTTCGAACCTGTGCCCTCTGCAGTGAAAGTGCAGAGTCCTAACCACAGGACCGCCAGGGAATTCAGGTCTGAAACTGCTTAAATACGACTGATCTCTTCTTGAAGGTTTGGTAAGTCTCAGCTATAAAACCATCTGGTGATAGTAATGGGTGATGGTGATGGGGTGATGACATGATAATATGATGACAGAATATTGACTATGTATGTGTCAAGCACTGTTTTAAAGGCTTTATATGTATGTGTAATCCTGGACAGCAGTTATTGTTATTACCTCATTTTACCAAAGAGAAACTGACGCCCAGAGAAGTTGAGAAACTTGCCTAAAGTTACACCCCTACCAAGTGGTACGGTCAGGGTGCACACAGTTGATTAGTTTTCTAATCCACACAGCTGTATTCCTGACCCCCTCTCTGTTTTTAGGAGTAGACATGTCACATTTCTGTCATGTTTACTGGTTCAACTTTCCAGGAAAATTATCCATTTCATTTAGATTTTTGAATATGAAATAATCTCCTTAATATTCTCTTATAATTTTAGAAGTAGCCATATTTGAAGCAATTTCTTCTTGTCCTTAGTGTTATTTTTCTTATTCTCTCTAGATCAAACTTTTGAAGCTTTGCATGTTTGTTGAACTTCTCAAAGAATGAACTTTCGGTTTATAATTAAGGTCTATGCTTTCTGATCATTTTCTATGTTATTGGTTTCTGATTTAACTTAAAAAAATCCCTTCCTCCTTCTTTATTTAAACTTTCATTGTTCTTTTTCTTGACTGTCATTTATTGCCAATATTTTGTATTTTCTAATAAATGCATTTAAGGACATAAATATTCCTATAATTACTGCTTTAGCCAAATCCCACAGTTTTTGATTTATAGCTACTCATTGCCATTATTTTCTAAAAAGCCTATAATTTCAATTTCCATTTCCTTTTAATACAAGAGTAATTCCACAAGGAGATTATTTTTGGTCTGTCCTTGTTATTTCTAATTTCATTAGGTTTGATCAGAGATTGTGGTCTCTTATTTCTACTTTGACAATTTCTTTTTCTTCTGTGATGTGATAAATACGTTCTATTTCTATTATGTCTTATGAATTTCTAAAAATGATATATTTATATTCTCTTTTTGCTGGAAACAAAGCGTGTTCTTTCAATATATCTATTGTCAGAGCCTGAAGAGTTAGTTAGATCCCCAGTGGGCTGACTTATTGTCTCAATTTGGTCTGTCAATTTTAGAATGTATTAATATTTCCAACTAAGATTGTGGGTTTGTAGATACATCTGAACATTTTAATAGTGTCTGTTTATTTCAGAGAGATGTTGGAGTGCATAAAGATTTATGATTCTTAACTTTTCTTGGTGATTGTACTGTAATATGTCTCTTTCTTTCATGCTAAATGCCTTTCATTTGAACTCTATATTGTCAGAAATTTATATTATTGCGGCTTTCCTATTTCTTTAAGCTGTTTCCTGAAATAACTCTTTTCCATCCTTTATTTCCAACATTTCTCTATCTTTTAATTTTAGCTAGATCTTTTAAAGGTGGCACAGAAGTGGCCTTTGGTTTGTAGCCTCAACTTTGAGTGTCTTTCCAAGAATAGGACACTTTCATCCATTCACAATTATGAAATTTGTTAGTATTTGACCAGTTCTTTCTACCTTATTTTCTTAAAATGTTTGGTAAAATTCACATAGAAATCACTTGAGTAAAAAAAAAATTTAATACAGTTAATAGATAAATACCCATTTAAATTTTGATTACATACATGTCCGTTTTGATAAGTTGTATATTCAATGAATTTTCCCATTTTATCTAAATTGTAGATATTTTTGGCCTTGAGTAGTTTATAACATTCCATATTTATCCTGTTAAAATCTGTAGGATCTGTAGTAAATCCCATTTTATTCCTTATATTATTAGTTTGGGTGGTTTGTGATTACTGCTTTTTTTCTTGATCAGTCTTGCTAGTGGTTAGGCATTTACAAAAATTTTTAAAGAACCAACTTTTAGCCAAAAGTTGGTTGTTTTTTCTGTTGGTTGTTTTCTGTTTTACTGATTTCTTCTTTAGTACATATTCCCTTCTATTCACTGGATTTGCTCATCTTTTTCTGGCTTCCTATGTTGGAAATGTAAAAAACTGATTTTAACTTTCTTTTTTTTCAAATATAAGTGTTTTAAAGCTCTCTAAATCCTCTCTAAATCAGTGTTATAGATACATTCCATACATTTTACTTTGATATACCAAACATTTTCTACTTTGTCTTGATTTTTTTACTTGACTCATAGGTTATTCAGAAGTATATAGTTTAACACTGAAATAGTTGGGATTATTTTTAGATATTCTATTGTTTTCAATTTCTAAGTTGGCGTTGGTGTAGTTAGGTATGTCTATAAGTTTTTCATCTTTTCATATTTATTTCAATCTTTTCAAATTTGTTGAGATGATTTTATTTTATATCTTGGTCAATGTTCCATGTACAGTTTAAAATAACATGTATTTTACTGTTGGACTTAGTGTTCTATGAATGCCAATTCATAGGCTGACAATCTTGCTCAGCTTTTCAATATCCTTATATATAGTAAGATATAAAAGGGATACTAAGTATCTAAATCTGATTATTGATTTGTCTAATACTCTCTCTTTTTTTTCAGGTTTTTTTCCTTTCAAGTATTTTATAGCTGTGTTTTAAGTATATGCCATTTAATGATTTTATGTTTTCTGATAAACTGAACTTTTCACCAATTTTCAATGTTGCTCTTTATCTCTGTTAACACTTCTTGCCTTCATGTCTACTTTGTCTGATATCAACATATGTACAGTAACTTTCTTATGCTTACTGTTTATATGATCTCTATTTTCCATCCTTTTAACTCCAACCTAACTTCCTTCTGTATTTAAAGAGCATCTCTTGTAGACAGTATGTGGCTTTGTCATGCTTTTATTTGGAGTGTTTAGTCCTTATACATTTAATAATAAACCTACCATATTACCATCTCTTGTCTATTGTCCTACTGCTTGGTTTGTATGGGGTGGTCCATTATATTTGTCGATATTCTTTATTTTAAATCTGCCATTTTACTATTTGTTTTCTATTTGTCTCGTGTCCTTTTGGTTCTGTTTCTCCCTTATTGCCGTTTTTCATTAATCTAATATTTTCATAGGACTTTTAATTTCTTCTATTGATTTTTTAGCTATACCTTTTTGTGCTTTTTAGTGATTGCTCAAGAAATAAAATATACATGATTAATTTATCAGAAGTTACTTAGCATTAATATTGCGTCACTTGGAAATACATAAGGTCCTGACAACAATATAATCCCGCTCTTCTCTGCATCTTAATTCTTAGTGTAGTTATTATTTTTGCATTAAATGATCAGCAGTCTTTTAGAAAAAATAATACATTATAAGGGTACAGTCTTTTATACTCTTACATATTAAGCATATTCTGCTCTTCATTCCCTCCTGTAGATTTAAGTTTGCCTCTGGTATCATTTCAGTTCAGCTTGAAGAACTTCCATTAGCACTCCTTATACTATAGGTTTGCTGGTGATGAATTCCTCTAGCTTTCTTTCATTTGCAAAATGTCTTTCATCTCATTTTTAAAAAAAGGAATATTTAAAAAAAAAAAAAAAAAAAAAAGGAATATTTTTACTGAATATTTAATTCAGGATTGACTATGCATATATCAGTGGTTCTGATAAGAAGTCAGCCAATATTTCCATCACTGATGCCTTGTATGAAATGTCTTTTTTCCTCTGGCTTCATTTACAGTTTTTTTTTTTTCCTTCTTTTTTTCTTTGGCTTCAACAGTTTGAGTATAATACACCACATGTAGTGTTATTTATATTTATTCTCCTTGCTGTTCACAGAGGTTCTTGCCTTTGGAGGCTAATGTATTTCAACAAATTTGGGAAAATTCATCACCAAGTGTGCTGGTAATTTCCTGTTTGTTTTCAAACACTTTTCCATTCCATCTCCTACAAACTCCATTTTCCAGACTATTTGCCAACTGGTTCTAACAAGGTTTGGCCAATGGGAAGTAGCGGGGAATGACTGGAAGGGGGGAAGGAGGAAGCATGGGTATCTCTCCTTACTCTCTACGTAGCAGTCATTCTCTGAATGGGCTGCAACTCCTGCTGTCTCTGAGGTTGCAGATCCCTGTCGGGGAAGAATCCTGCCTGGGCATGGCTCTAGCCTCTGCAGGCAGGTCCAGGACCCTGCATTCCTGGTGACATCACGTCCCTCCTGTGTCCTTTCAAACCTAGGGTGGCAGCAGATTCCTCCCTTGCGCACCTCTTGGTTGCTTTCATCCCCTGTTTGGTTTCTCAGCTTTCCCCTCATTCTGTAAGCACTTCACTTTATTAAATTCCCATGGTGAAATACCTGAGGCCATTTCTGTTTTCTTTACAGGACTCTAATCCATTAACTCAAGTTTTTTTTCTAGGCACTATGGTAGCATTAGTGGTTAGATGGAAACTTAGGAATAATTAAAATCAGTTACTTCAACTTTCTTCCTTTTTCCTTTGAAAAAGAGCCAACCATTCAGTTTTAATTAGAAGTATGGAGACAATATCTACATATTCCATAGGATATGCCATAGCTGAATTTCCTTACGAATGGATAAGTGATAATGGATTATACTGGCCTTTAACTACACAAATCTCAACAGATTTAATGACCATTATCATGGTTTAATCTATGTTCAAATCACATGACTTATTTTGTGAATCAGAATTTAAATAAAAGATTCATGTACTATAGTGAGTTTCATAGGCTCTTGTTTCCTAAAGTGCATTTCAATGTTTGCTTTTAGGAATAATTATTCCACCATGAAGATGCTTGATAGAAATCCTGGACATTCTGGAATTGGGTCAAACAGCTATATTAGAGCCCAAGAAAACAATAAGGGTGTTAAAATTTGACTCCCACATTTTATAATAATCCACTGGATACAGTGAACAGTATCTGGTGATTTTTTTCCTTAATGTATCTGATGACCCCTACTTTGCTTCTTCTCAAACGTCAGAATCCATTAAAGGGGGACGAGAGGTTGATAAGGGAAAACAGTGGTCCTGATACAATGAACTATCTGCGTTTTGGTAGAATGGATGACAAATGCTCATTAAAGCAGGAATGAGTATTCTTAAAAGTATGTTATGACACTAACTACCAAACGTGACTCAATAAGAAATAGAAAATCTGAATAGGCCTATAGAAGTAAAGAAATTGAATTAGTAATTAAAAAACAAAACAAAAATAAAAACTACTCACAAAAAAAAGCTCATGCACAGATGGCTTCATTGGTGAGTTCAACAAAACACTTAAGGAAGGATTAATACCACTTTTTCACAAACTCATCCAGAAAATAAAGGGGATGGAACAGTTACTAAGTGGTTCTATGAGGCCAGTATCACTTTGATACTAATACCAGATGAGGACAGCACAAGAAAACGAAACTAGAGACCAGTATCTCTTATGAATATAGATACAAAAATCCTTGTCAAAATATTAGCAAACTGAATCTAGTCACATATAAAAAGGATTATATACCATGACCAAGTGGGATTTATCTGAGAAAGGCAAGGTTGGTTTAATATCTGAAAATCAATGTGATACACTGTATTAATAGAATAAAGGAAAGAAAACCCACATGATCATCTCAATAGCTCACTATAACAAAGTCCAACAGCCTTTTATTATAAAAACACTCAACAGACTATAATCAAAGGGATTTCCTTTATCCTGATAAAAGGCATCTTTGAAAAACACACAGGTAACATCATACTTAACAATGAAAGACTGGATGCTTTCCTCCCAAGATTGTACGTGTGCCGTGGCTACTTCTATGGAATGTTATACTGGAGGTTCTAGCCAGGGAAATTAGGCAGGAAAATGAAATAAAAGGCATTAGATTGGAGAGGAAGAAGTACAACTACCTCTGTGTGTAGTTGATATGATCTTGTATGCAGAACATGATGTCACAGCCTGAGATCCAGACCCAGAGTGGCTCACATTCTGGGTGACCTGCACCACCGGGGTGGGCTGTCCAGTGCTCCAGTCCAGACATTGACATTCTTGTCTGGTTGAATGTAACTTTCACCCCAGAGAACAAGAACTACCCTAAGGCAAAGTCATGGTTGGTCAAAAGCTCTTAAATATAACCATTTATCCTGCCTGTTCTATCAAAAGCGTGTTCAGGCTCATTAAGCATACCAAGTTGTTTGTGTAATGCAATCAATTTTAATTAACATTCTGGTTGCAAACCTTTTTTTTTTATTTTATTTTAAACAAACAGGCATAATTGATTTATATACTCACTGAAAAGCAAACTTGACTCTCCCCTGTCAGGAGGCAAGAAAAATTACACTTCTTAGTGATAATTTTTGACTTGGGCACTTTAATCCAGTGTATTGTTACGGTATATGGAAAAGGCTGATTTGAGACAAGGTCTTTGTTCCTTTTGGTTTTTTGCCAGTTAGTTTATTGTTTACCGGTGGTCCTGATGGAGATGAGGATGCACTTTTGCTGACAGGAAAAATTCGGCAGAGAGATACATCCTTCCCCCAAAGTCTAAGAGTTATATTAATTATAAACCATTTCTATGGGCAAATAACGGTGTCTTTCTCTGGAATTCTGTTTAATGTGATGACTTTCATATCCCTTCTCCCTCTGTGCCCTCAGCTTGCTCCCCCCTGAGAATGATGCGGATTCTCTCATAGAAGCTCTGTTCACGTCTGTTACATGGTATTTAGCAAGGATAATAAGAACCAAAGGAAAAAAAACTTTTCTTTAACTATACGTTAGCATGAAATAATAAAAATCCTCCCCTCTTTAAGTGATAGGTGATAGAACCTCAAAATGAAAGGTTCTTTGTTAAAAGAAAGAATCAAAGAATGAAAAGGAGAAAAGGCATTTAAATATTCGTCACCATTACAGATTATTGCAGCCTTTCTCCGATAATAGGACTTAGCAGCTTTGAGATGTTCCGCCCACTTGAAAGTCCTGTGAGGCTGGAAAGGGAAAAGGAGTTACATTTGGCAGAGTTAAGAGCTTCCACTCCATGCCAACAATAAGGGCTGAAGACCTGAATTTTCCAAAGGTCCGCGGCGTTCTCTTTCTACACTCACTCCTTAGGTGAGCTCATCACCTCCCAGGGATATAAATACTACCTATGCGCTGATTCTTCCAAATTATGACTCCAGCCCTGACTCCTTCCATGAACCGCCGGCTCACATACACCCTCCCCTCCCCACCATGAAGCCCCACCACCTGGACACTTAATATGCACACACATGCCTCTGATGCTCAGAGCTGAGCCTTTCATTCCATGCTCCTCTCTGACTTGTTCCTTCCCCTGGAGTCTCCCTCTCTAAATGGCTGCCCAATTTTTCCATTTGCTCAGGCCAAAAACAAAAAACAAAAAACCCCCACAGAACTTAGCTTTCTCTTATTCTTCATCTCCAATCTAATAGCAAGACTTTCCTCATCACTCTTCATAACACATCTCAGAATTTGATCACTTTTTACACCTCCACTGCTACTCAACTGCAAACCATCATTGTCCTTGGTCTTCCTATTCCCACCCTCTCCCTCTTCCGGAACAGCAAGAACAATACCCCAAGCACAGCAACAGCATGTCCTCAGCTGAGAACCTTCCAGGGCTTCTCATCACACTCAGCATTCAATCCAAAGTTCTCCAGTAGCCTGTGAAGGTCACCACGACCTGCCCGTCTCACTGCTCCTGTGATCCCATCTCCATACTCTCTCAGGGCTCACTCTGCTCCTGCCATCCTGCCTCCTTGCTGGTCCTTGAACACACCTGTGACTTCCATCATCTAGAATGTTCTTCTGCCAGATATCCACGTAATTCTCATTTCAATTCATTCAGACTTCTCTTCAATATCACTCAATCAGTGACACCTTCCCTGACAGCCCTCATCTGAATTACCACCTTCCCTCACTCTATAGTAGCCTACTCTTTTAATTTTTCTTAAAGCTTATTACAACTGAATTAATATGTATTTGTTTATTACATTAGTGTTGTGCCTCCTAATAGAATGTAAGCTGTAGGAGAGAAAGGACTTTTGGGGGGTTACTTACTGCTGCTTTCCCAGCATCTCGAACTATGCTTGGTATATGGTAGCTTGATAAACAGCTGTAGAAGTGATTCCACAAATGATGGACAGAATGTATGTATAAATTTCTCTTATGAATTTCTATTTTTATTACAAATGCTCAGAATATTGCCCAGATACAAAGCAAAAGTATAATGGCCTGTTTCATTGAGTAAAAACACATTCAGCTCCCTTTTTATTGTATTGTCCTTCAAATCTTACTGTATCAGTGACATATAGGTAACCACAACTAAAATCACCTTTCATTCCTGGAGAGATTACTGGTTTTCATGAAATCCATCTTTTCCTGATAATAGAATTTTCAGATGGGCACCCTGTTACACAGACTAAAGGCTGCACATTCCAGCCTCCCTTGCAGCTAGGTTTGCACATGGGACTAAGATCTCAGTCTTGAGTTATAGACCAAAGTATCATGAGGTAGTTTCTTGGAGGTGTCCGCAGAGACGGCAGTTATAAATGCTTTTGTCCTCTGCTTCTGGGTCTGTTCCTCCGTCTTGTTGCTCAGAATGTGGGTGCTGCCATCTTAGAAATGAAGATGAGGACCAAACTAGAGGGAAAGCAGAGCTGTGTGCTGGAGGGACCCAGGGCTCCCAAGGAATCTGAGGGACCTCGGGCCTTTGATTATGGGGAAGGAACAAAACTTCTAACTTATATTCAAGCTACTAACTGTGAGGCATTTCCTTACTTTCAGATGACCTGAATCCAGAGTTGAATATTGTTCATCTCAGTAAAAGGTACCTGGCTCATTTATCTTGGACAGTGAGAATTATCTTGCTTCATTTTTTGCTTCCCTTCCCTTCTCTTCCTTTCCCGTCTCTTCTCTTCCTTCTTTATTTTTTTGCTTTGCCCAAAGATTCACATCCACTGCATCAAGGTACGCAGGGAGCAAATTACCTTCATGGTATCCAATATGGGGGCCAACCAATTTGGTTGCCCACCAAAGCAAACTGCCTTCACAAAAGTTGTTCTCCATCATTTCTGTTTAGAAAACCAAGCCTTCTTTCAATGGACATGAACGATTCTACCATTAAACTTTCTCCTATTTTTTTTTCCCTTTTTGAAGATAACAAAATAAAAGCAACTCTTTTGAAATGATTATTAAATCATTAATGAGCATTGATTATTAACATGAGTAATAGAATGCGTATTAAAGAATCTCAGTGGAAATAATAGTTCTAAGGCATTTAATATTGTAATTTGCTATTAATTTTCCTTAAGGAAAATGTTATTATTCTTAATTTTGCTTGGGTAATGAAACATATGATATCTCACTGAACTTTATTAGAAAAAATCATTCTTATTTTAATTATTGCCATGAATGGTTTAACATAATCTATTTAGTTTGGCAGACAATATGAATGAAACTACTAAAAAATGTAAAGATTCATGCTGGCTCATTTCTGGTCTTTGAAGGTAGCTCACATTTCTGATAAAGTTATAGTACAAGGCTGACAGAAGTGAGAGAACAACTCCAAAAAGAGGAGCCAACTAATAATTTAATTACATCTGCTCAAATCCTGAGACTAGAGCCAGATTTGAAAATTATGGGCCCAAAAGGGACGATGTAAGGCCCCCTTTCAGGGAAACACTTCCCCTTTCTGGTCCTTTCAAGGTCATAAGTTCCTCCTTAGTTATTCATTCACTCACTACTTATTCATTTACTCACTCATTTAATCATTTCTCTCCTTCCCCGCCACCCCCCCCAAAACATGAAGCAGTTTACCAAAAGAACAAACAAAATAAAACTGTAATTCAGCATATTTAAAAACAAGCGAGGGCATACTAGAAAAAGTGAGAAGCACCATTATCTCAATAAACATGCTTCATAAAATATAACAGAATTATTATTTTTAAATGGATGCACTCAGAGCAAGGAAGAGAACACACGAGACACACAAGAGGGTATTCAAAGCAGAATGCCAAGAGGCACTGATGCTAAATGGCCCGGGAGGGACCAGGGGCTGATACATGCCATGGAGTGAATGTGAGATTTAATGTCAGTACAAGGTTGGTGATGCTCACAGGACTTTCTCAATGGAAAACGAGAATTGAGCTCTTGAATAAAGTCAGAAGGCATAAAGGGCTGTCCTATCAGGAAACAGGAAACATAAAAACTATGCCCAACAGCCTAGTAATTTTCAGGGATGCCAAGTATCTATGTAGGGTCATAAGTGGAAAAGGAATAATCTTTGACAACTGAGATCCCCAATCCTGATCCACGTTAAGGGGCTAATCAAACTCACATGACTTAAGTATTTTTAAAAAATACTGTGGCTTGAATTGGTGAACCCCAGAGGTCCTGGCAGAGATACAGTGAAAACTATATCATAGTGATGCCTTCAGAACTCAGAACACATGAGATCACCATGGACCTAAACTCTTGCGTTGATGAACTCAGTTGAAATTACAGATAACACAAGGAGACACATGACCACGAAAGAGACAATAGTGAAAGTAAATAACAGAATTCATGCACTTATGAACCATAAATAACAGAAGGAAACAAGTGATATTTTCATACAACATGTTTGAAATCTGAAAATAAATGGAAAAAAATAAAAAGCATAGGCAAAATAGAGAATTATAAGAAAAACTCAGATAAAAAGTAGACTTCTTAGATATGAAAAAGTGATCTTTGAAATTATAAACTCATTGTGGATGAGGAATTCACCAGAATGCAGCACAAAGAATTAAAGAGGTGGAAACTTTGAGGAAAAATTACAGGACCTGGAGCACAGAATGAACAGCACAATGTACAATTAATAAGAGTTCTAGGAGGAAAGGACAGAGAAAAGAGAGAAGCAATATGTGAGGTGAAACAGGCAGTCAATTGCTAAGAACTAAGCAAAGACAAGAATCCTCAGACTGAAAAAAAATCACAACTAGTCATGTAGGGAAATAAGAACAAGTGCATATCTAGAAACAATATAGTAAAAATCCGGGGCCCCCCCCACCAAAAAATAAAAAGCTGAAAAGCATACAAATAGGAAAGACCGATTACTTACAAAGGAATGTAATGGGATTGACAGAAGACATTTCCTTAGCAACAACAGAAGCTGAAATTCAATGTAATAATATCATCAAAATACTAAGGGAAAATAAGAATTTTACACCCAAACTATTATTCAAGGGCAAATTGAAATAAAGCAGCTAAAGATATTTTAATACAAACAAAAAAAGGAGCTATTGCTACTCACAGATACTAACTAAAAGAACTAATAAATGATACACATCATCAAGAAGGAGAATAAACTTGTAGGAAGAAATAATTTTTACAAAACACTGATGAACAAATAAAATGATAAAGAATGTAAGTCTTAATAAATATTGACTGTAATTACCATCTGGAACTAAAATCCTAAGAAATAATTACATAGAAGAGACATAATGATTAACTTTATAATTTATTAAATTAAGAATATGTGTTAAAATTTCAATGGTAATCATTGAAAGAAAATATATAGGATCCCCCTTCTATCCCCCCTGCTCTATATATATAGTAAAGGAAAAATAAGAATAAAGAAAACTTGATCAATCCTTTAGAGGTTAAGAAGATGGGAGATTTGGGGCATGGGGAAAACCAAAGAAAAGCAAAGTAAATGAAACATAAAATAAGAGAGTAGAAGTGGGTCCACACGCATCAATAAAAGAATCAAAATACAAATGGAATAAAGTCACATTAATATACAAAAAGATATCAGATTGAATAAACAAAACAACCCCGTAACAATAGATACTGTTTACAGGAAGCATACCCAACCAATAATGTCCCCAAGAGCACAGAAACTTATATATAGTCAGTATGACACAGGCTCAACATTTGTGACATCTGGATTGTGTGCAAATGCATATTTATTATACTATGCTCTGTACTTTTCTGTATCTTTGAAATATTTCAGAGCAAGAATTTTTAAAAAGAAAAAAAGAAAAATTAGGACATCAACGTGAAAGAAAAATGAAGGAAAAAGACTATACTATACTACACTATACTACACTATACTATACTATACTATACTATACTATACTATACTGTGAGGCCGGTATAGAAAGTGCAGGTCTAAAGTCTCCATGAAAGGCATCCGGCATCCGCAGACCTTACTCTGCACCTTCTAACTGCCAACACAGAAAGGGAAATGTGACCCGTACCTATTTCACAACACTCATGCTCAAAATCCAACTTGTTGCTCAAGAGAAACACAATAATTGGTAATGATGCCCGAGGGAATGAACTTCGATGGGTTCCCGTAAAACAACACAACAGAAAAGAGACAAAAAAATAAAAGCGAAGACAGAAAAGACACCAACTTGATTTTTTTTAAAGTGTAATTCCATGGAATGTTTTTCCTGGTCCCCAGAAGTCCTTTTGTCTTCTTTGGCATTGTCTTTTATACCGCTCTGGTCACTTTCTCCCCTCCCAAACAGTAGGTGATAAACCCTGTCTTAATTGTGATGTAGAAAATATGAAAATACTCATCCAATAGGAAGATGTAGAAAAATGAATGAAATGTCTCTACTTTAGAGTATAAATAAGGGCTCATTCCCCTTGGTAACACTTGTTTCAACTACATCACTTTTTACATGCCCTTCGGCTTTACTATTCAAAAAGCCTTGTCTGTGCAGGAACAGCTGTTTCTCTCCTGCACCATGTGGCAGAGGCCTGGAACTTAGAAGAAGCTTAATTGTTATCATTTTTTTTTTTTCATTGGAAAACTGACAGGTTGACCTTGGCAAAGTTCACTGAAGACTGTGTAAGTCTAGAGGAAGAACTCATTTGGCAAATGTATTTCAATGCTCATTTATGGGGGGAAAGGGGAGGAAGGGGGTGGCCAGTGGGAACCTCTTCTAAAAGGGGGCAGATAGCTTTGGGATTGTACATGTATGAATAATACAATCACTTGTTATTAATCTTTAAATGCCTTGGTATTGGCTAGTTGTCCAGAAGAACATCCTTTGGGGTATGGAGGGAAAGGCAGACCATTTCTTTCTAGTTTGCTCAGCATCTTCATGAGACAAACTGGAACCCAGCCTCAGCAATTCAGGTTGCCCACAAATGCTGGCTGCACCGCTGAAGTTAAATGCAATAATACAACTAACTCCAACTAGATTGAAAATGGTTGCTGTGGCCTTTACAAAAGATGTAATGATGAGTGGAAAGAAATTTTTTCTTAAATTTCTTTCTTATCCTCAATTATTAAAAGAAGGACAAGCATTTTCTTTTAGATTGTATGATGAGAAAGAATCAGTTTCTTTAAAGAAAGTCAGTTGACTTACATTCCACTCCTTAATAAGGTGTAAGAGAACGCCTACCTAGGAATCATGGAGTGATTGGGTTTTCACCAGTAGGAGGAAAAATGCGAAAGTGTGAAATCTGGTTACCCAGTTCTCTGTATCCAGGTCTCTCCTGGGAGGGGCGAGCTGGAGAGGGGCTCATAACACTCAGAGACGGCAGAGAGGGTGGGCTTCAGGGAGAAGAACACGAAATCAGAATGAAGGGGTGGGCAAAGTAAGCCCAGAGCAGGTTTTGTCCTTTCAATACATAATAATGTTGTTTGTTTATCAGAAACAACATCTGGTGATTTTGCTCTTTCTGGGTAAACTTATTGGGTTACATTTCTTAGACATGAGCATCAGAATAATACGGAAATCAAAGTAAAATGGTTAAATTTATTTTTTTTTAAATCCCTAGAAGGTCAATCAACATGTCCACTTGGAAAATTCAAAATTACTAAAACTGAGTAAGACACGGGGGCCACTTAGCTTCACAGAGCCTGAAATCACCTCCCCTGCCCAGCGTCCTCTCCCCACCCTGCCTGCCGCCAGCCCGTGTTACATAAGCGCTCTGTTGGAAACTGTGCATCCTCTCGTGACCCTTAGTATAACTGAGTCCAGCAGAAATACACACCCAGTGAGAATCACAACGTAGAACCGTATGTACTTACTTGGGTAAGACCAGGATCTGCACGATGAAGATGCAGAAGAATATGAGGCAAGCGCAGGTCACGTAATACTTGAAGGCTGGCAGTGCAGTGGCTCGGTACTAAGGCGAGAAAAGAAACCAGGAATGACAAGTTGTCTGAGAAAAGGGCTGAAACAGTCATCCAGCAGGTACATCTAACTGTACCTGGTTCATACATCACACTCGTCACCTGCAGACTGTGGAAAAAAACCACCTAAGGACAATGGCTGTTCCCCTCTGGCAACGAGAGCTCCCTCCCTCCAAATGAGCTGTGAAAGGGTGACTTCAAAGACCATGACTTTTGTGAGTCGACCTGTTCAGAAACCCATGGAGAGGCAATCGAATCCCTCCAGCAGGGAGACAGAGCACCTGGCCAGAAAGACGAGTGAGTGAACTGAATGGACCCACGAAGTGTGCAGGTGTCCTGCTTCCCTTGTGGGTCTGAGGTCCGAGATCGCTTGCGGAAAGCAACTGACTTTTCACATAGCCATATTTTACTTTTGAAGAATACTGAGGAAATGCAATATTCTCGTTTTATTTATTTGTTTTAGCATTTTATTTTATTATTGAGAGGTGGTGAGCGAAATTATAAGACAGAAGACCAGCAGGCTCTGTCCTGTATGAACATCTGTTTGCCTGTCCGGGTCTGGCTGTTGGACTCTTTCTACTTGCCCAGCATAATCAGCAGTTTCATACGGCTTGCCATAACATCCAGGATCATAAACTGACCAGTGTAGCTGCCCGCCTGGGGCTGCCCATCTTGGCTTCTGCAGGAAAAGCCGGCCAACGCTGCACTCGTGACGGTAACAGTCTGCCACATGTCCCCTTGACTCTGGTGATGGTGTGCCCGGCACTCTCAAGGCTTTCTGCGCACTAACTCATGTAATCCTCACAACAACTGCGTGAGGCAGGAACTACTGCTGTCTCTGGTTTTGGATGAAAAAAACTTTGGACCAGAACAACTGATTAACGTTCTTAGAAACACACAGCACCTGGTGCAACCAGAATCTTCACCTCGCCGGACTGGCTCCCGAACCCAGGCTTCCAACCACGAGGTACTATTGCCTCTCAAACAAGGGTTCTATGATAACATTAAAGGAAATAAAGTTTTTGTGGCAATGCTATTGAAGCCCCCTGACAATGCTGGCAGGTTGCATGAGTGTATCTGCACAAACTGTGTCCCAAGTTGTGGGAAGTTAGGTATGTATTTCTCGGGTTTAGCCTCTGGGATTTTGGTGCAGATGATGGACCTCTGGGTGGTCTGGTTTCTCTTCCTCTATGTCTTGCTGCCTTTTACCCCTCCTGCTGGCCCAAAGAGCAGGTTGGGCATAGGAGGACAAAAAGTGAGCTTAAATCTCAATGCTGTCTAAAGTCTGCCTCAAAGTCGGTCTCTGCATATATGTACGCATGGGGAACGTCAGCAAAAGCAGCATGTTTTAATAATGATCATTTTCTGTTTACTAGAATATTTCTTTGGTGACTTTTGTGACTTCATAGCCAGGATAATTTACAATGCTGATGAAGAAGCTCTGCTAGTGTAATTGCTGAAATGTGATTATATTTTATGCACTCAGTTATGTCTTTATTTTCCATGCTTTGTGCAGAGACATGACTTGGAATTTCCTTGTGGTATTAATCAAGGAAAAGGACTTCTATCAGGAAGGAAATAATTTAACATTTAAACAGTAAGTAGTCGTTAGTGTCTAAGTTGTTCAATAATAATAATAATAAATTGTATCAAACATCAATTTGGTAAACTCTCTGCAGTCAAAGTCCCTAACTTAGAGACAGAAAATTGATCTTCTTGATCACTAACTAGTACAAAAGAAAGCTTTGGTGTAATTGTAAAATCCAACCTTGATGAGTTTTGGAAAGAATTTTGATATTTTCTACGTCCATTCAATATGCATAAAACAATGAACTGGATTTTCTCAACAGAGTTTTAATACCTGTGCTGTGACTGTTGCCATTAACATAGTAGCTTTTGTTCAAACTAAGACTATAATTATACGGTTAGATGGTGCAAATTACCTCTAATCTGCTCTTTTTCTAGATCAACACGAAAAAAAAGGCAAATGAATAAGGCCAACCCAGAACACTTGTCCTTTCTGCAGTAATTACTTAATCCATTTCAGCAAATCCTGGTTAAGCTTGACATGTACAAATTAAATGTCTGGTTATTTATTCGTGCCTGAAATGGCTCTACTTTAGGAGTTAAAATGTGAAAGTATTTAGATGCAAAAAAACTTAAAAGTTTCTAATTCTCCCAAACAGGGGTTGAATGTAAATCTCACATTTTTATCAAAAAGTTAAAATAATTTGTGTAAAGACACTGTAAATTTGTCAGAAAGGATTTTGCTTTCTTTTAAAAACTTTTCTAAGAAAATTTCTCACTGAGAAAGCAAGATATTAACTTCTTCCTTTTCCCTTAGCTCCACATCACACAGACATCATTTACTAACAGGAGTGTTGAAAGAGGTGACTCGCCAAAGACAGAAACCTGGTAACCAGAAATGTGGTAAAACAATGTATGCCTGGAATGACCACAGGAAAAGCTAGAAAGAAATCGGATATGGTTAGAGGCAGTTTAAATGTTACATGTAAAATGCTATGAATACAATTTCATGATGGAATTTTAAAAAAACTAGTATTTTGGAAAAACGATTGATTTTGAAGAAAAATATAGCTTACTTCTTTTTCTAGTATTTTATTGTAGAAAAGCAATGAGATTCTCTGAATGTCTTCAGACTTGAGCCACTGCCTGGAAACGAAAAGGATAGACACATCATAAAACCAAACCTCCAACCAAACACCTGGAACTATTTTTTAAAAATGACTTGCGTTCTTCTTTCTTCATAATGCCAAACATGGAATCTAGGTTTGTTAACAGGATATGCAAATATAATATGCTTATTCACACATTGCCCACCTTGAAAATTCTATATTACAAACCAACTGTCAAACCAAGTTGAAACTCAAGTTATCCAACTTAAATAATTAGGGAGATAAGTCATCAAAAGGACTCAAGTACGTCAATAAATTTATTCCCTGATGTCTTACTGAAACCACATGGTACTTTCATCTCCTAAAGGATCTGGTTCAGGGAGAAGCACCATTTTTCTTAGCTTATAGCAAGCAACATGTCACAGAGCGTCAGAAATATTTAGAGTGGCTTCCAGATGCAGGCAAGAAGATTTTACTCCTTTCACACTTACTAAAAATACTTTCATTGTCATGTTTTTCATTTCTATAAAGTAAAAAAAAAAAGTCATGCTTGAATAGAGATTTCAAAAAATGGGTACAAATACTAATATAAGAAGCAATCAGGTCAGACCACTAACATAGTACGTCGATGCCAACATAAACACACACATACATAATACATATATATCTCTCAGACGTTGAAAAATAAAAGGCATATGGAAGTAACATTCTCACACGTTGATTGACTTTCAGAAATCTGTTTTGGGAAAGCAGTTGAGATAGAGAAAGACCTTAAAGACAAAACCCTTCTTCACTAGAACATTGTGTATAATCGCAGGTTGAACGGCCACCCTGGGTGTATGATCCAGCAAGCTGGGCATATGATGCCCGGTACACTCATACATTTTGCAATAAAATAAACACACAGTTTATGAAATAAAGCTAAGCAAACAGAGAGATAACACATTCTTATAGTCACGAGTACAGAAATGTAAGAAAAAATTGAAATCTATGCATCAAGAAAAATACCTAGAAATAAATACGAACAAAATAAATTACCATCTAGGTTAAGTCATTACACTGAGGAATTTTTATTTCTACTTTCTGATTTTTTAAAAATAAAGACTTTTATAATGAAAATATATAATTATCTGAATAGCATATGTATATGCATGTAGTATTTATGCATAAATGCCTGCATATTTATGTATATATTTCCAAGTGTATATAACTATATATCTACATCTACATTTATATCTATACTTATATATCTGTATATAGGCAGAGAGAGTACATATATATATATACTTCTAGAGATAAAATGTTATACCTGTGAAAACAACGATCAATGCCCAAGAATTCCTAAATATAGTACTTTTCCAACCCATTGGTCATATCTCTATGGATTTTGACCACCTGCAACATATTTGGGAGATAAAGACAAATGGGGAAGGCCTTTGACGATCCAGGAATAAAGACCAAGTGAACTGTCACACATTATCCCATAATCAACAGGGACAGTCATCTCCTGATTTCAGACTCAGGTCGAAATGTACACTGAGGTTTCACATCAGGGTTGACCCAGTTAACCCAGGAGACCGGCACAGTTGAGGAGGAACATCTCCAGGGCTACCTGGACAGCCGTGTGCCTGGAACATCTGGACAGTTCTGAAGACGCTCACAGCACACGCACCATGATGAACTTGAGTTTCCCAGGAGACTAAACCACAGACAGTGCAATTTCAACTGTGGCCCAGAAGTCAGTCATGTATTCTAGAATGACTGCCATTAAAAGTGAGAACTTTAAAAATACTTTTGGATTCAAGGTTATAAGCTTTAGGTATCAGGAAAATAATTTTTTTTTGATATTATGACTGCCCCAGCTGCAGAGATAGGTTATTGTTCTGTTTTATGGCACTAGTTGGAGGAATCAAAGGTTGGTTAATATTAGAAGGAGCAGAAAATAAAATGTAAGATAAATTTTAACTATACTCATTTTTTAGAACTGTGTATTCATTATGGATATCCTATGAATAATGTATGCCAGTAACTTATTAAACAGTTTTTTTCTTTATTACGGATGAAATTTCTATTTAAAAAATGCTCCTGGATAATATAAGCTTGGAAATAAAATACGAGCAAAATTTATAAAGTGGAGATAAAACCAGTTCCTCATTGGTTAGTGGGGCCCGATGTTTCTAGGTTTTAGTTACCTGTCTGTCTTGCAGGTAGACAGGAAGCACTCAAGACAAAGTCTGCCTTTCTTTGTGTCCCCAACACCTAACACAGGTTCATAAGACTTGATCCCTGGACGGATGCTTGGGGAAATGACTGAATTCCAATGCTGGTTCAAGGTATTTGCTCATAAGAATCTTGGCTGCAAGCAGAGTTGCTGTACAACTAATTAGCCATAAGGCCGTTTTGCCATAATAGATAAAATAGCTGTTGATTCACAGTTTTGGATTCATTACACTAGAAAATGATAATATATCAATCTTTGCACATCCTTCAGTGAGCAGTCATCTCTCCCACCCACCAAAACCAACAGTTTACCAAACTATGGCAAATATATAAAAGGCAGCTAGTAATTGACAATAGTCATCGAGAGCATTAATCATTGGCTCTTTAGCTGATCTAGATACAACAGCTTGTTCTCTCCTGCCGTCTCTACCAAATTTATCATGCAGTAGTAGAAGCTGGAGACAAAAGGAGAATCCAGGTCCTATCCTCCCCAAAAAGAAATGGTTGTATAATTCTTGATGAGTATACATTTCTTTTTAAAAATTTTAAAATTTATTTTATTTATTTTTTTAACATCTTTATTGGAGTATAATTGCTTTACAATGGTGTGTTAGTTTCTGCTTTATAACAAAGTGAATCAGCTATACATATACATATATCCCCATATCTCCTCCCTCTTGTGTCTCCCTCCCACCCTCCCTATCTCACCCCTCTAGGTGGTCACAAAGCACTGAGCTGATCTCCCTGTGCTATGCAGCTGCTTCCCACTAGCTATCTGTTTTACATTTGGTAGTGTATATATGTCCATGCCACTCTCTCACTTTGTCCCAGCTTACCCTTCCCCCTCCCCGTGTCCCCAAGTCCATTCTCTACGTCTGCATCTTTATTCCTGCCCTGCCACTAGGTTCTTCAGAACCATTTTTTTTTTTTTTTAGATTCCATATATAAATGTTAGCATACGGTATTTGTTTTTCTCTTTCTGACTGACTTCACTCTGTATGACAGACTCTAGGTCCATCTACCTCACTACAAATAACTCAATTTCGTTTCTCTTTATGGCTGAGTAATATTCCATTGTATATATGTGCCACATCTTCTTTATCCATTCATCTGTCGATGGACATGGTGAATTTTTTTGCCATTTGATAGTGAAGATCATGAAATAGACAGAATTGTGGTATTTGGCACAGAATTTGGCTTAGATGATTTGGTGAAATATAAGGACTGGGCATGTGCTGGGACATTTCAGTATAGTCTGGATATGTGTCACCAGTGATATACGTTACACATGTTGATAAGAAATAGCAGAGTCCATCCTCTGTTCATTTTACTCCCAGGGGAATCTGCAGAGGCTTAAAGCAGATTTTTTTATATCGTAAAGAATGTATGTCTGACATTAGATCCTGAATCCTTAGTGATCGACCTTGAGAAAGAAAGTAGCATTGCTTTCTCTAAGATACACCCAAATACAACTATAACCATGTATCTACACACATTTTAAGTGCATCTAAGTAGTTTTTGCATTTTTATTTTTTGCAATCGAATCTTTCAAAATTTTGTTGCTAATGTTTCAAGATGTCCATTTCAATGTTTCTCTTTTATTTTCTTTATTTTATCTTTTATGGCAAAACTGTCTTATGCCAATTAGTCCTGAGACGAATCTCCTTGCAGCAAAGATATTTATGGTGAGACTACTGGACCCACAGTTGTCACCTGTGCCTTCCTTTTCCCACAGCAGGTCAGGTTTGGCCAAAGGCTTCTTCCTTGAAGCCACAAGTGATGGGCCCAATTCTTCCTCTTTTGTCCTCAGAGTTAAGGAGAGCACATCCTCCCCACAGGCCTCACGTCTCTGTGGGTTCTCTGAGGTGGCCTCAGTTCCCATTACTGATTCATAGGAAACTCAGAGATTTATAAATGTCATTTGGATATTTGGAGTCAGAAAGACTTGTGTGGGAAAATAAGGTCAAATATTTTGGAGAATTGGAATTACAGACAGAGACGAGGATGGAGAACGTGGGTAATATTCCCGGTCTCCTGACACTGTTCCTGACTCAAGTGGTCTCTGGCACGAAGAAAGTCAACTCCGCCCCTGCGCTACGCAAAAGAATGATTATTAATTTATACTAAGTTGTTTTTGTGCTAGGCTGAGGCCAATAAAGGAAATTCTAAACAAGATCTTGACTTGAGCTGAGAGGCAAAGTACATCCACATCCTCATGCAGAATTATTCTGGAATGTTATTGCAAAGGGGATGCTAAAATAGAGAGAAGACCACTTTCCTTGCGTTATGGACTGACTGTTCGTATCTCCCACTTCATACATTGAAGGCCTAACCTGCAGTGTGCGTATCTGGAGATGGGGCCTCCAAGGAAGTAATTAGAGTTGAATGAAGTCCTAAGGGTGGGGACCTGACTCAAGAGAATGAGTGAACTTATGAGAAGGGACACCAGAGAGCTCGCTCTTTCTCTTTTTCTGCGGAGCCCAGAGGAAAGGCCACGGGAGCACACAGCAAGGGGACTGCCTTTTGCAAGTCAAGGAGAGAGTTCTCACCCGAAACCAACCTTGCTGGCACCCTGACTCGGACTTCTAGCCTCCAGAGCTGTGAGAAAATAAATTTTTGTTGTATAAGCCACTCAGCCCGTGGCATTTTGTACGGCAGTCCCAGCTGACTAACACGCCACCTATCTACGCAGCCTTGAATCCAAAGGTCCAAGTGGCCTCAGTTGTGCACTAAGGCCCTGGGTGACCTGTGGCATTTGGGAAAGGTGGTCCATGGACCTGCAGCTGAAATAAATGATGCTGGATAGGTGGTCTCTCGGTGTGGAAGCCTGACCCTTCCCCAGCCCTGGGGTCGGCCGGTCATCCACCCATACATGCACACCACCCCACTCAGACATAGTTAAACCTGGGTCCCGTGTCCTTCATTAACTCACCAGCTCCTTTCCTGCACCCCAGAAGCCCCTGTTTCTCCCCTTTTGAACTTTTCACATTACCTCTTTCCTACTGTTTTTTTTTTCTTTTTAAACCAATCTGGAAGAACCTGACATGGCAATCTCATTCTGAATATTAACTGTACAGCACACCCCTCTATTGAGATGAATCTTACAGGAGCGCCCAGGTCCTCAAGAGAAGAATACTGCCGTGGAGGGGATGGCCTGGCCCGTCCACCCACAGGGCTTCCCCTTCCCGGCTCTGCACCTCCCGAGGGGAGAAGCTTCTGGTAATCCTCCTCGGGGCAGACCTCTGGTACACACTTTCTTCCCTCTCACCTCGCTGCCAACTAAAAACTGCCACTTGCCACCTGCCTCTACAAGGACTTTGTCACTGGCCACTGCTGTCGCTGACCTTCAACACACCTTCAAAGGGGTTCAGGGTGGAGATCATGAATGAGGCACTCTGTGCTCTGGGAAAACTGGCAGAAAAGGCCTTCAGATAGTTAAGATATTTCCAGGAGATTTTATAAGCCCAGTTTCTTGTCTCTTCTCACATCTAGAAAAGCACTAAAATCATTAATGGGCACGTCTGCTCCTCGTGACTAGGAGCAACCTTCTGCCTCAACACGTGCTGGGTTGCACGTGCCCCCCTTCACCAAGATCACGCAAACACTGACCTCCTCCCCACCTCTTCGGACAGTTCCTCAGAGCTACCTGAGAGGCTGTCTTCTGGCCTACAGTCCTCATTTTGCCCCCAGTAAAACTTAATTCACAACTCTCAGGTTGTGCATTGTTTTTCAGCTGACATCACCCACCCAGACTAAGTCAAAACCTCTGCCCTGAGCTCCGTCCTCACGGGGGCCTGGCCATCTCTGGTTTGGCTCTGCAGCATTCACTTTAGGGTCCTCCTGTCTTAAGGAATCCTCTGCACACCAGCAGGATGGAGGTGATCACACAGTCATTGGTTAGAACCATTCAGAGGGCTCACGCCCCACCCCCTCAGGCGGACTCCAAGTTGCTTTTCAGGGCATCCAACTTCCCACTCAAGCCTCTTTACCCTGAGAGCCTCCTGCAGGGGCGTCCTGTGTCCTGATTGTGCTAAAGGCTGGGAAGCACACCTCTGACCCTGGCGTGTCCTGTTGTCACACCATGACGGTTTCCCTCTCTCCCTCTTAGTTTCCTTCAAGGTTTGGCCCAGGTGTCACCTCCTCCAGAAAACTTGAGACTTTTCGTCTGTGCTGCGTTGCTCCTCTTTACCTGTCACAACCGTAGGGCATCTGTGCAGCGATCTTTCTTCCCCTCGCTCAGGGCTTGGAGGGGTAACACTAGGCCTGGGGTCTTGGTATGCATGTCTGATGGTGAGCAAATGACATTGCTCACCCTTTAACCAATGCTCGCTAAATGAGTAAAGGAATGAATACATGAAAATCTGCATATAAATCACTGTTTTATGTCAATAGCAGAAAACGACTGAATGGTACATCAAGCCTGGAGTCCCTACTGAATCCTCAAGGGGAAAATCAAATAAGATCAGGAGAACATCTTATCGAAGAACAAGAGAAGTTAATGAGTAGGGCATAACAGAATGGGAGTGAAGCTAATTAAAAAAATAGGTGCATAATAGCTTCCATTTTAAAAATTCCCCTTTTGATTTTTGAGTACAGCATGACATTTTCTTCCACTTGATTTCTGAAATGTGTTGGGAAAATTACAGCATAAGCGGTTACACCAACGTTAACCACGACTTTAGCATAAAACTACGTTAAAACACAAAGGTGCTAACCAAACATGTATTTGAGTACAAAATGATACCATACTGACAGACAATTCACAAACAACCTTGACAAAAATAAAGCAAAGCCAATGATTGTACTTGCTAATGATTCCTTTAGTAGGAACGTTCTAAAAAGTGGGCATAAAAGTAGTTTAACAAGGTAGGCGTCCTGCATGAAGACATGCTGAGGCTGATTTTATACATTCGTTTTTTATTATTACTGTTATCATTGTAATTGGCTAGACTTCGTCAAGGAACAAGATTTCTTCTCTCTTCTGCTGTATTTTATTCCAGTGGGTTACAGAGTAGTAACTGCTATTTCCTCCGGTCGAATGAATCTACATTGTGTGAAATCAGACTTCCCTGGGTTTTAGCTGCCAGTACATTAGAGGTAATCATTGTTGCTCAGTTGTGAGGTGTTGAGGCTTCAATCAGGACAGAGTTGAGACTATTTTTCACTTGGATCCTTTTTTTTTTTTTTTTTTCTCATTTGTCAGAGGTAAAGCTCTTTAATCTCAGAGCGCCCCTCCCAACTCCCGATCCCGACCCTCCACTCTCTCCCCCACACCAGGGCCAGAGAGTGAGGCCCCCTGCCCCCCACCTTGGGTGGACGAGGGCCCTTTAAGGCACCTGTGGGGGTGGGGGGAGAGGGGCGGGAGCTGATAACGTCCTGGATGCAAGGACGGGTTTGATTGGCAGGCTGTTGTGGGATGGAACCAATGAGAGGGTGTCAGACGCAGGAACAGGATCGGGCCATCCCTGAGCGGGCCAGAGGGACAATTGTCTGGACTTCGGCACCTATCTGGGCACTGCTGGTGTGCCCTGAGTGCTCTATGGCAGGTGGAAGGTTTTATCAATTTGGGGTTTACAACGGGGATTAGGCAGGTGTGCATTCAATGTGCTGGCCTATCTGAATTGCAGCTCTAGCCAGCCCTAGAGACTTTATTGTATACGTATGGAACTCCACACATACACACACCACCTACATACATACATACACTCATGCGATTCCTTCATAAGTCCTGTAAGTATTCTGAAATGCACACTTGCAAGGCACAGTCTAGAAGAGGTAGGCATTTTGCAAAGCTGTGTAACTTAATTTTGGAGGCACAGTTCCAGGTGAAAATCATTTACACTTTCCACGAGTCAACTTTCATGATAAAAATTCAATAGGTTTCCATAAAGATGAAAACTTTCGCATAAAACCTTTTCATTTGGATCTACTAAGGTTTTCACCGCAGTTTAATTCAATAAACACTTAGGGAGCATCTAATGGGTACCAGGAACCACACTGAGCTGTCTACCTCCTGCCCTTCATGAGGTCAGCCATGGCACACAAACCTAAGGAGAATTCCAAGGCCGGTGAATGTAATCATTCTGTGCAAGCCATGAAAGCCACCACATTCTTTAAATCTTGTCTCCTGCCTTTTTGGACCGTTTAAAACTACAATAGCGATTCTTGGCTTTATAGACTGAATGATATTTTGGCCTCCAAAGAATTGGTCTTCCTCCTGCTGCCTCCGTGAATTCAGATTCTAATGCTCAAGACCCTCTTCCAGGATTTAGAACACAGGTACCTCCACATTCTCTGATTTTTCGGGGTGGGGGGATGTATGCATCTTGAATAGTGTCACACGTTACAACTTAATGATTTTCCCATGTGGAATCTATTGATCTTTAAAAAATATGCTACTGAACACACTATGCTCTAATTTTCTCTCTATAATTATGTATCATGTTGTTTATCAGTAATTTACTTGGGGAGGATTAGGCAGAGTTAAAAAATTTTTAAAAGAGGAAATACTACTAACAAAAGCTATTATTAAGGACGCTTGAGGTGAAATGAATGAACTGTCTCAGAAAACTTGGCTTTGTCATGATAAGTATGACAGAGTTTGGGGGGAAATTCTTTTGGAAAATATGTCATTATTTTCAAATAATAGGATTGAAATAAGAGAGGAATGATAATTTAAAAGTACTCACTTTTGTGCATTGATTCCATCAATTGCTTGAATCATCCTTTCATTTAATTCCTCTTCAAATCTTTTCTTTTGTGACTTGGTTCTACATGAAGGAGGAAATATTTTGGGTAAGAATATTATTACTAAACTAAACAGTAAGCCTGCGTGTCTATGATGCCAAAACCTCTGTCTGATTCTGTTCACTGAATTTTTTTAAAAAAGGAAACAGTCTATGTGCAGCCTTTTCTCTATTAACATATAGCCACTCTGTGGATTGAATGAATTGGCTAGAGTTTTTGGTGCAGTAAAATGTTGCCTTACTACTCAGAATGAAATTAAAAAGCAACACTGAAAGATATGGCCTTGGTGTCTGAGATAAAAGAAATTTCTGTCCCAAGAGATGCACTAGCCCTTGAATTGTTGCCTTTATAAACTTTATTTTATGACAGAACATACTGGCTTTGGAAATTCCCTTGTAAAAATTTGGTGTGGTTGACAAAATAATCATTCCTGTTTTATGTTTTCCTTGGTCCATTTTCAAGAATTTTCAGAACTAAAGTCTTACTTGAGACACGTCAAAGCTTCATTGCATGTATTTAAATGTTCCTCAGTTTCGGAAAGCACTATTCACAGAAAACCCCACTTATATGTGCAGACCGCTCACTTGATCTTGGAAGTAAATAATCTGCAGTCATAATATAAAATGTTTTGCAAATAAATTGTGCCAAGATAAGAATGAGTTCTCCAAGGTTCATTTAACAATTAGCATGAGAATGATGTAAAGGAGAAAATCAAAATTATACCTGTGTTTAAAAGTTAAACATCTACTGCAAAGAGTATAAGCACATCTGGCCCTTCCCAAACTGGCCTGAACGAGCCTGCACCTGAGTCTGGGTGTCTGAGTCACCTAGTCCCATGGGAGTGAGCACGGGCCTTTGTCTTGTGGTTGGTTAAATTACTCACTGAATAGACCTCCTACTCTGGAATAAAAATAATACTTTTCTGAGTTTAGAACTCCCTCTCTATATAGATAAGAATAGTATTCAGTGTGCAATATCATATTTATCTGTAATTAAATCTCATGGAATTATCATTAATGAGATGGATGGGTAATCTACCTACATTATATCATTGTTTGTGGATTCACACTTTCAGGTCCTGCTTTCTGTAAACAGGCTAAGGGCAGTTTTGGTTCAAAAACAGAACGATATTAAGTGATCCACCTGTAGACACCAAGCCAATGGAATTAAGAGGTTTTAGCATGTCAAATTCCAAGCTAAATTGGAAGGCAAATTAATTTTGATCCTTCTTTTAAAAAAAGCATGGCATCTCAGCAATCATCTAGGATGGCTCATTCCCATTTATGGCTGAGGTGCTACCTTCATTTTAGACTCTTCTTTTTCTTTTTATCAGCCCTATGCCAAGTGTTGAGATTCCTGACTTCAGTTTGGCGGCTTTCTCTTTCAAAAAGTGTCTCCAAGTGTGAGAAGGAACAGTGTAGGTGCCTTGAGCTCACAAGAAAATTTAACCCTTCCATCATATGTCCAGGGTGCTAACAATGGCACTGTCGTTGTGAGTCTGTTTTAGGATTAGCTTAGATAATGCCTGTGCGGTGCTCAACACAGTAAATGTGGCACATGAAGTAGCCAATAAATGCATGTTATTATGCATCCTTTGCATTCACTAATTTTCTGGCTAACAGCTCTTAACATGTAGACAGTTTCCTTGTCTCCACAGTTTTGTGACCTCCGCTACAAAAGTGATAGGATACCCTTGGGGCTGATCATCTCCCCACGAGGAGTTCTTAATTCACCAAGCAGGGCTTTGTTCCTCAGACTTTCAACGTTTCAGCATTTTTGACCTTCCTGTCCTTGTTCCTGCCCCACCGTTGGCTTCCCCAGTACTCAGTGTCCCCAACCCCTCTTTCCAATTCCTCTCCATTCTCTCTCCTGAGCTCCTTCCCCGACCTGTCCCAGCCCCAGGCCTGGGCTGCTATATCTAAGGAGGCGTGGAAGAGGTCCTGCTTTATCTCAGATGATGCTTCACTGCCCCGTGACGCCCACTCACTGCCAGGCTGTGGGCTCAGAGAGGTTTTAGGACCTTGGCCATGTTACATAGGCAGGACGTACAGAGGAAGTCCCAGGTGAGGCTGATTTGAAAGCCGAGCTCTCTCTGGGAGGCTTGGGGCCACCAAAGATCAACCACCACGGAGGAAAGTGGAGTAGATGTGGAAGAAGCTCTTAGGAGGGCAGGCAGGACAGGAGAGCAGCTACGAACACAGGTTTTGGGGTCATAGACCCTGGGCATGACCACGGCCTCGCCTCCACAGTCACGTGACTCTGGTCATCTCCTAACCCAGCACCTTGGTTTCTTCCCTCCTAAAATGATAATGGCAATTGCATCTACCTTGGAGTAACCCTGTAGGGATGAAATTAGGTTCCCCATGTGCCTGGTGCAGATAATGATGACAGCTTCTCATCACTGTCTTTCAGACAGTGGTCATCCCCAAAGACACTGCCCACATCATACTGGCACTGCACGAGGTATTCCCCACTAGACAGATAAGAGGACACGGCACATATAAGGCGAAAGGATGTCCATGAAATTCTGTAGACAGTTGTTTGCAGATGTGCTAGTCTCTTATTGGCCTGAAGAGTCAAGCCTTCTCAAGATATGTGACGGGCCCAAAATATTTCTTAAATTACCTTAATCTCTCTTTAATTTGGCATTTGCCACTTAAAAAATAACACTTCAAAAGCCCAAGAACCCAATTTTCCTTATAACATAGGGCTCTAAGTGTTATATGTCAATGTTAAAATTTCAAATTTTACACAAAATACAAATTAGAGCTCATTACAACAAAAATAAAGTAAGATAGAGGGATCTGAAATAGTGTGCCCTAAAGATCTGGCAGGGAATGATCTAACTACTTTCAGGAAATGAGTTTTCTACAGGAATAACCTCACGTCTCTGTGGGGAAAGAAAAGCTGACTCAAGTTTTGGGCCTTTCATTAATTATCCTAACATCTTCAATAAGAAGTACTTAGCTCCCAAACCAATGCAAAAGTAAGACTCTGAGCCCCAAAGCTAGAGGAACACAGACAAGGAAAAGGGTTAGTGTCTGTCTGTGATCTTGTGAAGATGACAAAGGGACCTGCAGGCCTTTGTGGAAGCGATTTTTCTGTTTTTGAGTAGGGTGGGCTGCACTTCTTTTCACTATAGAAAGGCTGATGAGCCCTGGAGGTGGCTCTTGGAGGAGATGAGCGTTTCATTTCTTGCAGGGAGATGTTGCTGCTGTCCTGACTGGGAGGAGGGTGAGGGTGATGGGTGTGGCCCCAGAGCTGGTGGTTTCCCCTCCCCCTGCCCCCTGCCACTCTCTAGGCCAGCCTCGGATGACCTTCTTGACCTGCAGCAGCTCATGGACTGGGGGCAAGGAGCCCCCGGCCTCTCCTTGCCTCATCCTTGCCTTCAAGTGATTGAGCCTCTCTGGGCCTCAGTGTTGCCATCTGTAAAATGGTAGACTACATGGTCTGTAAAGGGCCTTCCATCCAAAAAAAAGAAAAAAAAAAGGCTGGACTTACCTTTCTTTTATTTCTAGGATTCAACCCCAGAAACATCATTTTAAGTAAGTTACTCATTTTAAGAAAGTTCAATTTTTTACTACAGATTAATATGAAGAAGAATCATTTTAAGAAAACAATTTAAAGTTCTAAAGTGTTTACTAGGCAGTGTTTTCCTTTTCCCTCTTTTAACTCTAATAAAACGACACCAATAATCCTATTTTTAGAAGCTGAAAGCAATTTAGTAGGGCTTTTCACAAGTAGTTGCTCTTTTTTCAGAAGAAGTAGACTTCAAGATTACTATAATTGATGATAATTACTTTCAGGAATAAATAAAAAACAATTAAGCCTTTAAAAAATTAGAAAGCGGAATGTATAAACATATACTATACCTTAAGGTGCGACTTTGAAAATTATGCTGACCCATTGGTACATCCTATTAAAAAAAAGAGTATTAGTTACCAAAAACATACTTTAAGAAACTTGCAGTGATAATGATGTATATTTCTTCTTCTATCATGGAAAATATCATTTAGGTAACAAATAACTACCTATGAGGAGAAAAAGAGCTTAATTATAAATGTGAAACATGATTAAAAATTCAGTTTATATTTGGAATGTTGTAATCTATAAACTCTGGATGCTGGTAGTGTCAGGATTGTGGTCTGAATTTTTAAAATTTCCATCCTGATATTTGCATATAGGATTTCAAACAATGCCTGCAGAGGACTGTTATTAAAGTTACTGTAGACAAATGATGTGAAAATGTAGTTTGGCATCAGACAAAAATTTTAAAAATGCTTTAAAGCACAAACATGATCATAAAATCTATAGTCAATCCTTATCACTGACTGGGCTGTTATGAAATGGGACTATTGGTTAAATGTGTGAAAGCGAGAATCATTGATCAAAAAGAAGAAATCTACATATGAGTGCTGGTAGTTCCTGAAAAAGGTCAATGAGAGAGAGAGACATTGGTCAGAGTTAATCAGTGGGGGGTCTCCACTGCCAAATGTTCAATAATAGGCTTAAAAACCCACAAGATTCACTTTCATACATTTAAATTAAATAAAATAATTAAAATAAAACTTGGAACAAAGTGGTTCCAGATAAACTGTTCTTTGTTGCTTTGATCTCCAAGGTTAGATCAGGAAATGTATTCAGCCTAGGGAAAGGTGAGTCTTAAAAAAATAACTGAACTCCAAGTTTTATTATATAAAGTAGAATAATGCATTATTTACCAGCTCTATCAACGTTAAATCAAGAGTCAATGAAGTTCTGCATAGGGGATTAGATAAAAGAAATAACTTTCGGCAATGACAACTGGGATGTATTAATAAGAATGGCATCAACTTTTGGCATCAACCCTGGGATGTATTAATAAGAATGGCAATGGGATCTTTCTGAAACTGAGGAAGGGACACAGTCCTATGGGCTTCATGTGCTAATACCCAGAGCCTCAGATGCCCTCTGTCTCTACTAAGGCAGTCCCTAGACTCCGTCTCTGTGACTGGAGGCCAGCTGGTCAAGGAAAGTGAGCTTGTTCCAGAGGCCCCCTGATTTTTATACACAATTTCCTGAAGTTCAAATCTCTAGCCAGTTACAACTCTCTTGAAAGAGGCATCTTCACTAACACATAATAACAGATTAAAGTCAGGCTGAAATCTTTCCTTCAGTGTTTTGCTGAGATAGTGAGGCAGACAGTCGCTCTTAAGTCCCGAGACAATAAAGACTGATAAGAAATTAGCAACCACAGCAACATCAATCACACGCCCAGAAAAGCGAGGCCTTATTTTCACAGGTACACATATGAAACAGCACAGAAAATCACGTTTTCATATTTAGATCTGATTCTTATTTCTTGAAAACCAACCAACCAGCCAACCCACCGACCGACCGACCAACTGACCGACCAACCAACCAACTCTTGGTTTATAACAAATCTCGATGAGAGATATTAGCCATTAGTACTAATAATAAATGTAGTGTTGAGATGAAATTATCCAACTTTTTTCATAAGAGTGATAGAAGCATCGACTTTCCCTGACTACTAGATCCTAGCGTCTTAGGGTACCTTTCCTCTAACAGGGTCTAGTTGCTGGAAGGTTCCAGTTGCCCCAGTCCTGCCTCCTTGGATCTTTTCTCTTCTTATGATCTCATCCAGCTCCATGGCTTCAAATATCATCTAAAACCTGATGCTTCTCACACCCAGATCTCCCACTGGGACCTCTTCCCTGAGTTCCAGACTCGCACAACCAACTGCCAACTTCCTAGCTGCACTTCGGTGTCTAAAAGGCATACTGATTTGAAGATGTCCGTTAGCAAGACCTGGATTTTTCCATCTGAAATCCCCTGACTTTCCCCGCGTATTTGTCCTCTCAGTTCATGGAATCATCATTCCTCTAGGGGTGCAGCCAAAAGAGTGTGGATTCATCCTTGATCCTCCTTTTCACACATATCCACTCCATCACCAAGTCTTATATGGTCCACTTTCAAATTATAACCTGAGTTTGCGTCTCACTGTTTCCACTACTAAAATCTTAGCATAAGAGGGCACCATCCTCCTCCCTCGGAACACTGCATTCTTGCTCCATTACCCAGAGCATTAATTATGCTATGCCCTCCCCTCGCGTAAGACCCTCTAACGACCTCCCATCACAATCAGAATAAATGATACATGATCACTTAGAGCCTCTCACCCTGATGACCTCCCCTTGCTTATTGCTGATGACGCTACAGCCACACCAGCCTCCTCTCTGCCCTCAAAGATGCCAGTTCATTTCCACCTCCGGGCCACAGAATTTGATTTGCCACCGACTTCTCCCCTTCTCCGAGAGGTCCCCAGCCGCCCCATCCACAGCAGCCACACCATTCACTCCCAAAGACGATACTCCCATTTTCTCTCCATCATGGCCCTGAGCAGCACCTGGAGTGATCTTGTTTGTTCATTTGAGTCCTACTTAGGGTCTCTCTCTTTCCAACAGAATGCAAACTCCTCTAGGACTTGCCCTGGTGGTCTCCCTTGTTGACTGCCTGATGGATCATGATCTTCTGTCAGATCATTTATTTTTCAGTTGAAACAGAACAAAGGAAGTTGAGAGAAGGGATGTAACTGAGACAAAACAAGAATGCTGAGCCCCTGCCTTTTGGGCTTGGGTGTGTGCTTGTGAAATGTCCACTTTCACCTGACAGCCTGGTATGTTTCTTTTTCTCGTCAGCTAATAAGAATTATGTAACATCCCATTTTCTTTCTTTACCTCAAATGCATCCCTAATACAATTAATGCCATTCTGCATGAAATTTTACTCAGAGATTGTTTTAAAATCTAACTGTAACACTGGGATTATTCTAAGTGCTCAACTGTCTTTACTTTTCTCTCCTCTTATGAGTTTTTCTATTGTCTATCTGCACTTCAGCTATCTTATTGAGAATGTCCCTGTTGTAAGGAGCATTGGGACTTTATTCTCTGTTGGAAGTAAGGATGATGTAAATAAAGATCTCCAACAATAGAATGTACATTGCTTCTGACACAGCCTGAATCTCTGGGTGATGAAGAGACAGTTTTAATGATGCCACTCAAATTCCAAGGACATCATGCCTTCATTTGTTCTCTTATTAAGATGCTCGGGCTTTCTATTGTACTTCATAATAGCAGAAGCAAAACACAAACCTGGATTTAAAAAAAGAGTTCAGTTGTATTCAGTTGCTACTGTCAGTTGTAAGTAACAGTCTTGGGTAATAAAGGTATAATGCAAAATCGCTCTAGGTTAAAACCCTTAGCAATGCGGGATTGGTGCTCATTGATCACCGGACATCTGTAAGGAATATCTGAGAATGCCAATCTGAGAAGTCGGAGATGGTAAGCTTGCCTCATTACAGAGAAAAGTTACTTTGGCAGGAGATGCCTTTTGGGGAACTAGCTTTCGCCCAGTGCTAAGGGCATGGGGAGGGCGTACCGTGGTGCTGATCTTGCCGTTCTCCGTGGTCATGCTGTCTCTGTGATGCAGGTGTGCAAAGGGCTTGGCCGCCCCCCAGGACTCCAGGTACCGGGTCATGCGGACAGAAGCCCTCATCTTGGCTCCATCGAGGGTGGGTCGAGGTCTGAAGAGGTGCTGGGGGCTCCGTCGTTCTCCCTTGGGGTGAGAAACAAAGCATTACACCTGGCGGGGCACAGGTGCACAGCCTCCCGCCTTCCTGCTCTGCCCACCAAGAAGCTTCCCTTGAGTAAGCAGATTCCTTTAACATCATGCCCTTCACTTTCCTGGTTCCTACTCTCATTCCTTCAGTGACTGGTATTCAGTGCCATGAGCTGTTGGAGCCAAATGATTATTTTTTTCAGACAACAAAACTTACCTGTAATTGAAACTTAAGGAAAAATAATAGCTATTTTAAGGGATGTTTTTATAAAGTTGATTCTTAGACAGAATATGCTGGTCTGTTTCAATGTGTTCTTGACGGTTGTGTATTTTCCTAAAGCGATTGGGGGTTTTCTGATGCTAAATGGCCCCGAATATCGGTGTATTGATGTTCTTTGCCTGAACACAATGTTCTTTCTTTTTTTTTTCTTTTTTAATTGGGGGTATAGTTGCCTTACAATGTGGTGTTAGTTTCTGCTGTACAACGAAATGAATCAGCTATAAGTATACATCTATCCCCTCCCTCTTGGGCCTCCCTCCCACCGCCCCTCCCCAACCTGCCCATCTAGGTCACCACAGAGCACAGAGCTGAACTCAGTGTTCTTTGTACACATTTTCTTAACCTCTTCCCTGTGCCGTCCCTGCCCCATCACCGCACAGTTCGTCCCTCTTGTCATACATCTGTCTCCAGATCAACCCTCTAGTCAGTTGGAAGTTTGTCTCTGAAGGTGAAACTGGGGTTTTAGGGAGGTTATTGTGAGTAAACATTAATAAACTTGATCTCCTTGATTTTACGATATTGGTTTTGACAATTCAGAGGTGTGTCTTGCTGCTCTCTGCGCTATTTACCAGCCTGCGATTTGGAGGGAGTTGACAGAAACCCTCAGAGCTTCAGTTTCTTCATCTGTAAATGGCAGTAGTACCCATTTGGCAGGAATTTGGGAAGGGTTAAAAGAGATGAGAGCTCTAAGCCCCTGCTCTGGCCTGACATGTGGTGTGAAGAGAGTTAGAGCCAGCAGCTGTCTGCATGCGATGAATGGTGTTTACTGTATCAAAGTTACCATGTCTGCACATAACGTACGCACACAAGTGTATACATGACATTTACTTGCCAATCTTCTAGAAGTTTCTTCTTTCCCTTTTTCTTATATCTTCGTCCTACTTTCTCTCATTAGATTTTTATCATCCAAAGCCCTGAGCAAAATCCTTATCTTTATTTAATTTTCTAACTGCCAGGCGGGGTCCATCATGGACTAACACACACATTGATCAACACTGACTAACCTATACAACCTTGTGATGCAGACAATACCCTTGTCATATAAACAAGCGATTCATTTCAACTGTTTCTTTAATATTTGAATCCATTGTTACAAAACACATACGCATTTAAAGTAGTTTTAGAGGCAAAGACTAGCGAAGAATTACACTAGTTCTTGACTGAAAACACTTTCCATATCAGTACTTTGCCCTTTTCACTTTTAATCATAGAAGTCATAGGCTAATTATAGACTCTTAACAATACTGACCTTGGGGTTGATTACAAAGTAGGTCTTCACCAAGTGCTGCTTTAAATATGGGTCTCTGATATCACCATCTCCTTCCTCCACTTTATAAGCCCCATTCAAGTGTTCCAGGGTGACGGAAGAAATGTGAACACGTCTGAAATTCCATTTTAAAACCACAATCAGGATATATAAGGAGGAACGTGCAAGAAGACTTTCTATTTATTTGGGATTTCAGAGAGAATTTCTGCTGCCCCAAGTGAAGGTAAGGTTATATGTTCTTAGTAAAATTGACTGTAATTAAGGTTCACAGTCTGTTAACCACTGCTTTGGAAAGATGCTCTCAGAGGTCATGAGCTACTAATATTTGGAGCTTCTCTGCACTCACAGAAACCTGCATGGTGAATTATAGCAATTAAAACTCGATCATATTGAATTTTGGGGTATGAAGATATTTTTTTTGGAAATGCATGCCAAAGTCATTTTAGGAAGCGTGCTGATCTGTATAAAAGTATGGGCTTTCTTTCTCAATGCTTGTTCTCATGCTTCTCCAAATTACAGCACTTGCATCGAGATTCTCGTGTCATCTATCCAGATGGCACCGTTTGCTTATTTCAATAGTACTGATTTCAGAAGTTACCAGTAATAGAGAAACGCCATATATCTTCACTGACTTATAAACCATCTTTAACTTAGGTCTCTATTCATAAATATGCAAATAAGTAGAAGTCTGTAATTTAGGATCTGACATCCACAGTCTTTGACCACGGGTCCCAGGGGTGGTTGAATTGGGGCTTGAGAGTTCACGCCCATCGGGTTAATGGAAAAGGCCACTGGGCGTGAGTAACGTGATACTAACCAAGGCAACAGAAATCACTGAGCAGTCAGTTATTAACCTGTCAAGCTATTATTCCTAGCCCTGTAACCTGCTGCACGAGAGAAAGCCAAAGTGCCGCCTTACCCGGGGACCCCTCCAGCTTCCATGTGGTTGGCCAGGGTAACGTCATGGGACCATACGTCGTACTGCCACTTCTGCAGCCCGATCACGCCGCAGAGGACGTTCCCAGAATGCACTCCCACGCGCATGTTGATGTCCACTCCAGTGGCGTCCCTCACTTTCCTAAAGGGAAGGAAAGTCACGTCACCTTCTAGGACCAGCCTCTTCTTCCTTTAATTCCTGGCCAAATTTCTGGGCATTTTATCATTCAGAATGGCTCAGATTGTTGGAAATATTGTCATGAATTCTTCCTGTGGCAGAAGATTGCTGCTCCGAGGCAAGAGAAAGGGATTTTTCTTCGGTTACTACCAGACTAAACCACAAGCGCCAAGCCAATGCTCTGGCCGGTAAAGCATCAGGAAGGCAGGGGCCGTGATGCAGGATTTTGGTTGTAGTTTCTACTTTTTCAACCAATATGTATCAAGCACGTATCATGTGCTGACACCTCCTCAGAATTTTCATATTAGACTTGTGTGACATTGCCTTGTACTGTCAGAAACAATCTTAGATGCCATTTGCAATTCTAGTGCTTAGCATAACGTATGTCCCCGAGGAATATTTTCTGCTGATGAGACAATACGGCTTATTTGTGAGGTTAATAATGACTTTAGCCTGAATAGGAATTTAAAAAAGTAACCATGAGATGAAAGCTTTTCAATTGTGCACATTCTTTAACAGAAAAGAGAAAAGAATACTCTTTAAGAAGCTTTAATAATGCATAAGGTATCATTAAAAAGAAACTAATTTAAAAAAATCATTTAAAAAATACTTTAGGACTCTGTTGCCGACTCATTGAAAGAGACAAATGAAGAACTTCCTTTAAGAGAAAAATAGCAATGCTTGGCGATGCTTATTTGTTTCTGCCAGTTAGATACATTTATCAATTAAAATCTTATTGTAAAAGAAGAATGCAGGAAGGTATCCCTAGTTACATGGAAAGAATCACCCCAAGAGGAAACGTGGAGGGAAGCAATGACACTGATTTCAACACAGCAAGTCGGAAGGGTTACCAGGTGTGGGATGCAGTAAATGAACCTGCAACATCTCAAAATGACACAAGCATGCTTAAATGATGAAGTGACATCATCTGAGCGTACTACTGATAAAAAGAAATGGGTCCATGATGTAAAGATAAATGACGTCCTGAAAAAAGAATATAGAAGGCTGTCTCTTTCCCCTCCCTTCCTCTCTACCTTCCTTACCTGTTCTCATTTTTTTAATAAAAAAGACAACCTATTTGGGGTACTTTGCAAGTCATCCAAACCCTTCATTCCTGCTCCCAAGGAGCATGTACATGACACAGGAGGCTTGCCCTACCACTGTCTCCATCAGCACTGCGTGTGGACGGCTGCCCGGGCCCTGCCTGTTCCTCCTCTCCGGGCCTTTGCTCACTATGGTTCCTCTCTGCTTCCCACTCCCCAGAGTGTCCCCCTCCTGACAAGGCCCGGGAGTCACAAGGCCAGTCTGTGATAGAAGTGACTGGTTAATGATTCGACTCTTTAAATGAACAATCTCCACATGCTTCATGCCTTTTTTAGAGAAATGAGTTGATCAAGGGTTCAGATGGCCTGACTGACCAAACGTTTTAATGCATGTAGATGAAATCTGTGTGATCTATAGAAAAATGTTGAAATAATCCCTTAGAGCTTGCAATAATAATAGACAAATCTTTCTAATTTAAGAGGAGCCATAATCACTTACACAATCAGGGTCCTGAATATCACTGCCTTGATTAAGAACAGTTTGCATTTTCATGACAGGAAAAAAAAAGTCTCTTTAACCGTTGGGAATATTCCAAAACTGCAGCTGAAGTGCTCCTGCAGTGGTGACTTAGCTAAGGCTCGGGATAAATGTGGAGGTCCAAACTTGGAAGGAAAAACACAGGCAAACGTTTCTGGACCCATGTTGCTGGTTCCCACGAAAACTGGAGATAATCTGGCAAAATTCCAAGTGCCAAGTGTGTGCTTTCTCCTCACCAGCTTGAAAAACTAAAATTCCTGTATTCACGCTCATCTTACGGCTTAAGAAATGGGAATGGAAACGCTTGTCTTTGTATGTGAGAGAGAACAAAGAATTTCTGAAATGTGCTGAGGTATTCTCTCTTTTCCTGGCTTATATTGGGGGTGTAGCAAGACAACCTATTATTTTTTATTGAAGTATGGTTGATTTACAATGTTGTGTTAATTTCTGCTGTACAGCAAAATGACTCATATATATATATTCGTTTTTATATTCTTTTCTTTATGGTTTATCACAGGATATTGAATATAGTTCCCTGTGCTATACAGTAGAACCTTGTTTATCCATCCTATATATAATAGTTTGCATCTGCTAATCCCAAACTCCCAATCCATCCCTCCCCCACTCTCCCTCCCCCTTGGCAACCACAAGTCTGTTCTCTATGTCTGTGAGTCTGTTTCTGTTTCATAGATAGGCTCATTTGTGTCATATTTTAGATTCCACATGTAAGTGATATCATGTGATATTTGTATTTCTCTGTCTGGCTTATTTCACTTAGTATGGTAATCTCTAAGTCCATCTATGTTGATGCAAATGGCATTATTTCATTCACTTTTATGGCTAATATTCCATTGTATGTATGTACCACATCTTCTTTATCCATTCATCTGTCAATGAACATTTAGGTTGTTTCCATGTCTTGGCTATTGTGAATAGTGCTGCTACGGACACACAGGTGCATGTATCTTTTTGAATTGTAGTTTTGTCTGGATATATGCCCAGGAGTGGGATTGCTGGATCTTCTGGCAATTCTATTTTTAGTTTTTTAAGGAACCTCCATACTGTTCTCCATAGTGGCTGTATCCATTTACATTCCCACCAACAGTGCAAGAGGGTTCCCTTTTCTCTACACCCTCTCCAGCATTTGTTATTTGTAGACTTTTTAATGATGGCCATTCTGACCGGTGTGAGGTGGTACTTCACTGTAGTTTTGATTTGCATTTCTCTAATAATTAGCAATGTTGAGCATCTTTTCATGTGCCTGTTGGCCATCTGTATGTCTTCTTTGGAGAAATGTCTATTTAGGTCTTCTGCCCATTTTTCGATTGGGCTAAAACAACTTATTACTGATCACTTTGTCAACTGTACATGAGCCAAACTGGTGATACATAGCAGAGGAAGAATTCAGAAGCCCTTGGTCAAGGAGTAGCAGATCATGGGGACACATGGCCATTAAGATATGAAACTTAAGTTTAGGTGTAAGGAAGAGCTCTGGAAGTTCACTCAAATCTGCTGACATTACTGAGATGCTGGACACATAAGATATCACTGAGGCATCTATGATGAATGGATAAATAAAATGCAATACATACATACAATGGAATGTTATTCCATCATTAAAAGGAATGAAGTACTGATACATACCACAATATGAATAAACCTTGAAAACATTACATAAAGTGAAATAAGTCACACACAAAAGAACAAGTATTGTACAATTCCAGTTGCATGAAATATCTAGAACAGGCAAATTTATAGAGGCAGAAAGTAGAACAGAGGTTACTAGGGGCTGGGAGGAAGGGAATGGGGAGTTATTGCTTAGTGGGTACAGAGTTTCTGTTTGGGACAATGAAAAGGTTCTGGAAGTAGATAGTGGTGATGGTTGTATGACATTTTGAATGTATTTAATGCCGCTGAATTGTACATGTAAAAATGGTTCAAAGGGCAATATTTATGTTATGTATATTTAACCCCAATAAATAAATGTAACAACCAAAGAAGGTATTACTGATGACCTGACGACATGCCAGTGGACAGAATGTAGGGAATCTTTTTTCTAAAGGCTCTTCAACATATTGGAATTACATAAACCTAACAGAACTGGAAAACAGTTGATTCCAAAGCAGAAATTAAGCTTTAGTAAAAGGGTGGATTGTTGAATCCAACGTGCTATTGATTCACATAATATCATCCTTCACAAAACCCATTTATAGAACCCATTTCCCCTCATGTTTGAAACCAACACTGAGGTGGCCTCTGGGGGTGGGTTATACATTTGAGAAAATCTGTTAGGTCTACACTGATTAAATTCACTTTCATCTAGACCCATAGTGGCGTGAATAGTTAATGACTCTTGCAATAAAGTTGAAAAACTTTTTTTTTTTTTTATGTCTCTGAGAAGACAAATGATTTACTTATGGGGAGAAGCAGGGGGACAGTTATTTCCCACACAATGTATTTCAGGTGGGAAGCTGAGGCGACACTGCCCACCCCTCCCATCTCGATTCTTCCTTCGATTCCTCTCGATTCCGTTGCCTCTCAATCCCTGACCGCCCCACAGTGGCCCCTGACAAAGGCTGAGCTAGTGGATCTGGACACTTAGGTCTGCGGGCTCTGCTGCGGCTAGGGCTTCACTGTTCTTCCCTGGCCAGCACTGGAAACCCACCGACAAACCTCTCAGTACATTTCGGCGCACAACTAACACCACGGTGGGCTAAACACAGTGATACCTTGACTTGTTGCTTTCTCACTTAAGGTCCTATTTACTCTGACCCCGAGACAAGGAATCAGACCATCAAGCACATAGTTCCCATCCTGTTTAGATGAAAAATGTGTGGAGGATAGGGGAAAATCACTTGACCAAAAATAGGCAATTCCCCCCACCCCCCAAAAAAAACCCAAACTGAAATCCTTCAATCACACAATCAGCAAACAAGAGCTTTTATCATTTATAAGAATACCCTGGCTTCTATGAAGGTACTTATAAAGAAGTATGCATTATGGTATGGGCAGTGAAAACTCACTTTTTACCTCACATTTTTACCCTGTACTTGTCAACTGTAATGATAACATTATTCTATGTAAGCAAATCTTCTCTAGAATTACAATGAAAGAACCTATAGATACAAGGCAGAAAACTATTATGGATATAAACTGAAACTACATTCACAGAGCTGAGCGTGACTTAGATGGAGTAATTCTGGGCTGGATTTTTATATTCATTGCAGTCTGGTGGTAAAAACTACTTTCTCTCTTACAATTTACATGTACTTGTCAGAAATCAAGAGATGCTAAGAGTACAGACTTTTTCCTGAAGACTGGAGGAGACCTTTACGTGTTTAAAAAAAACACTTTTGAAACAAACACAAAGGTCCCTTCCCAAAGATTCTAATTCAGTGTTGCTGTAATCTAAGACTAATAACAGTAATACAAAACACAGAAGGCTTACTTTGGACTGAGTTCTCACATGCCAATAAATGAGTCTCTGCCTATTTATGTTTAAATGTACAATCATGTATTTAGTTTCAGTAGACAGAAAAATAGGAATAGTTGTAAGAACTAAAACTAAAACTTATCAGACAGTTAAAAAAGCTCTTACTAAGCATTACACTTACTTTATGGCTTCACACATATCCAGTCCCATTTTCACACAATTCTTGGCATGGTTAGGGAGAGAGATAGGGAGTCCGGAAACACAGTAGTAGCAGTCTCCTAGAATTTTTATTCTCATGCATTCATTCTCCTGAAAGAAGAAATCACAGAATTTCAGTTGCATTAAGCACATATATAATGATTTTGATTTACCAAATATCACCAAGTGCTAGTTCTACTGGCATTGCCACAGTGAATAGGGTTTGTGGGGAGAAAGAAATGAGAACTAGTTGAGTTTCCCTTAATTACCCATCAAGATTGAGCCACCCTCACCTGCATGCCCCTTTACCAAAGCAGGAAGAATCAGGGTAAGGGGTAGAAGGGGAAAGTTGAGAGAAAGTTCTGGAATGATTTACACTTAACACAGCAGAGGAGGGTAAAGATAGGACCATTCTTTTTAGTCTGAACAAATCCAAACACTGACAGTGAAATGAAACATTCTATGCAAAACAGAATCTTTCAGGATAGAAAATGGTAATCAGAACTCAACTGGAATTAGAATTTTTGTCATTTCCTACTGTGCTCACGATTTTCCTCATTTCTTTTAAAGCTGAAGCAGATTCTTACCTGCTGACATGTAGCTTCCGATAAACATCTCTACAACATAATAAGCCACCATTCAACATTGCCAAGTAATTTAAAACTTAATTCTGATCTGAGGTTAAACCGTTTTAATATAAAGTTAGACAAACTCATTATTTTTCTTGGCTGGGTTGTATTTATATCATAATATTGAGATTAACTTCATTCATATGCATTAATCCTACATCCATTTCTAACCTTTTCAACTAGTTTAGAGACTCTTCACTCAAATTTATAATAAATACATAAATAAACAAAGATGTACCAAACACAGATTTTTTTTTTTTTTTTGGCCACGCTGCGTGGCATGTGGGATCCTAGCTCCTCAGTCAGGGATCAAACCTGCGCAGTGGGAGCCTGGAGTCTTAACCACTGGACAACCAGGGAAATCTCAGATTTTTTTTCTTCTTAACACTCGCACAGGCTTATGTATAAAATGAACAAAATTGAAATAATAAAATGAACATAAGATCTTTTTGTTCTTAAGTATGTGTTAGGTTTACTGAAGACTTTGCAGATTTCTTTCCCTGTCTCATAGAGAGCTGTGTACTTTCATGCTTATCTATAGCGTTATAGATGATGTGTTAGTAATTCCTGATAACAATATTTTAAATAATAAAAAGGCAAAACATTGTTTCTTAATAAGGCTTCTTTCCTATACTTCCTAAATATGTATCCTGAGTCTAGAAAACAGTAAGATTAAGAACAGTGAATTCTTGGCACTCTTATCAATGATCAGCTGACTGTATATGCATGGGTTTATTTCTAGTCTCTCTATTCTGCTCCATTGGTTTGTATGTCTGTCTTTAATACCAGTATCAGACTGTTTTGATTGCTGTAGCTTTGCAATATATTTTGAAATCAGGAAGCACGATGCCTCCAGCTTTGTTTTTCTTGCTCAAAATTGCTTTGGATATTTGGTGTCTCTTGTGGTTCTATATGAATTTTAGGATTTTTTTTTCTATTTCTGTAAAAACTACCATTGGGATTTTGATAGGGATTGCATTGAATCTGTAGATGGTTTTGGGTACTATTTTAACAATATTAATTCTTTCAACCCATGAACATGGAATGTCTTTCTACTTATTTGTGTCTCTTTATATTTCTTTCATCAATATTTTATAGTTTTTGGTGTATAAGTCATTCACCTACTTAGTTAAGTCTATTTCCTAAGTATTTTATTATTTTTGATGATAATGTAAATGTGTTTTCTTGATTTCCTTTTGAGATACTTCATTGTATAGAAATACAACTGATTATTGTACATTGACTTTGTATCCTGCAACTTTACTGAGTTTATTTATTAGTTCTAACAGATTTTTGTGGACTCTTTAGGGTTTTCTACATATAAGGTCATATCATCTGCAAACAGAGGTAATTTTACTTCTCTTTTGAGTTGGATGTCTTTTATTTCTTTTTCTTGCCTAACTGCTGCGTCAGGAACTTCCAGCACTATGTTGAACAGAACTGGTGAGAGTAGGTATCCTTGTCTTGTGCCCAATCTTAGAAGAAAAGCTTTCAGTTTGTCACTGTTGAGTATGATGTTCACTGTGGGTTTTTCATATATGGCTTTATTGTGTTGAGGTAAGTTCCTTCTTATTAGTTGAGAGTTTTTAATCCCAGTTGGTCATGGTATATGATCTTTTTAAAGTGCTGTTGAATTTGACTTGTTAAGTGAAATAAGCCAGATACAAAATGACAAATACTACATGATACCACTTATATGAGGAATCTAAATTGGTCAAACACAGAAGCAGAGTATAGAATGGTGGTTTCCAGGCCTGGGAGAGGGGAAAATGGGGAGGTGTTGGTCAAAGGGCACAAAGTTTCAGTTATGCATGATGAATAAGTCCTAGAGATCTACTGTACAGCATAGTGTCTATAGTTAATAATATTATATTGTATACCTAAACATTGGCTAAGAAGGTAGATCTTATGTTAAGTGTTTTAATCACAAAATAACAAAGATGATGATAATGATAAATTAAAAGGGCAAGAGGAAACTTTTGTAGGTGATAGATGATTATGGCATAGATTGTAGTGATGGTTTCAAGGGTGTATCCCTAAGCTCAGTAAGTTGTATGTATATGAAATATGTACAGCTTTCTGTATGCCAATTATACCTCATTAAAGTGGATAAAAACTAAGAGTGAATGAGCAGTGACGTTGAGTTCCTTAACTTAATGTGCTTTATGTAGTATTCCCTCAATGGACTGAACTATCTGTTTGCTTACAATGCTCACCAACTCCATGTTTTGAACTATGAGCCATGAACTGATATCCAAAGCATGCTGCCCCTGTGACCAGCAATGGATGGACCAAGCTATCCTAGGCCAGTCTCTGATATTGCCTGGACGTTCCTTTGTTACAATGATCGGAGAGGAGCAGGAAGTCACACCGACTACCTACCTTATGAGTTATAAATTGTGTCCTCCTCAGATTCACATGTTGAAATCCTAACCCCTGGTACCTGTGAACGTGACATTATTTGGCCATAGGGTCATTGTAGATGTAATTAGTTAAGATGAGGTCATATAGGAGTAGGGTGGGCCCCTAATCAGTTTGACTGGTGTCCATATAGAGAGAAGTAATTTGGACACAGAGCCTTGCGTGTGGGGAAAATGCCATGTAAACACTGGAGCTCTGTTGTTATCAGCCAAGATTAGGATGTTTCTTCCTACTGTGACCAGGTAGTGCAACAAAAATGACCTTTTACTGACTCAAATTTTCAAGACGTTTTCTAAAGATGAGGCCCCCTCTACCCCAAACTCAACCTCTTCCTTTGGTTTGGTAAAGGAAGGAAACAGAGCTATACTCTTAGTGATTTTTTAGAATTCCCAATGAGATCTGTCATGGTCAGTTGGGCAACATAAGACACCTCATGGAAAGCTTGACCCAAGAGTGACTCTGTGAACATCTGCAAGCCAGATTTATGCCTAGGAGGCTTGGCTGGAATGTTCTTTATTGTTTAAAAGTGAGCAAAATCTCACCTATTGTTTTCAAAATCTCACCATGAACTAAACTTAGAACCAACTCTTCCTTATGTAAAGAATGCATTTTAATAAGCATAATAATGTATTTTTGTTGGGAACAATTCAGAGACAAAATTAAGCTGATCAGAAACATTTTATGAGACAGAAGTAGAGGGTTAGCAGGAAAGAAAAAAAATTATCAATATTCCCACCAGAAACCTTAATAGTTCCAATAAATAAGTCTAGAATAAGGTCTAGTATGGTTTTAGATCAGTTGTCATCATTTCTTCTCTGTGAAACTTCCCACAAATGAGCATATGAATGACAAATACTGAACTTACATCTCTGCAAGTGGCACAAGGGTCAGTGGATAAAAAGGAGACAACAGTCAATAAAGGGCTTAGGAAGAAGGGCTGGATCCTATTTTAGGGATTTTCCCAGGATGCCGCTTAACACTGTGAATATGTAATAGTTATAACTGGAGAGGAAATCATGTTTCCAACTCCGTGACATCGAAATGCCTAAAAAGAGAATCTTAGAACAGCACAGTAGAGAGAGATGTGCAAATCAACTCTCGTCATCTTGAATGTATTTATTATATGTGTGCTGAGTTATATATAAGCAGAAGTTTTAAAAGTAGATGAAAACATATGCTAATTATATGCTATGACATCTCTCATTCCCAGTGTAGGTTTGAGATTTATCAGGGCTCGATGGCAAATAAATCCAACAAATCTACAAACAACATTCCTAAAGGATGCTTTTTTGAAGAGGTAAAAAATTGATAAGGGACCAGAGAAAAAGTAAGCCCAAATTTTATATATCCTCAAAATAGAAGGCAATCACTAATACTCACCTTTGCAATTTGATCAAATTTTCCAAAGAGTTCGTTCAGCATGTGGACCAGTTCTCCTGGGGAGCAGTCACTGGCCAGACGGGTGAACCCAACGATGTCCGCATAGAGGATACTGTGGGAACAAACCAGTGGGTGGCATATTTGCAAGTTGATATTCGTTAAGAAAGTAATGGTAGTTTTTCCCATTAAAAGAGTATACGTTTTTACATTTTATATTTTTGCAAAATGTCATTTCCCTGGGTATGCAATATGTAAACATTTTGCTAAACTTTCCCATTAAATTTTTCTTTTTTGATGTTAAATTTTTATAATTAAGTCGTGGAAGAAAAAGTCATGTGATGCACTTGCTCTATTCTAGTCCGTTTTTACTGCTCACCTTTCTTCTCTCAGGGCCAGCCCCTCCCCGCCTCTCTCATTTATGTGGTCTTCATCCTGACAGTACATTACAGTGTCATAATTCTGATATCAAAGGAGTATGCTTCTATTTGAATCGTTACATGATTTTATATTATAAGGATTCCTATGTAGAAGAAGCAAAATAATAAAAGTCAAATCCTGTTTTTATTGATTCGAAGAAAAAATTCTGGCTTCCTTACTACCTGCCAGGAGAGGAGATACAGAACATCTTTCTAAAGCTCAGAGTTTGGTTTGGGGGATGCATTAAACAAATAAGGACACCAACCAACATCCAATTACAGTGATAATAAGTGCTATAAAAGAAAACAGCAGAGTGCTGTAAGACAGAACAGTGGAGGTGGTGAAGAGTCAGGGAAAGTCACTTAGGAAATGACAGTACAGCTTCCCTTCATGGGATGTACAGGCTGGGAGGGCAAATGTGAGATTCCTTAGAGTTGTGTATGTGTTTAGCTAACCTTGATGGGTCAGGATAGAGAAACTACAGCACCACTGTGTACATTACAACTTTACCTACACAATAACGTGTTTATGTTTTGTGTAAAGGACTAATAAAGAAGCCTAAAATTCTGGATTCAGGTAGTGAATATGGTATGGTTTAAGATGGGCCATGAAACAAAAATAACTGCCAATTCACAAAATTTTATGAAACATAAAATTACCATATATAGGATCCAGCAATTCCACTCTTAGGTATATACCCAAAAGAGCTGAAAGCAGGAACTCAAACAGATGTTCGTATACCCATGTTCACAGCCGTGTTATTCATAAAATGAAACAAATGTCTATTGACATTTAAAGAAATGGATGGATGAAACTGTGGTGTATAATACAGTGGACTATTATTCAGTCTTTAAAAGAAATGAAATTCTGACACATGCCACAACTTGGATGAACCTTGAAGACATTAAATTGAGTGAAATAAGCTAGACTCAAAAGGACAAATATTATATGATTTCACTTATATGAAGTACTTAGACTAGCCCAACCATAGAGACAGAGAGTAGCATGGTGGCTGCCAGAGTCTGGGGACGGGGCATTGCTGTTTAGTGGGTACGGAGCTTCAGTTTGGGATGAAAAAAATGTTCTGGACATGGATGTTGGTGATGATTGCAAAACAACATGAATGTATTTAACGACACTGCACTGTACCATTTAAAATGGTTAAAATTGTAAATGCTATGTATATTTTACCACAATTAAAAAAAAAAAAGTGTGGCAGCCGTCAGCCTGGTCCCAGGCAGAACATGGCTTGATCTCTGCTGCTGGCAACACCCTGCTCCTCATGCAAAGTACAAGGTTTGTGGCTTCACCTTGGAGGAGAGACTTGCTCCTCTGATGATGGACAGAGCAGGGGGAGACCTCTGGTCCAGGGAAATCAGGGCTGCTGGGGCTTTTGTGCTCTGGTGCCACAAAGCCATCCCTGCTTCTCCTGTGCCCTCCTGCAGAGGCAGGGACCCACAGATGCTGAGCCACGGTCCAAGAGGAGGCACTACTCTCACTCAGAGGAAGACGCCCGATCCAGGCAGCATGGGAGGGAGAACGTGAGAATGAGCGGTTGACTCTACTTCTTGTTGGCAACCTCCGCAGTGTTTCCTGTGTCAAGACATGTAGTGGGTGAAGGAGCCCAAGATGGGCTGGATGTACAGGTCTGAAGCTGGCCCTGCGGTTACTGGGCAGGAAGATGCAGACTGTATATGAGTAACTGGGACACAATGTACAAAGGGTTATGGAAGAGGAGGCACAGGGCACTGCGGGGGTCACACAGGAAGGAAACCCGACCTAGACTCGGATCACATCATCACTTAAGACCACTCTGGCGGTGGCAACCTGGAGGTGGGCAGGTCAGTGAGAATCATATCCGGTACATCCCGGAGAGCCCTGTGGAAGGTCTATAAGTGGGGGAAATGGGGAGAACTGGACAGAGAGGGGAGATTTGCAGGAAGGAGAATGAATCAGGCTTTGTTAGGGATTAGATGTTGTGGGAAGTGTCTAGGAAAAGGAAGTTTTGAGATAAAGACCGGTTTCTGGCTGAGTACTGGGGCTGTACCTAGTGTACAAATCAAATCAAGCTTGCAGGAGAAGTTGACTAGCTCCACTTTGGTTGGGTTGAGTCTGAGGGTGGTGTCAGTGGGAGACCCAAGAGGAAGACCATTAGGTAGATGCTTATGGAAAACTATGGTTGAGTTCTGTGTCATATAGATGGTCATTAAGTCCTGGGCGAGAGCTGGAGAGAACAGAGGAGTTAGGAGAGCCCTGGAAATGCTTTCATTTACAGAAGAGCCTAGATTTAGGGATGAGAAAACAATAAAGAAGACTGCAGGGAGAAAACAAAGGGGAAACAATGGCATGGAAACCCAAGGATGTAGAGTTATTTAAATGCAAAGACAAGGTGAATGGGACCAAGCATAACCATGTGGTCAATGAGATAAGATGCAGAGGAAGTCATATTCAGATTTGGGAACAAGACAACTGGTGATGAAATGTAGGAAGAATGAGTTCTGTGACTTGGGGTAAGTTAATGCCAGAGGGTGGTGATTTGAGGAGGGAGGGAAAATAAGGAAGTCTAGTTAGAGAGTGGAAACTTGTTCTAGAATCTGGGCTATGAAATTTATGGAGGTAATTTCAGAGTTGGAGGGTGGCACTGGATTCAGCGATTTATGTTTGTTTTCAAAGACATGATGCGTTTGTGAATGTTTCAGCACTAGTGGGAGGGATTCCCTCCCACATCTATAAATTCTTCTTCTTCTCCACTTCCTCCTCATCCTACTTATTACTATTATTATTACTGTTATTATATCAGCTAGTAAAGAGCTAGTCAATGTTATTAACAGAGAATAAATATTTCACTGAATGAATCATCAAAGCAAAACTAAAAGTTATCAACAGATCTTTTTGGTCTATAAACCTAATAATTCTCATTAAAAAACACCCTCAGGTATTGACTGAACTACCTGCATTAGTCAGGTATTGTATCTGCTTCTTTGTTTATTATACTTGTCCTGTTTCAGGAGGAAAAGGCCATATGTTTTCATATTTCCTTTAAAATTAATTGGTAATCCATGCCATTGAAGCTTTTGCATTTTTAAGTTTTAAGAATTTAAGTTACTTTAGGATCCCAAATATGTTTTATGAATTTAAATTTAATTTAACACTGCAAACATATTCTACACGATCTCTGAAGACAGTTGAAGCTGCTTCACCAATTCTTTGCCTTAGATAAGTGTGTTAATCAGCTTCCAAGATGGCCCCAGTGATCCTACCTCCCAGTACTCACACTCTTGTACTGTCCCTTCCCATAATGGGTAGGGCTGACTTGTGTAACCAATAGGATACTGCAGAAATGACCTTCCAAGGTTAGATCATAAAAGATATTGCAGCTTCCACCTGGACCCCTCCCTCTGGGGAAGCAAGCGGCCACGTTGTGAGGATACTCAAGCAACCTGTGAAGAGGCCCAATGATGAGGAACTGAGGCCTCCAGCCAACAGGAAGTTAACCTGTCCACCAGGTGGGAAGTCACATTGGGAACAGATTGCCCAGCAGCCTGCAGCCTCATGGGAAAGTCTATGCCAAAACCACCTGGGTAAGCTGCTCCCAAACTTCAACCCACAGATGTTGTGAGATGTTTATTGTTCTTTTTTTTTTTTAATTAGGTTATTTGTATTTTTATTGTTGAGCTGTAAAAGTTCTTTATATATTCTGGATTCAAGTCCCTTATCAGATATATTATTGCAAATATTTTCTCCCATTCTATGGGTTTTTCTTTTTTTATGGTTCTTTTTTTTTTTGAAGTATAGCTGATTTACAATGTTGTGTTAATTTCTTCTATACAGCAAAACGATTCAGTTATACATATATATATATTATTTTTCATATTTCTTTCCATATGGTTTGTCATAGGATATTGAATATAGTTCCCTGTGCTATACAGTAGGACATTGTTGCTTATCCATTCTATGTATAATAGCTTGCCTCTGCTAATCCCAATCTCCCAGTCCTTCCCTCTTCCAACCCCCTTCCCCTTAACAATCACAACTCTGTTCTCTATGTCTGTGAGTCTGTTTTTGTTTCATAGATATGTTGATTCATATTGTATTTTAGATTCTACATGCAAGGATAGCATATGACAGTTGTCTTTCTCTGTCTGACTTACTTCACTTAATGATAATCTCTAGGTCCATCCATGTTGCTGCAAATGGCATTATTTCATTTTTTATGGCTAAGTAATATTCCATTGTATATATGTACCACATCTTCTTTATCCATTCATCTGTCAATGGACATTTAGATTGCTTCCATGTCTTGGCTATTGTAAATGGTGCTGCAGTGAACATTGGGGTGCATGTATCTTTTTGAATTGTGGTTTTCTCCAGATATATGCCCAGGAGTCAGATTGCTGGATTATATGGTAGCTCTATTTTTAGTTTTTTGAGGAACTCCATACTGTTTTCCATAGTGGCTGCACCAATTTACATTCCTACCAACAATGTAAGAGGGTTCCCTTTTCTCCACATCCTCTCCAGCATTTGTTATTTATAGACTTTTTGATGATGACCATTCTGATTGGTGTGTTTATTGTTCTTTAAAGCCACTAAGTTTTGGGGTAATTTGTTACACAAAAACTGATAACTAATATAGATATTATGCAGACCATTATCAACTGCTTGAGATTGGTTGTGTCTTCAGTCATTTTGACAGGTCTATTGTTCCCGGATTATATCACAGCTACTTAAAGATAGTCTGTGATCCTATTTAGATACAGACACATTTATCCTTACACAATTTGAATACCAATAAGTGACATAAAAATATTTCTGGAGATGGAAGGGGCATTGCTGATTTTCATACAGTTAAGGCTGGAAAGAGCAATTTCTACTATAGTATGTCTTGTCAGACACCATAAATGTTTTTTCTTTAATTATGTAGGTAAAATGCTTAAAAATCTAAAGGCAGTCTAGTGTTTTAAATAATTTTATTCCTTTTATTTTGGCTGCATTGGGTCTTCGTTGCTGTGTGCAGGCTTTCTCTAGTTGCAGTGAGCAGGGGCTACTCTTTGCTGTGGTGCGCAGGCTTCTCATTGCAGTGGCTTCTCTTGTTGCAGAGCATGGGCTCTAGGCATGCGGGCTTCAGTAATTGCAGCACGTGGGCTCAGTAGTTGCCGCATGTGGGCCCTAGAGTGCATGGGCTTCAGTAGTTGCATGGGCTCAGTAATTGTGGCATGCGGGCTCTAGGATGCACGGGCTTCAGTAGTTGTGGTGCGCGGGCTCAGTAGTTGTGGCTCGTGGGCTCTAGAGCACAGGCTCAGTAGTTGTGGTGCACGGGCTTAGTTGCTCCGCAGCATGTGGGATCTTCCCGGACCAGGGCTCGAACCTGTGTCCCCTGCATTGGCAGGAGGATTCTTAACCACTGCGCCACCAAGGAAGTCCAGTTTTACTCCTTAACATGTATGAATGTTCTCTGTCTGTGTGTGTGTATATATATATATATATATATATATATATATGTATACGTGTACATATATGTATATATATATACAAACACACATATATGCATATATATACATACATATATATATATGTATATATACACACATAGCTCTTTCCTATTATTCCAAGAAAAAAAAAGGTGGGGACTATAAAAAAATTTACTCCTGATTCCTCATTTAGTCAATGTTTTTTCCTTAGTTCCTACTTGATATGCAACTTTTTTTCTCTGTTATCTCCCTTTCAATGTGCATTTCTCATTGTATATTAGCTCTTTGTGTGCTTGGGCCATACCTTTTTCTAAAATCATGTGTTAAAATGCGATTTGTCTTAGACATGCATAAATTAAGCTACAGTTAAATTTGTTTCTTAATAAACTTCAAAAATCCTTGACCTGAAGTAACCAGAGAGAAGGCTGCATCATGCAATGGGAAAGGTCTGGACTTGAAGGCAAACAGCCCTATTACAATTCTAGACGATTCTAAACACACTTTAGTTTGTGTTTGTGGTTGTTGTTATTGAACTATTGAATGGGGTGGGGGGAGGTGAGTAGCCCTGACAACTAAAGGAATAACATAATGAGTGAGGCATGCACAGGTTACTAATTGAGATAACCCAGCCAGAATAGCAAGCACCACTGCAATGTAATCGAGTGGATGAAAGGACAGCCCCCAGAGAAGTGGTATCAGGAACGGGTGGGCATGGAGAACACTGAGGACCAGGGCGCCCACATCTGGAGGGGTCCCACACCACTGTAGCCAGAGATGCATGGGGAGCACAGGAGGGAGAACCCTCTCCAGACTGAAGTGAGGACCTGCTCAGCTCCTCTCTAGAGCTCAGGGGAGAAGACGTCCTATACCATCCTCCTTTCTGACCACAATCCCATGTTAGTTTTCCAGTTACTGGGAGTCCAGGAATGGCTCCCTGGGAAGCATGGATGGCTGTGTCACTCTTGGAAAAGCAGTAACTTTCATTATAATTTAATTAAGGTGCATGTTGGTCCCCTGTGATGCTGGGTACCAGCCATACCCCAGAAACCCATCATTCCTGATTGACAGCAGAACATCCAGCTTCCCTGGAAAGTGCTGGCTTCCCAAGGCCCTGCCCTTGCCGAGTCCACCTTGAGGAACCAGTCCTTGTGCCTAGAGCCCATGACTCTTTAATCTTACTGATACTGAGTCCTGGGTTTCAGGGACACAGTGAGATCTGATCAAGGAGTTCCCAGAATAAGGGCCCCGTTGTCCACTTCTCTCCCTTTTGTAATTGATGGTCACAAAATGCAATAAGTAGAGGAACCCATTTTCTTATCTTAATGTGAAGGCCCAAGAGGCAGCACAAGGGTAGGTGGAGTGATATTTACTCTATACACAAAGATAAACAGTTCCAAAGGACACATGAAACTGTAAGATTATGGGCTCCCAGTTAAATATGTCCCCCACCTGGCATACAGGCTCCCCAGCCTTGCTGAGGAAGGAGAACAGAGCAGCAGCATACCTGACGTTGGTGTGCCGCTTGACGTACAGGTTGTGAAAGTTGTTGGTGTTTTCCATTTGGCCGGCTTTGGGGCCCTGCAGCCTCTGGATGATCTCGGCTTTCATCTCCATGGCTATGTGCGCTGGCAGCAGGGACAGCAGAAGCCGCTCCTGAAACCAGGTGTGGAAGGAAGACCAAGAGATGTCACACAACCAAGGTCACAGCCAAGTACCATCTGAAATCAATACTGATTTGTAGTCAGGCTAATTTGAGGACTCTTTACAAGTTAAAATACAGACTCTAGAAATACATATTGAAAAAAATATAAAATTTTCTAAGGTCAGAGTGTGTTATTATATTCTTTATTATTTATTGAGCTCTAAGCATGTGTTCTTCAGTATGGAGAATAAAGGAAGGCATAGTTATTTCCCTGAGGATATTACTTATCTATTTTGATTTTAAAGTAGTGAAGCAGAAATAATATTAAAATGCCAGAAACCAGTGGTCAGTCTAAGATAGAAAACACTCATTTTCACCTGCTTGTTCATTTGAGAGATAAAGTACAAGCTTTATTGTACTTTTGAAAGTCAGCCAATATTCCACATTTCCTAAGTAAGAGTCACATATTTTCAAATATTTCATTTCCTCTGTGGTGACCATCCAATCCTCTTTAGTGCTTCTAAACTATTATAAAAACAGAGTCAGAAATATTAGCTTCTGAAAAAGACATCATCTATGAGAAACTATAGGTGGGACACAAAGAAATGATAACATATGAGATTTTCTTGTATTTTTAGTCTTTAAATTCAGTATTTGTGGTACATAATAGCATGCAATATTACACATAATCTGTATTTATTATAGTTAGAGTGGCACCTTTTCCAATCTCTTCAAGGAAACTATGCATTTTTTTTTTGAGAAAAATTATCATAGATGGCAATCTTTGCAAGTTGATATTCATCCTTGAGTGTTTTAAACATTAATCTATTACAGAAAACACCATATTCTTCAGGCATTGTGGATTTAGCTAGTGGCATTCAGTGTGTATAAACAAACATTTGTTGAATGCCACATTTTCTCCTTCTTCCACATTGTCTCTTTTTTTCTTTAAAAAAATTTCTTTTTGGTGGACAAAGTGGTGAGAGAGTAGAGGAAGGGGTGGGGAAGCTGGGCTTTGCTCACAGATTCACTGGTCCAGGTGTCTGTCCCCTGGGCCCACCCACAGTGCACATCGCTTTGGGGCTGTTGGGAACTTTCACCAAGGGAGCAGAGGGTAGGCCAGGAGTGCATCTTGATGAAGATGAAATGACCCTCACCACAGCCCATCCCCAGCCTGACCCAGGAAAAGATAGGTGCAACGTCAACAGGAGACTCGGCGTGTGCCTGTGTGAGGTCTCAGTGCATGGTAGGGAGCGTTTCTCTATGAACTGGTGTAAGTGAGTGTTGATTGTTTGTTCATCCCTTCCGTCCTTCATTAACCCAATCAGAAAACATCCATCACTGCCCATTAAATGCCAGACCCCTTCATAAGCAGTAATGGTAAATGCAAAGACGAAGGGGACAGTGTCCCTAATACCATGCTGTTCATGATCCAGGAAGGGGCCCACCCACGGTGCATAGCTGTTAGATGAGGCTAGAAAGACAGGCTGGTATTTGGAGGAAGCCACGTGCCTGAGATCTGGGAAAAAAGGGGGAGCTAACAGATGAGGAGCACCTGCTATGCACCACATGCTCCAGGAGCCATCTTCACGTGAACCAACTGAATCAAAACAACAGCAGCATCTGACTGGTATTGTTACTCTGTTTGGGGTGCATAAATATTTACAATTGTTATATCTTCTTCTTGGATTGATCCCTTGATCATTATGTAGTGTCCTTCTTTGTCTCTTGTAATAGTCTTTGTTTTAAAGTCTATTTTGTCTGATATGAGAATTACTACTCCAGCTTTCTTTTGATTTCCATTTGCATGGAATATCTTTTACCATCCCCTCACTTTCAGTCTGTATGTGTCCCTAGGTCTGAGGTGGGACTCTTGTAGACAGCATATATATGGGTCTTGTTTTGTACCCAATCAGCCAGTCTATGTCTTTTGGTTGGAGCATTTAATCCATTTTTATTTAAGGTAATTATCAATATGTATGTTCCTATTCCCATTTTCTTAAATGTTTTGGGTTTGTTACTATAGGTCTTTTACTTCTCTTGTGTTTCCTGACTAGAGAAGATCCTTTAGCATTTGTTGTAAAGCTGGTTTGGTGGTGCTGAATTCTCTTAGCTTTTGCTTGTTTGTAAACATTTTAACTTCTCCATCAAATCTGAATGAGATCCTTGTTGGGTAGAGTAATCTTGGGTGTAGGTTTTTCTCCTTCTTCACTTTAAATATGTCCTGCCACTCCCTTCTGGCTTGCAGAGTTTCTGCTGAAAGATCAGCTGTTAACCTTATGGGGATCCTCTTGTGTGTTATTTGTTGTTTTTCCCTTGCTGCTTTTAATATTTGTTCTTTGTATTTAATTTTTGATAGTTTGATTAATATGTGTCTTGGCGTGTTTCTCCTTGGATTTATCCTGTTTGGGACTCTCTGTGCTTCCTGGACTTGACTATTTCCTTTCCAATATTAGGGAAGTTTTCAACTATAATCTCTTCAAATATTTTCTCAGTCCCTGTCTTTTTCTCTTCTTCTCCTGGGACTCCTATAATTCTAATGTTGCTGCATTTAATGTTGTCCCAGAGGTCTCTGAGACTGTCCTCAATTCTTTTCATTCATTTTTCTTTATTCTGCTCTGCAGTACTTATTTCCACTATTTTATCTTCCAGGTCACTTATCTGTTCTTCTGCCTCAGTTATTCTGCTATTGATCCCTTCTAGAGAATTTTAAATTTCATTTATTGTGTTGTTCATCACTGTTTGTTTGCTCTTTAGTTATTCTAGGTCCTTGTTAAACGTTTCTTGTATTCTCTCCATTCTATTTCCAAGATTTTGGATCATCTTTACTATCATTCTGAATTCTTTTTCAGGTAGACTGCCTATTTCTTCTTCATTTGTTAGGTCTAGTAGGTTTTTGCCTTGCTCCTTCATCTGCTGTGTGTTTCTCTGTCTTCTCATTTTGCTTAACTTACTCTGTTTGGGGTCTCCTTTTTGCAGGCTGCAGGTTCGTAGTTCCCGTTGTTTTTGGTGTCTGTCCCCAGTGGCTAAGGTTGGTTCAGTGGGTTGTGTACGTTTCCTGGTGGAGGGGACTAGTGCCTGTGTTCTGGTGGATGAGGCTGGATCTTGTCTTTCTGGTGGGCAGGTCCATGTCTGGTGGTGTGTTTTGGTGTGTCTGTGGCCTTATTATGGGTTTAGGCAGCCTCTCTGCTAATGGATGAGGTTGTGTTCCTGTCTTGCTAGCTGTTTGGCATAGGGTGTACTGCACTGTAGCTTGCTGGTCTTTGAGTGGAGCTGGGTCTTGGTGTTGAGATGGAGATCTCTGGGAGATTTTCACTGTTTGATATCACGTGGAGCTGGTAGGTCTCTTGTGGACCAGTGTCCTGAACTTGGCTCTCCCACCTCAGAGGCACAGTCCTGACGCCTGGCTGGAGCACCAAGAGCCTGTCCTCCACACAGCTCAGAATAAAAGGGAGAAAAAATAAGAAAGAAAGAAGAAGATAAAATAAAATAAAATAAAGTAATGTAAAGTAAAATAAAGTTATTAAAATAAAAAATAATTATTAAAAAAAATTTTTGTAAGTAATAAAAAAATTTTTTCAAAAAGGAAAGAAAGAAAGAAGAGAGCAGCCAAACCAGAAAACAAATCCCCAATGATAACAGGTGGTAAAAACTATACTTAAAAAACAAAAACAAAAACAAAAAAAAGGACAGACAGTACCCTAGGACATATTGTAAATGCAAAGCTATACAGACAAAATCACACACAGAAGCATACACATACACACTCACAAAAAGAGAAAAAATATATATATATCGTTGCTCCCAAAGTCCACCTCCTCAATTTGGGATGATTAGTTGTCTATTCAGGTATTCCACAGATGCAGGGTACATCAAGTTGACTGTGGAGCTTTAATCTGCTGCTTCTGAGGCTGCTGGGAGAAATTTCCCTTTCTCTTCTTTGTTCGCACAGCTCCCGGGGTTCAGCTTTGGATTTGGACCCGCCTCTGCGTGTAGGTCACCTGAGGGCGTCTGTACCCCGCCCAGACAGAACGGGGTTAAAGGAGCAGCTGCTTCAGGGGCTCTGGCTCACTCAGGCGGGGGGAGGGAGCGGTACGGAGGAGGCGGGGCGAGCCTGCAGCGTCAGAGGCGTCGTGACGTTGCAGCAGCCCAAGGCGTGCCGTGCGTTCTCCCGGGGAAGTTGTCCCCGGATCACGGGAGCCTGGCAGTGGCGGGCTGCACCGGCTCCCGGGAGGGGCGGTGTGGAGAGTGACCTGTGCTCGCACACAGGCTTCTTGGTGGCGGCAGCAGCAGCCTTAGCGTCTCATGCCCGTCTCTGGGGTCCGCGTTGATAGCCGCGGCTCACGCCCGTCTCTGGAGCTCGTTTAGGCGGCGCTCTGAATCCCTTCTCCTCACGCACCAGGAAACAAGGAGGTAAGAAAAAGTCTCTTGCCTCTTCGGCAGCTGCAGACTTTTTCCCGGACTCCCTCCCGGCCAGCTGTGGTGCACTAACCCCTTCAGGCTGTGTTCACGCCGCCAACCCCAGTCCTCTCCCTGTGATCCGACCGCAGCCCGAGCCTCAGCTCCCAGCCCCGCCCGCCCCGGCGGGGGAGCAGACAAGCCTCTCGGGCTGGTGACTGCTGCTTGGCACTGATCCTCCGTGCGGGAATCTCTCCACTTTGCCCTCCGCACCCCTGTGGCTGCGCTCTCCTCCGTGGCTCCGAAGCTTCCCCCTCCGCCACCCGCAGTCTCCGCCCACGAAGGGGCTCCTAGTGTGTGGACACCTTTCCTCCTTCACAGCTCCCTCCCCGAGGTGCAGGTCCCGTCCCTATTCTTTGTCTCTGTTATTTCTTTTTTCTTTTGCCCTACCCAGGTACATGGGGAGTTTCTTGCCTTTTGGGAGGTCTGAGGTCTTCTGCCAGCGTTCAGTAGGAGTTCTACAGGAGTTGTTCCACATGTAGATGTATTTCTGACATATTTGTGGGGAGGAAGGTGATCTCCGCGTCTTACTCTTCCGCCATCTTGAAGCTCTCCCCTAATGACCTTCTTGGTCATAAATACCAGGCCTGGGCAAAATCTGGATCAGTGATGTTCATACAAAGGGAAATTTAACTACTCTGTAAAATAACACAGTTATTACTTTGGGTTTTTCTCTCTGGCAGACAATGATACTGTGGGTATAGGAGAAGAGTGAAAGACTCATTCAGGGGGAGGGGAGACCCCAGCTTCATATCAGCAGGCTGCATCCAAGGAAAAAGAGAACATTCAAAGTGTCTCCTGGTTGGAAAATGGTTGGTAAACATTGGCAACCACTTGAAATTGAATTTTGATTTGATTTGTATTCTGAGCTCGAATTCCCTTCTGTTATTCTCCAAATTTCATTAATGATCTAACAATATAGCAGCATCATGTTAGCTTAAAGGTGACAAGGTGATTTCAAATTTTGGACTACAGCAAAATGTGTGAGACATCTCTGCATCTGGATGGGGCCAAGATAAGCAAAAGCAAGAGGATGGAAAATAACTGAGGTCAAAAATAGAGTGAGAAATCAAGTAATGTTTTGGTTTGTCAACAGAACAGGTTCCCCCAGAAAAATGGAGCCACTTGGAACTCAGATTACCAAGAAATTACTAATGACGTGAAAAATAGATGCCTGTATTTTAAAACTTAGAAGAAAAGCTGTGTCCTTGTTACACACAAATTGAGAGTTCAATACATTTGGTTGTTGATCTAATGTCTATACAATTCTCCTCCCTCTCTGATCTCAGAACGCACATGGAAAGACAGTGGGATTTATTTTTAAAATAAATGGCACTTTACTACCTTTTGTAATCTTAATACAAAGAGCTGTTCCATCATCTACTCATCTTTTGTTACCCAACTGACAAATACGTCTATTTACCACTTATTGTCATTTTTCTGTGTTTTGGCTTCCATGACCAACCAGATGGTTAGACATTTGGGAAGTCTGAAGGTCATAAAACACGTGATACATCCAAGGAAGTACTTAGACAACAAGACAACAGACTTTGTCCCTTAAAGTTTGGAACTGAGTTATGCTAATGCTGCATTCACTTAATTCCATTCTGGTAGCTATTGAGCACACTGTATGTATTGGGTGACTCTGTATGGGATGATCTCTGTTTCTCTTTCTGTTTATTGATCAGTGTATTGCATCACTGGATGTGAGGTCAAAATATTATAAAGGGCTCATAATGTTCAAAATCTATTTAAACAAATAGAGGAAACCTATTGAGCGAAGTATGAAACTGATGTCAACAAAATCAGAAGACCTGTCTGGTCACCCTCTCAGACATGATCAAAGCAGTCCCAGGTGGGAGCAAAAGGAGGCATGTTACTGAGAGTGCCATCAAATCTCTGTCATAAAGCAAGTAGATACTGAATACAAATTTGTTAACTTTGAAAACAGTGACAATAAGTGTTGGCATGTAGGAATAACAGATTATGAATAACCAGATTATGAATCTGGTCTAGGCTATCTGTTTAGAAATCTCAGTGGAATCTATGTCTACAGAGATGTCTGATGATTGGCTTAAGTAGATTAAAACCAATTTTGTACCTTCTGATGGGTGATGGAAGAGTAAAGGGCTAAGAAAAAACAAAACGCACAAGGTCACAATGCTTAGTTGACATCGTTCTGCATTATTACCATACGATGATAAGCTGAGTGTCCACGTGGATATGGTGCAGTCAGTCGACTCTCCCAATGTTTATATTCATTTCTAGTTATGCTTTCTGGAGCCGATGTTGGTGGTGTCCTAACCATATTCCCTCCGCCTTCCTTGGAGGTCACCTGCAGGCTGTTCCTTTCTAAATCTACAGTTTCCTGTGCCTCAACCAATGAGAAAGTAATTGATGGATATTAAAAAAAAATCATTTATAAAATGATGGATAAATGCCCCAGTTTCTGCACCCACACCCATCAGTGGGCAGGTCTGCGCATCTTCCACACTTCGCTTGGAGGGTCTCCAGATGGACTGAGCCCCTGTTGCCAGTTGCCCCTTTCAGTAGCTGGAGCTGAACCTTCCCTGGTCCACTCGCTCTGCCACCTGGAACCACTTCCCAACTAAATGTCCACACCCACGTCCTCGCCTTAGGGCTGATTGGGGCAAACCTGAGACATTTCTAAGCATCTCTCTTCTGCCTACATTCTGTAATAAGAATACACTAAACCCCAAAGCACACAGAGCCAGCCTTTCCTGAAAGACAGATGTTATGAACAAAAAAGATGAATCAAATATAGTAATCTTCTTTCATGCCCATAACTTCATTTTAACGACCAAATGTAAACCATGATCTTTATTTTAGCCCCACATGTAGACAGATGACTGGCTTTTTATAGGTAGTTTGAAAAATACAGGAAATCAACTCCATATGTTGTGTAAACCAAATTTTTCTTTTTGTGTGTGTGTTAAGAATTTGTGTGAAGGTAGAATGGAATAAAGATTTTGGTACCAGCCAAGCAGCCAAAGGAAAGGACCCATGGCTTCTCCACTATCATGTGATTCTGGTACCACTGGTGGATGGCAGGACCTGTGATCAGATTCCATGGACAGGATCCGTGCTCTGGGGTCTGCACATCTCCTCTTGGTGATCACAGCTTTGGGTATTGGGGTAAGCCTTAAACAAAAGCCTGTACTCAAATGTGGTACATCAAGGCACTTTTAACTATGTCTGTCTTCCATTACAAAATGCTTTGCTCTGAAAGAAAAGCCCAATATTATGGCACACATGATAAATTTCAACTCAGTTCATAATCTGACAAGGTTAATATTTCCATTAATATTTCAGCTTTTTGCTAAAATAGCTGTGTGCCCTGCCAAATTATCTGAAAGCAACACACAAACTTAAGTGTTTAATATACTGGATATGACTTAGCTACATTACCTCCAAATACACTGGAGAATTTTCTTAAGGGAACTTTTGGAAAATCAAGTTGTCACAAAATTGATTGATGCACACCATTGCTATTTCTTTCTTTTGCTAGAAAAGATTGTCTAGCTACCGAGAATCTGGATAATTCCAGCCTATTCAAAGGTTATCCAGTGAACAGCTTGACCTTGGTTTGACAGTTCCATTTTAACACATCCCTTTTTTTCCGAGAACTTGTTCTTTTAAATTGTGCCTCTGAGAAAAGCTACAGAGTTCGTAAATTTCAACATACTACTGCTCAAAATTCAGGACACTCTGCACTCCAAAGCATTTCTAATATAATGAAACAAAGCAGATATTTAACTTTATATTTATGCTACTTTTGAGATTATTTCGGTTGATAGGAAAATCCAGTTTAAGCAAAGATAACTTGTACTTAAATTGTGAGCTAAGATATAGTGATGCACATTATATCCTGTTCCTGCATTAAACAATGCATGTAATAAATATTGAAACCTGCTGTATTTTTCAAAAGGGAGGATGACAGGGACATGCTTTTTTTATAAGAATTAAAAAAATTTTCTCTTTCAAAATTCTTATTTCTATTTAGTTCTTATTTTAAGTGCAATTCAATTACATCAGGATGCCAAACCAACTCAATAAATAGAAGGGATATTGTTATAAATTTTTCTTCTCCCAATAGAAAGTAGCTACCAGAAGAAACAGACACCAGATCCCTAAGCAGCCACTGTGTTACATGTGGTGCTGAGGAGACAGATGATGTTATTCAGTATTTTCCTGCAGTATAAAAGCACCAGGTATCCACTCAGAGTCAAATGCTGAAAACTCTGTACTTGGAAAATACCTGCCAGGGATGTGCATATATGTCAGTATCTTCCCTCAGCTGCATCTTATCTTGCAGCCAGCTTCATGCTTGCGGATCTCTGAGAAGAAGCATCCTCCACTGGCACCAACCTCTATCACTTGCACATCTCTGAAGTTAAGGTCTAGTAACAACTGCTATTGCCACTGTTTCTTGTTATAAAATTTAGTTTGTTTCTCTTGGGTCCATCCTTAGAAATCTTGCTTTACATCAATCAAATCAGAACACATTTAATACTCTTACTATCTGAGAGGCCTTGCTTTATCTTTCTTTGACTTTTACAAAAAAGTCAGTAGTCATATTTATGTACGACAGAAAGTAGCAGTACTTTAGAGTAGAAACAGCACCTAGGTAAGAGTAGATGTGAGTCCTGCCCTTTCTCTGTCACTACATAGAAGACCTCAATTAAATCACTCCAGCCTTTGAGCCCCAGTTTGGTTGTCTAAAAAATACGTCTGTTGGACTCAGTGAGTTGAAGGTCTCCATGTCCCTGTAAGTTTCTAGAATTTTATGGAACTACAAGAGGTTCTTTCTGGAATTTATCTCTCATTGTTTCAAAGTCGAACAATTAGTGACACAGAGGAAAGGACCCAAGTGCTCACAACCCAAGACCGTGGCCAAGACTGTAAGAAGGACTGTGGGAAAGGAGAGACCACTTGAGATCTTGACCAAGAAGACAAAGAGGAAGTTGGGTCTGTGCCGGTTCTTGAAGAGTGACTTCAATAAATTGGAGGAGGATGAAGAAGGGTCAAGAGTTCAGGTGTAGGATAGCCTCATCCACCAGAGGGCAGAAAGCAGAAGCAAGAAGAACTACAATCCTGCAGCCTGTGGAATGAAAACCACATTCACAGAAAGACAGACAAAATGAAAAGGCAGGGGACTATGTACTAGATGAAGGAATAAGATAAAACCCCAGAAAAACAACTAAAATGAAGTGGAGATAGGCAACCTTCCAGAAAAAGAATTCATAATAATGATAGTGAAGATGATCCAGGACCTTGGAAAAAGAATGGAGGCAAAAATCGAGAAGATGCAAGAAATGTTTAACAAAGACCTAGAATAATTAAAGAACAAACACCTAGAAGAATTAAAGTACAAACAAACAGAGATGAACAATACAATAACTGAAATTAAAAATACACTAGAAGGAATGAATAGCAGAATAACTGAGACAGAAGAACGGATAAGTGACCTGGAAGACAGAATGGTGGAATTCACTGCCGCAGAACAGAATAAAGAAAAAAGAATGAAAAGAAATGAAGACAGCCTAAGAGACCTCTGGGACAATGGCAAACGCACCAACATTCTCCTTATAGGGTTCCCAGAAGGAAAAGAGAATGAGAAAGGACCCAAGAAAATATTTGAAGAGATTATATTCGAAAACTTCCCTAACATGGGAAAGGAAATAGCCACCCAAGTCCAGGAAGCACAGAGAGTCCCAGGCAAGATAAACCCAAGGAGGAACACACCAAGACACATAGTAATCAGACTGACAAAAATTAAAGACAAAGAAAAATTATTAAAAGCAGCAAGGGAAAAACAAAAAATAACATACAAGGGAACTCCCATAAGGTTAACATCTGATTTCTCAGCAGAAACTCTACAAGCCAAAAGGGAGCAATATATTTAAAGTGATGAAAGGGAAGAACCTACAACCAAGATTACTCTGCCCGGAAAGGATCTCATTCAGATTCCACAGAGAAATCAAAAGCTTTACAGACAAGAAAAAGCTAAGAGAATTCAGCACCACCAAACCAGCTCTACAGCAAATGCTAAAGGAACTTCTCTAAGTGGGAAACACAAGAGAAGCAAAAGACCTACAAAAACAAACCCAAAACAATTAAGAAAATGGTAATAGGAACGTACATATTGATAATTAACTTAAATGTAAATGGATTAAATGCTCCAACCAAAAGACACAGACAGGCTCACTGAATGGATACAAAAAAAAAAAGACCCATATATATGCTGTCTACAAGAGACCCACTTCAGATCTAGGGACACATACAGACTGAAAGTGAGGGGATGGAAAAAGATATTCCATGCAAATGGAAATCAAAAGAAAGCTGGAGTAGCAATACTCATATCAGATAATATATACCTTAAAATAAAGAATGTTACAAGAGGGCTTCCCTGGTGGCGCAGTGGTTGAGAATCTGCCTGCCAATGCAGGGGACACGGGTTTGAGCCCTGGTCTGGGAAGATCCCACATGCCGCGGAGCGACTAGGCCCGTGAGCCACAATTGCTGAGCCTGCGCGTCTGGAGCCTGTGCTCCGCAACAAGAGAGGCCAATAGTGAAAGGCCCGCGCACCGCGATGAAGAGTGGCCCCCACTTGCCACAACTAGAGAAAGCCCTCGCACAGAAACGAAGACCCAACACAGCCATAAATAAATAAATAAATAAAATTAAAAAAAAAAAAAAGAATGTTACAAGAGACAAGGAAGGACACTACATAATGATCAAGGGATCAAACCAAGAAGAAGATATAACAATTATCAATATATATGCATCCAACATAGGAGCACCTCAATGCATAAGGCAACTGCTAACAGCCATAAGAGAGGAAATTGACAGTAACACAATAATAGTGGGGGACTTTAACACCTCACTTACACCAATGGACAGATCATCCAGACAGAAAATTAATAAGGAAACACAAGCTTTAAATGACACCATAGACCAGATAGATATAATTGATATTTATAGGACATTCCATCCAGAAACAGATTACACTTTCTTCTCAAGTGCACACGGAACATTCTCCAGGATAGATCACATCTTGTGTCACAAATCAAACCTCGGTAAATTTAAGAAAGTTGATACCATATCAAGCATCTTTTCAGACCACAACGCTATGAGATTAGAAATAAATTACAGGGAAAAAATGTAAACAACACAAACACATGGAGGCTAAACAAAACCTTACTAAATAACCAAGAGATCACTGAAGAAATCAAAGAGGAAATTTAAAAATACCTAGAGACAAATGGCAATGAAAACACGATGATCCAAATCCTATGGGCTGTAGCAAAAGCAGTTCTAAGAAGGAAGTTTATAGCAGTACAATCGCACCTCAAGACACAAGAAAAATCTCAAATAAACAATGTAACCTTACACCTAGAGGGACTAGAGAAAGAAGAACAAACAAAACCCAAAGTTAGCAGAAGGAAAGAAATCATAAAGATCAGAGCAGAAATAAATGAAATAGAAACAAAGAAAACAATAGCAAAGATCAATAAAACTAAAAGTTGGTTCTTTGAGAAGATAAACAAAATTGATAAACCTTTAGCCAGACTCATCAAGAAAAAGACAGAGAGGACTCAAATCAATAAAATTAGAAACAAAACAAAACAAAACAACAGTTCGGGTGTGTCATGTTAATGGCCACTGTTTGTGGAGGGAAAGTCAGGCTGTTTATTTCACATTCCAGGAAAACCGAAATGCTGTGTGCAAATTACAATCAATATGCACATCAACAAATCACTGCTCCTTTTTACAAGACAGTAAGTCCCTTGGTTGCATTCATATATTGTTGTCTCATTTTATAAACTGGGGTCACATTCAATTTTATTTAAATTTAAACATTTTTGACCAAAAAAAGGGCAAAATAGATATAGGTGTGGCCCAGAGAGGGTATAGGGAGGTGGTATTCACTAGGGAGTCAAGACCAGATGAAACTTGTGTCTTCCAACTTTATAGCCACTGACTGCTCGTCCCACTCGCTCTGATTTGCAAGCTCAATGAGAGGATTGAGATGGCTGAGACACTTTTAGAGAGCACATTGTTAATAGAAGGTGGGAAAAAAGAAACAGTCAATCACATGTGATTACTCTCCAGTGTGGAGAAGTTAGAGAACAAAAGGCTAATCAAGTCAAATTATAAATTATGTCTCTAGTCACAGGTGACAGTAAATTGATACTTCTAAACTTGAACTGTTTACCATCAATCCAACTCTTTAAAATAGAGCCTCTAGTGGAAAAGACATCACTCATAAGGTAAAAAGCATTCAATCCTTGGGTGGGAGACTATGGATGTCCTAGGATAAGAGGCACAGCTCTGTTCCCTAGACCGGGCAGCAGGGCACATGGCTGTGCAGGTGCCCAGAGCAAGATGGTGGGAGGGTCCATGAGCATCACACACATCTCCCTGGCCACTGCTCCCACGTGTTCTGAGACAACACAACTCAACACCAGTTCTGTTATATCACCCAAAGGGGATCTCACCATGCAAACAGACCTCCACACTCACATGCTATAAAGTATAAAAGTAAAATACTCCAGAGTAACACTGATTCTGGTCTGATTTGCCTCTCATCTGCCTATATGCAAGGAACCCCTCCAGCCTGAAATAGGTAAAGCCAGTTGAAGAAAATGGCAGAGAGAATGTGTGAAAACTGACCACACTGCTGGATTTCAGAGAAAAGAAAAACTCATGACGTACAGGTGGCCAGGTAATTTCTTCTGAGAAGAAGGGGGAGATGCTGACAGTACCGTCGACAGAAGGAAATGATAAGGTAAAGACGCAATATGTGGGATCAATTGTATTAAATATTGCAAGGAGTAAAATGGAATATTTTAACATTCAAACACAATCCCTCAATGAAACTGTATGCCATAGACGAGCAGATAACAATGTAGTTATATACACACAACACTGTAACTGAATAGTTGTTCTGAAATATGTGTTGGCCCTTCCTTTCCTTGCCCCACTGATCATAAGCTTGGCCTCGTGGTTCGGTCTGACCAATGAAATGTGAGGGGTGTGATGTGTGCTTCTTCTGAGCAGAAGCTTTAAGAGCAGTGTGGGGCTCACCAAGCTTTTGTTTCCCTATGCTTTGGGGACCAGTAATGTCCCAGGTAGGAGCTACTCTGAGCCTGAGTCCAGTGTAGGATGCAACGTGGCAGCCCACCTACACTGGACAAATACAAGGTCTCCCTTCCATTATCATTGCCAGCCCCTTCAATTTGGGGGCACTTTTTGCCATTGCACACCTTAGCTATTCAGACAGATGCAACACCGTGAAGGGAGTGTACACCACCCCATGTGCTCAATCCTTGTGTGCATGTGATCTTCACAGCTGTTCTGACTTGGTGAAATTTCATTTACTCACTCAGGCACTTGGGGTTGCTTTGAGGGGTGTAGGAATTACACAGGCTGGGAATTTCCCCACCCAGGGTCAAACGTTTCTCTTCAGCTATAAAAAAAACAGGGATCACTTCTCTAAAAGATTTGTTCTCAGGAAAGGCTGAAGTCTTGAGAATTTACCCATTCTGCTTGGCTGTAGGTGTCACCCTATATACAAATTCCTGTTGTCTCCGTTCTCCAATCAAAGTGTTTGTTCTCGTTGGATGCCAAGCAACGGGTTTTCATCAGCCAGCCAAGTGCTCTCATACTTAAGAATGTTGGCAGTGCCGTGTCGCACAGTGATGTTCGTACCATCAACCATGAAAAGTACTGAGAAAGAGCCCGGGAGTGTGTCTGCATGGGCAGATCCTTGATGGTGGTGAGACTGTGGGTTCACTCTGTTTAATCCCTCAGCGGCTTGGGATTCTAGTCTGGCCTGGGCTTCTCAGTCTAAGGCTGGATGTTTGGGTGTTTCATGTTATGAAACCATGATGAGTATAAGAGATGTGGGGAGGGGTGAGGGTGGGTGCCAGAGGCTATGCAGCTTTGGAGGGGAGACCAGTCCCTTCAATGTGGCTACTAAGTTTGGCCTCAAAAAAGGTCTATAAATTCATGTTTGGACCATTCAGAATTGTTGCTCAAAGAACAGACCTCTATCTTACATGGAAATGAACTTTCTCCTATTCTTCCCAGGAAATTATAGAACTACTCTACTTGAATGCAGTTGCTGTGCTCTTTTATAAAAATTTATTTTATTGAAGTATAGTTGATTTATATTGTTGTGTTAGTTTCTTGGTGTACAGCAAAGTGACTCAGTTATATCAATACATGTATGTACATTCTTTTTCATATTCTTTTCCATTATGCTTTCTCACAGGATATTGAATATAGTTCCCTGTGCTCTACAGTAGGACCTTATTGTTTATGCATTCTATATATTGAATATAATAGTTTGCATCTGCTAACCCCAAACTCCCAATCCTTCCCTCCTCCACCCCCTCCCCCTTGGCAACCACAAGTCTGTTCTCTATGTCTGTGAGTCTATTTCTGTTCCATACATAAGTTCATTTGTGTCATATTTTAGATTCCATATATATGGTATTTGTCTTCTCTGTCTGACTCACTTCACTTAGCATGATAATCTCTAGGTCCATCTATGCTGCTGCAAATGGCATCATTTCATTCTTTTTTATGGCTGAGTAATATTCTACTGTATATATGTACCACATTGTCTTTATCCATTCATCTGTCGATGAACATTTAGGTTGTTTCCATGCAGTTGCTGTGCTCTTAATTCAATATATTTTTTTTCCATTCAACAGATATTAGTTGACTACTTTCCATGCACCAATTCCAGTTCTAAGCAATCTGTAATCATTATCTTGCTTAATTCTTCCCCAACCCAATGAAGTAGGTATTATTACTTTCCTCATTTTTACAAAGAGGAAACTGAAGAAAAAGAGGTTTGGAGACTTGCTAAGTATCCCACATCAAGCAGGTGGTGGAGTCAGAATTTGAGCCCATGGAGTCAGTCAGTGGGTAGAGCTCTTCTTACCATCCAGAAGAAGAGGCAACATACAAAGAGGCACAAGAAGAAATAACGGCTCCAGCCAGTGATGGGGACGGATATTGTTCCACATGGTAGTGTCTCTGGGTGTGGTTGATTCCCCTCCCCACTCCTTTTTTTTGGTGGGGAGAATAATCCTTTTTCCTAATTGTGCTGAACTTGGAGACTTGAACCCCAACGCAAACTTGGTCTTGGGGTAAGTCTCACAGTCTCCTACGGTGTTGACAGCCCTCAACCTCTTCCCACCCCTCAATCCAGACCCCTGCCAGAGGTGTGTCCCCGGCCACACTGGGGCACAGAGCAAATGCCAGCAAATATCAGAAGGCTTTCTTTGAGCAGGGAGGGAACCGAGGAGATTTCTGGAAGAAAGTGCTTGCCATTTCTCTCATGAACACAGGACCGAATCCTGAAGTGCACATTTGCTTTTTCTCTGCTGCGAATGCAAAGCTGAGAGGAGTTGGCTTGGAGGGGTGATCCAAGGACTCTCCAGTGCAGAGGTAGATGTTCACATTTCTGCTTATTTGTCCTGAAAACTAAAGCCTCCAGAGGAAAGCCTCTAATGTCAAAACCTTGCAGATAATACCCTTTAAATATGGTGCCTACCCTTAAACACTAATTGTCCCCTTGGGCACTGATACTGTTGATACCAATAAATGAGAAAAAAGAGAGAGCGGAATTGCACTAATTCTCATTCTGCTCATTAAGCAATGTCCTAAGCTTCCTCAGGTACAAATGAAAGATGCAATCAGCAAATTGGACTGCAAAATCACCATGGCAAAAAGTAGAAGGGCAGTCCCGTTGCTAGAACTGTACTAAAGTAACTCAAATGAAAGGACTGTGGTTCGAACACAGGAATGAAGGTGCTCTTTTGCTGCAGTTTGCTGGACTGTTAACTTGTTACACACCCGACCTCTGAATGAATACTGTTGGCACATGATTTTTAAGCTTTATGTTTGTCTTTAAAAAATACGTTCTCTGTAATCAGACTGCAGACTTTCTTTCAAGGATTCTCCCACCTAGATTTCACTAAGAGTTCTGTCTTTGGAGAGAATGACATCAAATATTAGCTAAAAACAGTGATTCTGGTTCAGGATCTCAGATGCAAATGCTGGGGCTCAGGGCAGCCCCCTACCCCACTCCCAACCACAGTGACATCCTGGTTATTCTGAATTACAGTTACTTGAGAAACAGCCAGTGCAAAAGGGATACTCTGGCCCACCCTCTCTGCCCCCCTTAAAGCAGCAAATAAATCTCCCCTGTGAAAGGTACACTCCCAGTGCCAGGAGGTAGAGACACACCCTTATGGCCAGAGAGAGGGAATTCAGGGCCGAGAAGCTCCTATAAACAAACCTCGTTACTCCTTTAATTTACTACCCAAGCCCAAACTTAGTTTTGATTCTTCACTAATTAAGCGTCCAAGCTTAAATTTCTTTGTCTTGTCAATTTCTCACAAATGTATTGTTTCTTTGTCTAAAAATATAAAAACTGCCTGCTCTGGCCCCTTCTAATGTTCTATTTCTATGAGATCACCAAAGGTATGAACTAAATTTGTATTTTTTCTCCTGTTCATCTGTCTTGTGTCAATTTCATTATTGGACCAGCCAAAAGAACTCAAGAAGGGTAGGGGGGAAATTTCCTCCTCCCCAACACATGGCTACCTGACAAAGAGAAATAAATCGTGGCTTGAAGCTTCTATAATTTAAGAAAAACATCTCGTAAGAGAATTTATTGTTACATATGATGATAACTCAAGTTTAAATCATACAGGTAATGTAGCAGGAAACCTTGATTTGGTGTGTTTGCTAACTCATTTATTTTTTCTAAACATACACATTCTTAAGAATTCATCAAAATTTTAAGCCCGGAGAAAGCAAACTGGCAGCCCGTGGGCTGAGCCTTGCCAGGCAGATCAGCTCTGACTGGCTTGCAGGGAGCACACATGCATGTCTGTGTGTGTGCAGGTGGAAAGAATTTGAACGCTATTACGTAGGACATGTAATTTCATTGTACGCATTCACCTTGTCGGCCAGTCCTCTACATCTGACTTCTCGCCTTCAGCGCTACGGGCATTTGGGGCTGGAGAGTTCTTTGTTTGGGAGACTGTCCTGTGCATTGCAGGATGCTTAGCAGATTCTACCCCATAGACCTAAACCTAAACTTGACTTCAAGAGTTCCTACCCACTGGATACCAGTAGAAATCCCATCCCCAGCCGTGATAACTGGAATCACCTCCAAGCATTGCCAAATGCCCCCTGGAGGGGTGGTGGCAGTCAAAGTCTCCCCTGGTTGAGAACCATTGTTCTAAATGTGAGGCTCCTCCTTTGGACCTCTAGCCCGACTACTTGTCCCCTATTGCTCCTTCCCTTTCCCTACTTCATTCCTTTCCTCCCTGGACTCCAAGGTCCATCACTTCAATTGCTTTCTTGCCTCCATCCTCCCAGAATGGAAGAGGACACCTCCCTAGGGCATCCCTTGGAAGATATCATGGCTTCTGCTCACACGTCATTGGCCAGAGGTGATCATAAGGCTATAATCACCTCTGAAGGATGCTGGGACATGTCTTTGCTCAGGATGGCATGTGCCCAGGTAAAAAGATCCTCTTAGTATAGAAGAAGGAGAGAATGGATATTGAGAGAAAAAACAGAGGTCTCTGTCACATGCAGAGAACTCCAACGTTGCATTTCCAAGACGGAAACTATCACCTTCCTTTCCAGAGCTGTTCCTCCCCTTGTAACCTTAGTTAAGTTAAAGGTTGATCATCTGCCCAGCTGCCCAAGCAGAAACCACTCTCATCCTCGATTATTCTTCCCTCTTACCACCCCGCATACAGCGAAGCAGCGATTCCTGTCCTTCACACTGTGGAACTTGCCCCTTCCCCTTGACCTACAGCCACTCCCCAGTTCACCGTCACCCCTGCCACCCATCTGATGAGTGGATCATCTCCTAACTGGGCTTCCCACCTCCTGTCTTCCCCTCCCCCTTTCTCTCCTGCAGCAGAGGTCTTTCTAAAATGTGAAGCAGGCAAATCAGGTCAGTCCCAGCTCTGAACGTCTACTGACAAATCCTAAGCCCTCCAGGATGTCACCTCTGGTGTAGTGTATCTTGCATCTTGTGTTCACCAGAGGTGAACCCCACCTCCTTCATTTCTTCCTCCTCAGCCTTGAGCCTGTGGTCCAGCTCTTCTGAGTCACGTGCAGCCCCAGGCTGGGGCTGCACTCACCTCTCCCCTGGACAGCATGCTCCCCTGGAACCTGGACCCCAGGCTCCATCACTCCATTCCCACCCACACCACCGGCATTCACTAAGGTCAGCCCGGCTAACTCTTCAGTCAAGCTTCTAATCCCACACCCGCCACCTCTTCCATCACCTCCTCTCTGAGAGCTGTCGGGCTAGGTGTTGTATGCTGTTTTGGCATCCAATGTTTACCCTCAAACTCTAATCATCTGTTTACTTTCCTGCCCAAAGCTGTACCCAAACTGTGCCTTCTTCAATATTATGTCCCTGGCATGGAACACAGAGCTGGGAACACAGTAGACACTCCATAAACATTTGTCAGATGGACACAGGAAGGAAGGCATGGATGTGTGACTAAGGCCTCATTACACTTTGTATAAGTGGGCAGCTCATTAAGTAGTCTGCTTTTTCAATGATGGAAGTCAGGAGAACATTCTGGCCTCAGCTCTCATTAAGTGGATGGAGGGTAACAAAGGTGGATGATGTGTAACTTCTTTGGCTACCAGTGTCCTCCCAGTAGCCTGAGAGGTGTTTGAGTATGTTTCTGCTGTCTCTTCCACTTTGAGCTTTCTCCCACTCTGTAAGGTGTCAGGAAGAAATGGGAAGACATCCTTAAGTGCAGCAGCAAAAAAGAAATATACTTTGAAATTTTGGGGGTAATTTTGAAAAACCTGTGATTTTCTCCATTAGAAGAAATGATGGGAGCATGTATATAACAAATATATGTATATATATTATATAAGTATGTAATACATGTACATATATATCCATATCTATATACCTATAGATCTATAGATGTCTTTTAATCTTATCACCATACATATTAGTTGGCATGTGTGCATTTACATTCTTTCATGGATTTTTCTTAAAGTTGTGCTAATATTTCATCTTTCTAGAGCTGATGAAGCGGGCACTCTCCTTTTTGTTACTCTGCAGGTACGAATTCAAGTGCTCATGTAGATTACATCGGGAAGGCTCCTCCTGTCTCTGACTCAGCGTGATGAAAGACGCACAGCCCAGAGCACGGTGTGGAGGAGCTGAAGGGGAAGGAATAACTTATGAACTGCAGCCCTGCCACAGGGCAAAGGGGGCAAGTTTTCTGCCAGGAAACAAAAACCGAGATCAGCATGGGAATGAAAGCTATGGCTCATGAGAAGCTGCTATGTTACACTTAAAAAAAAAAAAAAAAAAAAAAAATATATATATATATATATATATACTTATTGATTAATTTAAATTAACTACATCAGCATATATAAACTTGGGAATTTTCAACTTTGTCATGCCAATAAAAATATTTGTCAAACAGTAAACATATTTTTAGGTGCACTAAATTGAAAGTGTGAAAGGCTGGTGTCTGATACAATATTGAACCCTACGCAATGATTTCTAAGGAAAATAGCATCTTATTCTAAGCAGCTCCTGGGCCCCTGCTGACCTGAGCTCAGGCCTGCTTTGGATTAGGGATGTATTTCAGTTATCCACTGCTGCAAAACAAACTGCCCAAGACTAGTGGCTTAGAACAATGATGTTTCTTTGTTTTCCCCCTCCTGATTCTGTGGATCAGCTGGGTGGTTCCTCTGCTGGTTTTACTGCGGGCCAGTCACATGACTGCTTTCAACTGGGGAGGGCTGGCCTGGCTGGAAGCCCCAACACAGCCCTTTTGTTGGTTTGGCAGTTGCTGCTGGCCGGCAGCTGGGCCTTGGTTCTTCTCCCTGTGGCCACTCATCCTCCATCAGGCTGGACTGGTTTCCTGGTGGTGAGTCCAGAAAGCAAGAAGGGATCTCGGGGCCTCATGAGGCCTTGGCACAGACTTCCTACGGCATTAGTTTCCCGTATTCTATTAGTCAAACCAAGAATCACGCACACCCAGATTCAAAGGATGGGGAAAAATGGCGGTGTTTTCCATCAGATACAGACTGGATGACAGACGTTTCCAACATTCCTGGTTCCAAAGGCATGGTGGATCCAAGGGTTAAATAATTTCTACAGGCCCTGGAGGCCCAGGGCCTCTCCATGCGGGACCCCAGGAGCCCAGTTCAAGTCAAGTCTCACCTTGACTTTCTGTGAATCTACCTTGTCTCCAGCTCTGCACACAACTCCTCTCTCTTCTCCTTCTCATCCAAATACTTGCTCCAGGCTGGGCTGACACGACATAGGATGTGATGCAGGAGGACAGGCTCTTGATGAGGAATTGAGGAGAATCCTACTTTATTCTCTCTATGATGTTCACATTTTGGCTTCTACCTCAACTTAAAACTTGGCAAATGATTCTTAGAAATGGCTTAAAGCAAACAAGATAGACAATGGAAATTAAGCAGCTGTCTACAAATGCTATGAGTCCCTTTCAATTTATTTTAAGATGGTTTTAGACATAAACTCATATGTATTAGCTCAGTAAAAATGGGTTTTTTAAAAAAACTAATGTTGACTTTTTTTGTCAAGAAAATAAACGTAATAAAACTTAGATAGGATTGAAGAGATTTCTTAAAATAAACCATCTTGAAAGGGAAGGGGAAAATTAATGAAATGGCATTCAGATATGTTTCATAATTCACTCTTAAGTGATCCATTGAAATATCTGGGAATGTTCTGTTATTGGTTGAGTGGTTTTACTAAACTGCTTTTCTGGTAGCTGATAAAAGCACACCATACCATACTACCCAAAGCAAGGTGCTCTTTGCACATGGAATAGGCAACTTAATAGAGCAGAGGCGCCCAAAACTTTTAATTCAATTGACGGGCCTCAAAATTCTTACTCAACTTGCATTCAAAATCATGAAACTCACATAAAATGAGATGTCTGACTCACAGTCATCCTTTACTCAACACTGCAAAGCTACCGAATAAAAAATCACGTTTTAAAATACCATACACTTCAAAAGTGAAATAGAATTATCTATTATCTTCCAAAATAATTATTTCAAAAACAATCACGACCTTAGATACTTATATTTACAAATCTTCTACCGTAGCTGAATGCTTTTGTCAGTACAATGATGCACTTGCTGCCTGTAATCTGCTTACAACAGCAATACATTATCAACAACAATATCAGTGACATCACTGGTCTAGTGAACTCACCAATCCCTTCCGCCACAGTGAAAAAAAACTTCTGGTCTAAACGTTTCCACAGCGGTCACCATCTGACCCAGTCTCACCTATGCAACTTTCCACCATTTCATTCATAACATTCCAGAGCTGCATCTGCTAATTTCTCCTTGAACGCTCTCTCCGGTTGTATTTTGCGTTTTGTTTCATTCTTCCTTTTCCTTTAAGATTTGCTCTTGCCCCTCCTCTTAAAGGGGATGAGAAGAGCCCTCTGCAATGAGATTGTTGTGGGGTTAAAAGGATTAATGTTCAGAAAGGGCTTAGAACATGCCTGGCACACAGAAGTCCTGTACATTAGCCTGGATGTTCAGAAATCTCCTTAGACTAGTTCAAGCCCACATGCATGGTGCTGTTCTCCGAATGCCCACTTGTCATTTCATTATTCTTTAACTCTTTCACTCACATTGGTTGCCCAGGTACAGTCAAAATTACTTTGGGGGGAGGGAGAAGCGTGCAGAGATAATGCATTTTACTTACACATCCTTTGCAATTCTAGATGTTTTTTACACTTATTAAGTGATCAGTAATTATGGTTGTGTTTGTTGATGACTCTAAGTATATAAATAAAATTGGCAGCCAAATGTAGGTGTCCTATTAAAACTATAGGGCAGAACTTCCTGCTCACGATACCGAAGAGAACAGGCCAACACTTATAAAAAGCAACAAGGAAAATTCACCAACTGCGGCAACAGAACACAAAAGGGCATGACCCAGTAACATAAACTCCAGGAACCAAGGGCCAAGAAGAGAAAGAGAAGATTCCAGAGCTGAGCACGAGGTGGGCTATGGCTACACTTGGCTCTTGACACGGCCCACCCTCTCAAGCAGCCTCCCTGAGTAACCAAAGGCCAGAGAATTCTTACGAATCCCTACAGACCCAGTGAGAGGCAAACCAAGAGGCATTCTCCGTTTCTGACTGAGGGAGAATGGCGATCACTGCATGGTGGGAACAGTCTGGAGCACCAGCTACTTTAAAAGTGCTCCTGCTGGATCCCAAATAAATTAGGAAAAAACCCATCACTACTGCAACTGACAAGGGCGGGGGAGGAAGAGAAGAGTGGTAGGGGTCTCAGTCTACACCAGCGGTTGCCACTGGGGCCAATTCTGTACCTCCCCAGGGAGCATCAGGCAGTTCGTGGAGACACTGTTGGTTGTCACACCTGGAGGATGCTGCTGGCCCCGAGTGGCCAGAGGGAAGGGACGGTGCTCGACATCTGCACGGGGCAGCCTCACGGCAGAGCCAGATCCAGCCGCATGTGTCAGCAGGGCTGAGGCTGAGAATATCTGCTCTAGGCGTCCGTTTCATCGCCTGTCGGGTTCATTGCACGTGCTTAAAATTTTGGCTTTGCTTAAGAATGTGATGAAATAATCGGGTCAATAGAATCGTATCATAATTCTTGTCCTCTGGGAAGCAGTGGAACTCACGGACCTTGGAGAATCACCCCATGTTACTGTAACAAGCATATGTGGGCTATTTCATGCTGAGCAAGACAAGGGCTGTGCCTACTTCCATGCTGAGGGTGTCCAGGCGGCTACATGCCACTGTATTCGTGTTCTAGGGCCGTCGTGAGATGGTGCCATGGCCTGGGGGCTTAAACCACAGAGATGGACTTCCTTACAGTTCTGGGGGCTGGAAGTCCGGGATCAAAGTGTCGGCACTCTTGTTCGTTTCCCCCAAGGCCTTCCTCCTTGGCTTGCAGACGGCTGCTTTCCACATGTTTGTTCACACGGTCTCTTCTCTGTGTGTGTCTGCGTCCCGATCTCCTCTTCTTATAAAGACACCAGTCAGATTGGATTAGGGCCACTCTAATGACCTCATTTTAATGTAATTCCCTCTTTAAAGACCCTGTGACTACACACAGTCACATTCTGAGGTCCCGGGATTTAGGGCTTCAAAGTATGAATCTGGGGTGGGGAGGACACAATTCAGCCCCTAACAGAGTCCTTCATCCGCAGCACAGAGAAGGAGGTTGTCAGGACACAGGGTCCCCAGTGGCTGCTGGGATCCACGGGCGGACAGACACTCCCTGCTCGGTCTTGCTACCCGCTGCCTTTTCATCTCCAGTGCCTCACCTGCTACTTGTTTAAATATTCTCAAGTGTCCTGAAACGTTCTCCAATCTCTTCTCTAACTGTCCTGGCCCTCACACTGCCGCCTTCTCTTGATGCCTGTCACCCAGCTGCACCTACACTCCTAAGCAGCAGGAGGGGCCGCTGGGCAGCTTCCAAGGCTCGCCGTTTGGCAAGGAGTCATTTCCTCTCTGGAGGGGTGGGATACTAGAGTCTCATAGCCTCTCGGTAGAGAAGCAGAATTCTAACACTGGGAGGAAACGGTGCCTGACACAGAGCTTCCACCCATACAGCCTAGAGCAGGGATTGGCAAACTTTCTGTAAAGGGCCAGGAAATGAATAGTTCAGGCTTTATGTGCCAAGTCACTTCTGTCACAAATGCTCAGCTCTGCCATTGTAGCAGGAAAGCAGTCACAGACAGGGAGAAAATGAATGAAAGTGCTGTGAGCCAATACTTTATTTATAGAAATGGAAACCTTAATTGCATGTCATTTTCATGTGTCCTGGAGCATTATTATTCTTCTGGGTTTTTTTTCTGATTTAAAAAAAAATCACCTAACAATGTAAAATACTTTCTTAGCTCATGAGGCCATTACAGAAGCAGGTGGCGGCCAGATCTGCCCCTCGAGCTGTGGCTTGATGTCTCCTGAGGTAGAGAAAGTTCTCTTGAAAATCACACTTAATGGCAGGGCAGATACATCAGAACTGTCACCGACAAGTGAAGGAGTGAGAATAAAGGGTATATTCTTCAACCGAAGGGCATTATCACTATTACTTCCATAATCTCTCTCCCATATGTTGTTCAACTTAACGGTAAAATCCATAAAACAGATCTTCTTGGAAACTCTTAATGTCCAAGTTCTTAATGAGCTCTCAGCTGAGAAGGAGAGGGCAGGGATTCCAAGCACGTGCTTGGGTGTTTTCAGGTCTGGAAGCAAATCCCAGCTCCCCCATGTCCTCGTGTTCTGATGGTATTGACTTATGCAGGGATCTGGATTTAAATCCACATCCTGGATTTAAGTGGCTGGTTGCCCTAGAGGTGGCCATCTCACCACGTCATTGGGATGATGGTGGGGCAGCGAGTCGTTCACTGCATAAAACCAGGCGATGGAAGTTCGTGTCTGAGCTGACCATTCCTTTGGGTGAGACTTCAGGCCACCCTCTCACCTCCCTGGGCCTCATTTTCCTCACCCTAAAATGGAGAGTCTGGACGAAACAATTCCCAAATCCTTCTCGCTATAGAAGCTGGTGAAGCAATAGTTCTATAACACTTATTTTTAGATAAAGCAAAAAAAAAAAAAAAAAAGTCAACTTGAGTTTAGCTGCAAACAAAAGTATCTCATTTCCCCACTCAATAGCTAATTCTCCAGCAGTCAGAATTCAGAACACATGTTGCTTGATTTACAGTGGCAACCAGTAATTTGTGTGAGAAAGACTTAATTCAGAAGAACGCAAATGTCATTTTTTCTCATAACCAAGTGAGAGTTACAATTAGTTTGATTCATATGCTGTCATGGATGTCTCCACCACACGCACAGTGAACAATACAAAGTTTTTCAGGCAGCTCTTTGATAGAACTATTTCTCGGTTGTGTAATTAATACTAAACATAAATCCTCCTCCATCTTCCTCTTGAACATCCCGTGCCCACCGAAGCATCATCTGCTACGAGTGGAACACTAAGGAGAAAAACCACAGGAGAGGCTCGCTTTTAGTGAGTTTTGCTCCAAGCATTCAACCTTTGGGAAATTGCCAGAATAAGTACATAGCAGTGAAACTTGCAAAATAACCAACACCAACAAATAATGTCTCAACTCTTCTCCCATTTTCATCTATATCTTAACATGTAGCAAATTTTTAATTAAATTCATTTTATCAAAAACCAGATGAATCAAAGTGTTTTCCCACGTTTGATTTAGAAATCAAGGAGATATAAGACTGGGTTTAAAATAAGAAATGGGTATGACGTTGATAATTGAAGCATCGAAGTGTTAATGATCACTTCATTTCTAGTTGCAAAATTCCTCCCTCCCGTGTCTTCTATCTGTCTGACTTGAAAGTTAACTAAAATCACACAGGGAGTGATTTCATCAGGAAGAAATAAAGAACTGCCCACCAATTAAGTCTTAGAGAAGTTATTACAGGGGATATAGGATAGTGGATATGGGATAAATGCTATTTATTTTAGAATATGTCCGTGTGTATACACATTTCCCATACCATTGAGAAATATACTCTTTTTTATTGAAGTATAGTTGACTTACAAAATTGCGCCAATCTCAGCTGTACAGCAAAATGACTCAGTTATACACATATATACATTCTTTTTTTTTTAATAGATCCTTATTGGAGTATAATTGCTTCACAATACTGTGTTAGTTTCTGTTGTACAACAAAGCGAATCAGCCATATACGTACATATATCCCCATATTCCCTCCCTCTTGAGCCTCCCTCCCACCCTCCCTATCCCACCCCCTAGGTCATCGCAAATCACCGAGCTGATCTCCCTGTGCTATGCAGCTGCTTCCCACTAGCCATCCATTTTACATTTGGTAGTGTATGTATGTCAATGCTACTCTCACTTCGCCCCAGCCTCTCCCTCCTTCCCTGTGGCCTCAAGTCCATTCTCTATGTCTATGTCTTTATTCCTGCCCTGCCACTAGGTTCATCAGTACCATTTTTTTTTTTTTTAGATTCCATATATGTGTGTTAGCATATGGTATTTGTTTTTCTCTTTCTGACTTACTTCACTCTGTGTGACAGACTCTAGGTCCATCCACCTCACTGCAAATAACTCAATTTCGTTTCTTTTTATGGCTGAGTAATATTCCATTGTATATATGTGCCACATCTTCTTTATCCATTCATCTGTTGATGGACATTTAGGTTGGTTCCATGTCCTGGCTATTGTAAATAGTGCTGTATACATTGCTTTTTTGTCATCTTTTCCATTATGGTTTATCACAGGATATTGAATATAGTTCCCTGTGCTATACAGTAGGACCTTGTTGTTTATCCATTCTAAATGTAATAGTTTGCATCTACCAACCCCAAACTCCCAGTCCATCCTTCTTCCTCCCCACCTCCCTTGGCAACTGCAAGTCTGTTCTCTATGTGTATGAGTCTGTTTCTGCTTTGTAGATAGATTTATTTGTGCCATATTAATGCAACAGAGTAGAGAGCCCAGAAATAAGCCCACACGCCTACAGTCACTTAATCTTCGACAAAGGAGGCAAGAATATAAAATTGAGAAAAGACAGTCTCTTCAGCACGTGATGCTGGGAAAGTTGGAAAGTAAATCAATGAAGTTAGAACACATCCTCACACCATGCACAAAAATAAACTCAAAATGGCTTAAAGACTTAAACATAAGACATGACACCATAAAACTCCTAGAAGAGAAATATACTCTTGGTATATAAAACAGGTTTGCGTTTTCTATTTGGGAGTTAAATAACAGTATAATAGTATAGGTCTTCAATAAAGCCTTTCAGTCTGTGCATATTTTGTCACAGAAATGAATATAACAATTATTCTTTTAAAATATTATCAAATGTTTTGCATATAATATGCACTCAGTAAATGCTGAATGACCACTATTTTGAGATGCCATCTGAGTTCCGTTGGGTTACAGCAGCCTCTTAAATTGGATAAACATAGAACAAATTAGTTAGGAAGAAGCAGCGTGTGCAGGGAGGGTGGGATGGAGGACCACATCCTTCACAACCAGCAGACCTTCCATCACTCAGATGCCCGCAACCCTGGGATGGCAGCCAATGTCTCGCCCAGTGATATGGGACCTTCCTTTGCTACACGTCTCATAGTTTACACCGTCTATCTTTAGGTTAACTGTGCAGTGTTTTTCACATACTAGACTCTGAATTAAAATAATTACATTAAAAACAAACATTCAGTTAATGAAAAACACAATACATTATTAATAACATCTCATCTGTCTTGGGTGGTTGCTATGTGCCAGGCACTGTACATGAACCATTAACTCTGACGGGAAGCCCGCGCATTAGGAATGTTATTATGGAAAGTGACCCACGCTCACGCTGCCTGGAGGTGGCAGTGCTTTCATCCTGCTCGGGCTTCACTCATCTACACCGTTCATTCCTTTGGCTCTTTCTGTGTTTATTCCCTCTAATTGTTTTGCATTGCCTCCCTTTAAGAAATACCAGTAGTTTGGGTGACTCTCACAAAAATCATGAGTCACACTATTTCCTACCATCAGACCCACGAAGTCTACTTACTCTGCCTCTTAAACCAGGCTGCAGTTAGATCCAGATACAGTTCAACATATGTTTTAGGAAATGAGTAGAGCCGTGATAGATTCTGGGCTATTTCCAAATTAGTGAAGACTGAGCAAGTCATGAATAGACACCACATCTCTCATCACAGTTCACATCTTTGGGGCAGAATCTCAGAGCACTTGGCTTCTTCCAGTGCCAAGCTGATCTCAGATGCCTAAGAAATACAATGACAAGACCACAGACGCTGCAGACTGCAGGGCTCCAGGGGAATCAACAATGCTTCAATCCATATTTTTTCTCAGAAAAAAAGGTATTAAAAACAAATGAGATGATAGAGAAGATGGCGGAAGAGTAAGACGCGGAGATCACATTCCTTCCCACAGATACAGTAGAAATACACCTACACGTGGAACGGCTCCTACAGAACACCCACTGAACGCTGGCAGAAAACGTCCGACCTCCAAAAAGGCAAGAAACTCCCCCCGTACTTGGGTAGGGCAAAAGAAAAAAGAAATAACAGAGACAAAAGAATAGGGACGGCACCTGCACCAGTGGGAGGGAGCCGTGAAGGAGGAAAGGTTTCCACGCACTAGGAGCCCCTTCGCGGGCGGAGACTGCGGGGGGCGGAGGGGGGAAGCTTCAGAGCCACGGAGGAGAGCGCAGCCACAGAGGTGCGGAGGGCAAAGCGGAGAGGTTCCCGCACAGAGGCTCGGCGCCGAGCAGCACTCACCAGCCCGAGAGGCTTGTCTGCTTAGCCGCCGGGGCGGGCGGGGCTGGGAGCTGAGGCTCGGCTTCAGTCGGATCGCAGGGAGAGGGCTGGGGCTGGCAGCGTGAACACAGCCTGAAGGGGTTAGCGCACCACAGCTAGCCGGGAGGGAGTCCGGGGAAAAAGTCTGCAGCTGCCGAAGAGGCAAGAGACTTTTTCTTGCCTCTTTGTTTCGCGGCGGGCAAGGAGAGGGGATTCAGAGCGCCGCCTAAACGAGCTCCAGAGAAGGGCGCGAGCCGCGGCTATCAGCGCGGATCCCACAGCAACAGGGGCGCAGAGGGAAAATCGGAGAGACCCCCGCACAGAGGCTCGGCGCCGAGCGGCGCTCACCAGCCCGAGAGGCTTGTCTGCTCCCCCGCCGGGGCGGGCGGGGCTGGGAGCTGAGGCTCGGGCTGCGGTCGGATCGCAGGGAGAGGACTGGGGCTGGCGGCGTGAACACAGCCTGAAGGGGTTAGCGCACCACAGCTAGCCCGGAAGAAGTCCGGGAAAAAGTCTGCAGCTGCCGAAGAGGCAAGAGACTTTTTCTTGCCTCTTTGTTTCGCTGCGCGCAAGGAGAGGGGATTCAGAGCGCCGCCTAAACGAGCTCCAGAGAAGGGCGCAAGCCACGGCGATCAGCGCGGACCCCAGAGACGGGCGTGAGACGCTGGGGCTGCTGCTGCCGCCTCCAAAAAGCCTGTGTGTGAGCACAGGTCACTCTCCACACCGCCCCTCCCGGTAGCCTGTGCAGCCCGCCACTGCCAGGGTCCCGGGATCCGGGGACAACATCCCCGGGAGAACGCACTGCGCGCCTCGAGCTGGTGCAACGTCACGCCGGCCTCGGCCGCCACAGGCTCGCCCCGCCTCCTCCGTACCCCTCCCTCCCCGCGGCCTGGGTGAGCCAGAGCCCCCGAAGCAGCTGCTCCTTTAACCCCGTCCTGTCTGGGCGGGGAACAGACGCCCTCAGGCGACCTACACGCAGAGGCGGGTCCAAATCCAAAGCTGAACCCCAGGAGCTGTGCGAACAGGGAAGAGAAGGGGAAATCTCTCCCAGCAGCCTCAGAAGCAGCGGATTAAAACTCCACAAACAACTTGATGTACCTGCATCTGTTGAATACCTGAACAGACAACGAATCATCCCAAATGCAGGAGGTGGACTCTGGGAGCAGGAGATATTAATTCTTCCCCTTTTCCTTTTTTTGTGAGTGTATATGTATATGCTTCTGGGTGAGATTTTGTCTGTATAGCTTTGCTTTACAATAGCTTTATTTTACTTCACTATATTATAGCCTCTTTCTTTCTTTCTTTCTATTTTTTCTCCCTTTTACTCTGAGCCGTGTGGACGAAAGGCTCTTGGTGCTCCAGCCAGGCATCAGGGCCGTGCCTCTGAGGTGGGAGAGCCAACTTCAGAACACTGGTCCACAAGAGACCTCCCAGCTCCACGTAATACCAAACGGCAAAAATCTCCCAGAGATCTCCATCTCAACATCAAGACCCAGCTTCACTCGACGACCAGCAAGCTACAGTGCTGGACATCCTATGCCAAACAACTAGCTAGACAGGAACACAACCCCATCCATTGGCAGAGAGGCTGCCTAAAATCATAATAAGGCCACAGACACCACAAAATACACCACCAGACGTGGACGTGCCCACCAGAAAGACAAGATCCAGCCTCATCCACCAGAACTCAGGCACTAGTTCCCTCCACCAGGAAGCCTACACAACCCACTGAACCAACCTTAGCCGCTGGGGACAGATACCAAAAACAACGGGAACTACGAACCTGCAGCCTGTGAAAAGGAGACCCCAAACACAGTAAGATAGGCAAAATGAGACGACAGAAAAACACACAGCAGATGAAGGAGCAGGCTCAAAACACACTGGACTTAACAAATGAAGAGGAAATAGGTAGTCTACCTGAAAAAGAATTCAGAATAATGATAGTAAGGATGATCCAAAATCTTGGAAACAGAATAGACAAAATGCAAGAAACATTTAACAAGGATGTAGAAGAACTAAAGAGGAACCAAGCAATGATGAAAAACACAATAAATGAAATTAAAAATACTCTAGATGGGATCAATAGTAGAATAACTGAGGCAGAAGAAAGGATAAGTGACCTGGAAGATAAAATGGTGGAAATAACTACTACAGAGCAGGATAAAGAAAAAAGAATGAAAAGAACTGAGGACAGTCTCAGGGACCTCTGGGACAACATTAAACGTGCCAACATTCGAATTATAGGGGTACCAGAAGAAGAAGAGAAAAAGAAAGGGACTGAGAAAATTTTTGAAGAGATTATAGTTGAAAACTTCCCTAATATGGGAAAGGAAATAGTTAATCAAGTCCTGGAAGCACAGAGAGTCCCATACAGGATAAACCCAAGGAGGAACACGCCAAGACACATATTAATCAAACTGTCAAAAATTAAATATAAGGAAAACATATTAAAGGCAGCAAGGGAAAAAAAACAAATAACACACAAGGGAATCCCCATAAGGTTAACATCTGATCTCTCAGCAGAAACTCTGCAAGCCAGAAGGGAGTGGCAGGATATACTTAAAGTCATGAAGGAGAAAAACCTACAACCAAGATTACTCTACCCAGCAAGGATCTCATTCAGATTCGATGGAGAAATTAAAACCTTTACAGACAAGCAAAAGCTGAGAGAGTTCAGCACCACCAAACCAGCTTTACAACAAATGCTAAAGGAAATTCTCTAGGCAAGAAACACAAGAGAAGGAAAACACCTACAATAACAAACCCAATACATTTAAGAAAATGGGAATAGGAACATACATATCGATAATTACCTTGAATGTAAATGGATTAAATGCTCCCACCAAAAGACACAGGCTGGCTGAATGGATACAAAAACAAGACCCATACATATGCTGTCTACAAGAGACCCACTTCAGACCTAGGGACACATACAGACTGAAAGTGAGGGGATGGAAAAAGATATTCCATGCAAATGGAAATCAAAAGAAAGCTGGAGTAGCAATTCTCATATCAGACAAAATAGACTTTAAAATAAAGACTATTACAAGAGACAAAGAAGGACACTATATAATGATCAAGGGATCGATCCAAGAGGAAGGTATAACAATTGTAAATATTTATGCACCCAACATAGGAGCACCTCAATACATAAGGCAAATACTAACAGCCATGAAAGGGGAAATTGACAGCAACACAATCATAGTAGGGGACTTTAACACCCCACTTTCACCAATGGACAGATCATCCAAAATGAAAATAAATAAGGAAACACAAGCTTTAAATGATACATTAAACAATATGGACTTAATTGATATTTATAGGACATTCCACCCAAAAACAACAGAATACACATTTTTCTCAAGTGCTCATGGAACATTCTCCAGGATAGATCATATCTTGGGTCACAAATCAAGCCTTGGTAAATTTAAGAAAATTGAAATCGTATCAAGTATCTTTTCCGACCACAACGCTATGAGACTAGATATCAATTACAGGAAAAGATCTGTAAAAAATACAAACACATGGAGGCTACACAATACATTACTTAATAACGAAGTGATTACTGAAGAAATCAAAGGGGAAATCAAAAAATACCTAGAAACAAATGACAATGGAGACACGACGACCCAAAACCTATGGGACACAGCAAAAGCAGTGCTAAGAGGGAAGTTTATAGCAATACAAGCCTACCTCAAGAAACAGGAAACATCTCGAATAAACAACCTAACCTTGCACCTAAAGCAATTAGAGAAAGAAGAACAAAAAAACCCCAAAGCCAGCAGAAGGAAAGAAATTATAAAGATCAGGTCAGAAATAAATGAAAAAGAAATGAAGGAAACAATAGCAAAAATCAATGAAACTAAAAGCTGGTTCTTTGAGAAGATAAACAAAATTGATAAACCATTAGCCAGACTCATCAAGAGAAAAAGGGAGAAGACTCAGATCAATAGAATTAGAAATGAAAAAGGAGAAGTAACCACTGACACTGCAGAAATACAAAAGATCATGAGAGATTACTACAAGCAACTCTATGCCAATAAAATGGACAACCTGGAAGAAATGGACAGATTCTTAGAAATGCACAAACTGCCGAGACTGAACCAGGAAGAAATAGAAAATATGAACAGACCAATCACAAGCACTGAAATTGAAACTGTGATTAAAAACCTTCCAACAAACAAAAGCCCAGGACCAGATGGCTTCACAGGCGAATTCTATCAAACATTTAGAGAAGAGCTAACACCTATCCTTCTCAAACTCTTCCAAAATATTGCAGAGGGAGGAACACTCCCCAACTCATTCTACGAGGCCACCATCACCCTGATACCAAAACCAGACAAAGATGTCACAAAGAAAGAAAACTACAGGCCAATATCACTGATGAACATAGATGCAAAAATCCTCAACAAAATACTAGCAAACAGAATCCAACAGCACATTAAAAGGATCATACACCATGATCAAGTGGGGTTTATCCCAGGAATGCAAGGATTCTTCAATATACGCAAATCAATCAATGTGATACACCATATTAACAAATTGAAGGAGAAAAACCATATGATCATCTCAATAGATGCAGAGAAAGCTTTTGACAAAATTCAACACCCATTTATGATAAAAGCCCTGCAGAAAGTAGGCATAGAGGGAACTTTCCTCAACATAATAAAGGCCATATATGACAAACCCACAGCCAACATTGTCCTCAATGGTGAAAAACTGAAACCATTTCCACTAAGATCAGGAACAAGACAAGGTTGCCCACTCTCACCACTATTATTCAACATAGTTCTGGAAGTCCTAGCCACAGCAATCAGAGAAGACAAAGAAATAAAAGGAATCCAAATCGGAAAAGAAGAAGTAAAGCTGTCACTATTTGCAGATGACATGATACTATACATAGAGAATCCTAAAGATGCTACCAGAAAACTCCTAGAGCTAATCAATGAATTTGGTAAAGTAGCAGGATACAAAATTAATGCACAGAAATCTCTTGCATTTCTATACACTAATGACGAAAAATCTGAAAGTGAAATTAAGAAAACACTCCCATTTACCATTGCAACAAAAAGAATAAAATATCTAGGAATAAACCTACCTAAGGAGACAAAAGACCTGTATGCAGAAAATTATAAGACACTGATGAAAGAAATTAAAGATGATACAAATAGATGGAGAGATATACCATGTTCCTGGATTGGAAGAATCAACATTGTGAAAATGTCTCTACTACCCAAAGCAATCTACAGATTCAATGCAATCCCTATCAAACTACCACTGGCATTTTTCACAGAACTAGAACAAAAAATTTCACAATTTGTATGGAAACACAAAAGACCCCGAATAGCCAAAGCAATCTTGAGAACGAAAAATGGAGCTGGGGGAATCAGGCTCCCTGACTTCAGACTATATTACAAAGCTTCAGTAATCAAGACAGTTTGGTATTGGCACAAAAACAGAAATATAGATCAATGGAACAGGATAGAAAGCCCAGAGATAAACCCACACACATATGGTCAACTTATCTTTGATAAAGGAGGCAAGCATATACAGTGGAGAAAAGACAGCCTCTTCAATAAGTGGTGCTGGGAAAATTGGACAGGAACATGTAAAAGTATGAAATTAGAACACTCCCTGACACCATGCACAAAAATAAACTCAAAATGGATTAAAGACCTAAGTGTAAGGGCAGACACTATCAAACTCTTAGAGGAAAACATAGGCAGAACACTCTATGACATACATCACAGCAAGATTCTTTTTGACCCAGCTCCCAGAGAAATGGAAATAAGAACACAAATAAACAAATGGGACCTAATGAAACTGAAAAGCTTTTGCACAGCAAAGGAAACCATAAGCAAGACCAAAAGACAACCCTCAGAATGGGAGAAAATATTTGCAAATGAAGCAACTGACAAAGGATTAATCTCCAAGATTTACAAGCAGCTCATGCAGCTCAATAACAAAAAAACGAACAACCCAATCCAAAAATGGGCAGAAGATCTAAATAGACATTTCTCCAAAGAAGATATACAGATGGCCTACAGACACATGAAAGAATGCTCAACATCATTAATCATTAGAGAAATGCAAATCAAAACTACAATGAGATATCATCTCACACCGGTCAGAATGGCCATCATCAAAAAATCTAGAAACAATAAATGCTGGAGAGGGTGTGGAGGAAAGGGAACACTCTTGCACTGTTGGTGGGAATGTAAATTGATACAGCCACTATGGAGAACAGTATGGAGGTTCCTTAAAAAACTACAAATAGAACTACCATACGACCCAGCAATCCCACTACTGGGCATATACCCTGAGAAAACCATAGGTCAAAAAGAGTCATGTACCAAGATGTTCATTGCAGCTCTATTTACAATAGCCAGGACATGGAAGCAACCTAAATGTCCATCGACAGATGAATGGATAAAGAAGATGTGGCACATATATACAATGGAATATTACTCAGCCATAAAAAGAAATGAAATGGAGGTATTTGTAATGAGGTGGATGGAGTTAGAGTCTGTCATACAGAGTGAAGTAAGTCAGAAAGAGAAAAACAAATACAGTATGCTAACACATATATATGGAATCTAAGGGAAAAAAAAAAAAAAGGCCATGAAGAACCTAGTGGCAAGACGGGAATAAAGACACAGACCTACTAGAGAATGGACTTGAGGATATGGGGAGGGGGTGGGGTGAGATGTGACAGGGTAAGAGAGTGTCATGGACATATATACACTACCAAATGTAAAATAGATAGCTAGTGGGAAGCAGCCGCATAGCACAGGGAGATCAGCTCGGTGCTTTGTGACCACCTAGAGGGGTGGGATGGGGAGGGTGGGAGGGAGGGAGATGCAGGAGGGAAGAGAAATGGGAACATATTGTATATGTATAACAGATTCACTTTGTTATAAAGCAGATGCTAACACACTATTGTAAGGCAATTATACTTCAATAAAGATGTTTGAAAAAAAAAAAAAAAGAAAAAAGAAATACAATGACAAGAAAGGCTCTGATGGATGAAATTCCCATTGATAACACAATGTCATATTCTTTTCTTTCTACAATTAAAAAATACCTTTGTTTTCTAGATCATCATTTTCCAATGTGTGCTTATTGTTTTTGATTTATCCATGGTGTTCTCTTGATTTCTCACATATTCATATGTCTTAGTCAAGTTTGTCCAGAGAAAACAGAACCCATAGAATGTGTGTATATCTATCTACTTGTCATCTATCTGTCATCTATCTATCTATCTATCTATCTATCATCTATCTATCATCTATTATGTATGTATCTATCTATCATCTTTAATTTAAAGAATTGGATCACGTGATTCTGGGGGCTGATAATTCTGAATTGTGCAGGGCAGGCGAGCAGGCTGGAATTGATGTTCTTCTGACTTGAGTCCAAAAGCAATCTGCTGACAAAAGTCCCTCTTTCTCAGGGAACCTCAGTGTTTTTTGTTAAGACCTTCAACTGATTGCATGAAACTCACCCACATTATGGAGGGTCATCTGCTTTACTCAGAGCCTACTGATTTAGATGTTGATCTCATCTAAAAAATACCTTCACGGCAATATCTAGACTGGTGGTTGACCAAACATCTGAGTACCACGGCCTAGTCAAGTTTACACAGAAAGTTAACTATCACACCGTGGTTTTCCATAGCTTCAGTAATGAAATACGTATGTGATAGGAAAAGTATTTAATCTCATCCTTATGAGATTTTCACTAGAGCTGTTTGTGTAGAAATCTAGGAGGATTATATGTTAATTTTTCCTCTCTTTTTCTCCAAAGGAGTAGCAGAGTCACTGAGAAATGGCACAGGTGGGCAGAAGCAAAGAGGTAACATCAATCTGGAGAGCTCAAACCCATCACCAGCGCGTCATCCTGCATCCCTGGTACCATCTGTAGTTGACTCGCCTCACATCTATCTGTTCAACACTCTAGAACATCTTATTTTCAGTGGAGGGCGGGATGTTAAATAAGCAATGGTTTCACTTTTAATGTCCTTTACATTCATGAAATGCTTTAGTTTTAATTAGTTTGGTTAGTTAAAGGCAATAAAATTTTAGTTAACTTTAGTGAAAGTAATAATACACAAAATTATTCTACATCTAAGATGGTGATTTTATTGCTCTACCCACATCAGTACAGAATGTGTTCATTCCAATCAAGAGAATGGCTTCTCCCCTCCTGAACAAGACTTTGGCATGTTGTTTTATTATTTTAGAAGAAAATAGTATTATGTTGACAGTATTAAGAAAAATGAGTGAATCCCATAGTGAATATTGAGAAATAGTTACTCCGAAAAAGAAGTATCTTTTGGAATTTGGAAGCAGATGAACAGTTATCAAAAATACTGGTTCTCCTGCCCTGATATCTCCTTAGGACTGATATTTCCCAATGACAGTGGAGCACACAGTCCTTGCCAAAACATCTTCTAGATATAGGAACCTGAAGGTGGGACACCAAATGGAGAGGAACAATGTTCTTCCTTTCCAGCCATGTCAATCATCCCTGCCAATATACCATATTTTGTTCACATTTACACTTTTCCCCATTAGGGAAATACAAAAGCCTAGGAGTCAGAGAAGTAAACTCCTCCCCTTTTTACAATTTACGAGACAGTTTATTTGCCCATGTGCGTTGAACAGTTCTTTTATTTATCCTAGCCTTAGTCTTTTCCTCCTTCTTCCCATACATCTCTTGATAGATACCTGATTATCCCATCAAATGCCAGGACTGTGCTAGGACACCCATGACACAAACTCTGCCCTCAGAAGTTCTTAGTCTGCATAGAGGACCTCGGGTATGAGACAGATCCCAGCAATGGACTTTGTTGGCTGTCTTACTAGAGCTACATTTCGAGGTATGGATGAGACAGGATGGAAGACCAGTCCAGGGAAAGGAATCAGTAAGCAGAACCCACAGTGGGGGTGGATGGAGCTGGAAGCCAGAAGGGCACAGTGGAGCCCCAGCTCTCAGGTCTGTGGTGTGGGGCAAAGGGCAGGACATTTAGACCTAGACCACCAGGGCAAAGGCCCCCATCCAGACATTATCCACTGCTGTGGGATTCTGGACTTCAGAGATTGGAATGTTAGCTTTGTCGTCGACAGTAGAAGAAAGTTCCACCTACCCTGCATGTTTTCATCGAAGTTCCTAATAATAACATGAAACGTTTCTGGCGTGATGTGGGCACCAAGTAAACGCTAGTTCCCTACCTCCCAGGAAGCCAAGAGAAAGATATCTTTAACGTGTGGGTGGAACGTGGGCACACGGGGAGGTGGTTCCTCTCCTTCCTGGAACTTGGAAAAAGTCATAAAAAATTTTCCTCTAAGAATTATACCAAGGGCATCCCTGGTGGCGCAGTGCTTAAGAATCTGCCTGCCAATGCAGGGGACATGGGTTCAAGCCCTGGTCTGGGAAGATCCCACAAGCTGCGGAGCAACTAAGCCTGTGCGCCACAACTACTGAGCCTGTGCTCTAGATCCCGCGAGCCACAACTACTGAGCCCACGTGCCACAACTACTGAGGCCCACGAGCCTAGAGCCCGTGCTCCGTAACAAGAGAAGCCACCGCAATGAGAAGCCCACACACCACAACGAAGAGTAGCCCCCACTCGCCTCAACTAGAGAAAGCCCGCACGCAGCAACGAAGACCCAACGCAGCCACAAATAAATAAATAAATTAATTAATTAAAAGGAAAAAAAAAAGAATTACACTGAAAACCAAACATAAATAAACCCAGAACAGACATCTTAAAGAGTAATACGCTGCAGAATGGCATGTCAGAACCCAACGGAGAGCAAGAGAAATGGGCAGTGATGACACACAAGAAAAAGGATGCAGGAGAGGCAAGGGGTGATGTGGTCCAGGGAGAGGCCGGACAGGCTCAGGACCACATTGTCCAGGGTGTGACCTGTGTGGGCCTCTATGGGGAGATGGAGGTACTTTGGGGACACCGGTGGCCCGGCCATTACAACAATCCCTCTAGGCCCACTCATTCTGATTCCTGCTCCTGGGACATAATTACAAATATAACTGAACCTCCAATACACACAGCATAGACTGACCTGCAGACATGAGCATCTTGTTTAGGCAGCAGTGGGATTTCTCAGTGTAAATACATAAATGGTCTGTCTTCCCCTTATGATGCTGGTGTACGTGAGACTGCGCCCACCAGTGCAACGCATGCTTGGGATGCCGACAAATTGGGGTGCTGAGCTTCCAAAGTGAGACACCAGCCCCTAGGTGGATTACCTAGGACAGGTGGGGGACACCTGTGATCACACAGTCCCTTTCAATGCAACAAAAGAAGAGAGCAGGACAGATGGCCCAGTGGTGGCCTGAGCACCAGCTTCTCATTTCATTTGCCTAAAAAGAGAGCCTTTCTTATCGTCCCTCTTTAAACTGGAAGTCTTACTGGAGAGCAGAAACAGTTCTTCACAACTGAAGTCCAATTTTTAAAATGAGTTTTCCATTCAGCAGTGGGAGAAAAAAAAAAAAACCTCACATGTTTTTCAGATTGAACAATTTGTGGTTCTGTCCCTTAGGCTATTTTGCCCCATCTTTTGCCATTAAATGTTTTTTATTAGCTGCTTTATGGAGAGGTTCTTTTGAAATGTTCATATAACCTCAGTTTTGATGTTTTCCATAAACAGACACTGCCAGTGTTACCTTGAAAAACCATTTCTACTTGACAAGGCTTTGGAGCACTAAACCTGGATGCTTCCAGCTTGCACTCAATGGAAAGGACAGGCTGTTTTAGGCATTGGAGATCCACACAGAGGCCTCTCCAAAGAGTTATTCTTTGGAAACCACCTTCCAGCCTCAGTTGCTGAATTCCTTCAGATGTCTCCCCCACCCCTGCAATTCCCAGTTCAGGAAAGAATTCTTGGATAGTGCAGACCACCTACCTCCTTCCCAGAGGGTTCTGGGACATGCAAAACTCCTTGGAGGGTGTTCCTGGGGGCTAGCACCAGAATTTTCACCCAGAGCATTTGGCCTACCCCGAATGTGTTCCCTCCACCAGCCTAGGTAGCGGAGGGCTCCCAACGGTCTTCCAGAAGAACCAGTGTTCGAGGATCAGGAGCCCTAAAGGGGCCAGACCTCAATGAGCCCCGCCCCAGGCCTCTCTTAAGGATCCCGCAGAAACACCCTTAATTTGTTCCCCTGGCACGGGATTCCATTGGCCCACCAATGAAGAAGCCATGATGTCTTCAGGGTCTCCCAGTTAAAAGCCACAGCATTGAGCCCTGGGGTTCCAGGTACCAGGCCAGAGGCTCCGAAAGCGAGGTGTTACAAGGGCAGGATATCAAATACAGGGAGAGCATCCAAGGACACGAGCTAACTCTCACACCAGAGTGAATGGCGACAGTGCCAGGGGCCTCCAGGGAAAGCATTTTTCATAGGCCCGGTTATGTTTTCCACCATGTGAAATGCCCGGGCAATGAGCTGGTGCTGGTCTAGGATTTACTGTCTTTTTTTGTGTGTGGCTAAATATGTATCAATCTAGAAGTGATGTACATAACTCGGTCCACTGGAGCCATTTAATACATGCCTATTAGTAGTAGGATTAATAATTCTGCTAGTGATATAAAAAAAAGAGATTATACCTTCTCTCTGTTTTTAATCTGCTTGCAGGACATATATTAAGTTAACCTTAAAAATCCATTCCAATATACATGTGGTGCCAATACTGTTTGGTTCCACTTATACGAGGTACCTAGAATAGTCGAATTCATAGCGTCAGATAGTACATTGGTCGATGCCAGGGGCTGGGGCATGGGGCGGGGGAGGAGGGGGGAATGGGGAGTTAGTGGTTAATGGGGACAGAGTTTCAGTTTAGGAAGGTGAAAGATTCGGGAGATGGATGATGGTGAGAGTTGCACAACAGTGTGAAGGTACTTTGTGCCACTGAACTGTACAGTTAAATATGGCTACAGTAGTATGTTTTATATTATGTGACTTTTACCACAATAAAAAACAACATTGGATTGACACGTATACAGTGATGTGTATAAAATTGATGACTGATTAAAAAAAAACCCAAAAAACAAAACAAAACAAAAACAACATAAAAGAAAACAAGAGATTAACCGATGGACATATTCATAGACTCTAACTCCTCTGGACTACTGGTTAGGGCTCTAGCATCTACCCAACCCAGTTTAATATATTAATACACTAAAGAACGTTTGCTTATCTTTTGCTCATTCAAACTGAATGCGGGGATGTGCTAAGATGCTGCTCTAAAGTTCACAGCTGACCTAAAGAAGCAAGAGAGATAAAGACCTCACACTGTTCTGCAAATAGATGCAGGTTTGGGCAAACTCTGTTCGCTCTCCTGATTTCCTGGCTCTTCCTGACTTTCTGCGCATGTTTCTGAGTATGGCAAGAGTACACAGAACTTTTCTGAGCTCTTGTTGTCTTCTAAGAAACCCTTAAATAAAAATCTTCTCTCCCTGGAGGTCCTTTACTCAGAGCTGACACCCAGGAAACAGCGTCCATTAGGGCATCCATGGGTGATGCCATCCAGGCAAGTGGGGGCCGCAGAAGAAGTTCCAACCTGAGTGGCTTTGGGAGAGAAGGGAATAGCTTTCTGGGCAAAGCTCTTCTAGATCGAACACAAAATGTGCCCCAGACCATGTGAGATGCTAGTAAAACCACCATGGTCCCAGCACTGTAAATTAAAAATAGAACAGAAAGCACTATAGCAGCAGTGTGGTGCTGCCAGCCGGTCCCTGGGCACCAAGAGGCAGGAGGGCGTCTGTCGACTGGGATGCCTGGGGAGGGGAAACCGAGCTGCTTCTTCTGGCAGCAGCTCAGCCCTGGGGAGGGCGGCAGCTGTTTCTGCACTTGCCGCAGCTGGAGGAAGGAGTCTCAGCTGTGTTTCTGCCTCTGCCCTTGGAAGGGGAGAAACATATTTGCCTCTTGCTTCCAGAATACTAATTGATGCTAAATTTTGAACATTTGCTTGATTGCAAAATGATTATATGCCAACCTAAGGAGTTCTATTATTCTTTTGACCCCATCATTGTCTCCCTAAAATCTGCAATCTTTGCTTTTTTCTTTTTGGTGTATGTGTGCGCTGGACCAGCAACTTTTATACTACCACTTGAGTGATGGTTATTTATAAAAGTAACGAGGCTGCGTGTATGCGACTGAATAATGGCCTCCCTAAGACATCCACAACCTAATCCCAGAAGCTGCGGATGGGTTACCTTACAAGGCAAAAGGGACTTTGCAGATGTGATTCAGATAAAGATTTGGGATGAGGAGATTATCCTTGATTATCCAGTCGGAGCCAGTATGGTCACAAGGACTCTTATAAGAGGGGGACAGAAGGTCATAGACAGAGAAAAGGTGATGTGAGAACAGAAGCAGAGGGAGAGACCAGAAGATGAAACATGGTTCCCTGTGGCTTTGAAGACAGAGGAGGGGCCGTGAGCCAAGGTTGGGGGCAGCCTGTAGAAACTAGTTTTGAAACGTGTCCCCTACATATGAATGAGTTCCGTTCCAAGACTGTGTTCGTAAGTCCAATTTGTTCATAAGTCCAATTTGTTCATAAGTCCAACAAAGTTAGTCTAGGTACCCACCTAACACAATCCTCTGCTTTTACGCTTGCTTCCAGACATCTTGGGCTTGAAATAAAGATACTGTACCACTGTACTCTATACAGTACTGTACAGTGAAGTACACAAAAGCACAACAATTTGTAGAGGATGCACACACGTGACAATGTACGCCAGACACGTGAACTAACTTAGGTGATTGGACATGCAAATGCACATTCGCATCTGTGAAAGTTAGCAACTTGAAGGTTCGTAGGTAGGGGACTTACTGTACTTACTTCTCTGTTCCTTCTCACCCCAAACAAGGCTGACCATGTGACCTCAGCCAATCAGATGTTTTCTAGGTTTTCTCTTTCTTATTCTTTATCCTGCAAAAGCCTCCTGCCTTCTGCCCCATTTTGCAGTTCTCCGAATGGAGACTGCTTCATGAAGCATTAAATGAATTTTGTTTGTATCACCTGAATTGTCTTCTTTTATCGTTTTTTAACACCAGGAAAGGCAAGGAAACAAATTCTCCCTTAGAGTTTCCAGAAGGAACAAGCCTTCCCAACCCATCTTAGACTTCTGACCCTCAAAACGGGAAGAGAATACATTTGTGTTATTTTGAGCCATGATTTGTAGTGATTTGTCACAGCAGAAATAGGAAAAAGTACTACCTACGTATAAGGGTGTGGCTACCAGACCAGTGGACCAGGGTGTCCTGGAAAGGAAACCGGTGGGTGGGTGCAGATGTGAAGTGTGCACTGTGGTGGGCTTGGGTGGCAGGGCTAGAGGGCAGAGGTGGGTCACAGCTTACGATGCAGCTGTGAGCACGTGGGCGGGTTTGCCCAGTCTGCAGTGCTTTGTCACGGGGCTGCAGCACTGAGACATGACTCGTGTTACAAACATGGACTTGAGGCCCAGGGAAAGTTTCCGAGGGGTGTTCTGAGCTTGACATCTTCTAGTCTTGTTGCCTTTACTAACACTTATTTAATATGATCAATTAATAAAATTGACCAAAATAGATAAAAGAGGGACGTACGATGCTCCCCATGATGAGGGTACTCTGGTGATTTATGGGTTGGCGTGGAAAGAAGGCTTTCTCTAGAACAGGGATGCATGGAGTGTGTGAAGCAAACACTGGAACCTCTACTTATGCACATCTTTTAAAATTAAAAGTGAGAGACACCCAAGTACTTAATACCTTGATTGACAGTGGCACCCTCTCTAGGTGACGGCCAGACACACAGGTGTCACCTACAACAGAGGGCGCACCAGCAGGAAGACAGGACTTCCCGGGCAGAGTGCTGGAGCTGGCATCTCTCCGATGTGTCAGCTCATAGTGTGTGGTGACGCACCTGCTCTAGAATGTTCTGTGTGGTTAATTCTATAGAGAGTAAAATCTGTATAAAACCTCCTAATATGATGGTCTTTCATACCACACAGTACCTTCCTGGTTACCTTGTGCATAGACATTAAACTGAAATAGGTATTATGTGTTTTTTTTAATTTATTTTTTTTAATGACGTATAGTTGATTTAAAATGTTGTGTTAATTTCTCTTATTTTTTTGTGTGGGTTTTTTTTTTTTTTGGCCAAAATTACAGCAGTCCAAATTTGTTGATCTCTCCTGTCACGACAAAACTTCTAATATTATACTATACCGGAAGTAGTTTTAGACACACACACACATACACACACGTACAATTAACCTGTTCTTTCAAAGTAAGATCGTCATTTTAACCATGAGGGACAAATTGCTCTTTTTATAAGAACACATGCTATGGAGAAACCATTTGAAAGGCAGGAACTTAGAAATACTACTTCTTTATGTGATTTTCTTGCCAAAAACAATATGAAAACTCTCATAATTGTACATTTATATTCCTTACAAATAGAATTTTTAAATTCAGTTAAAAATCTCCCAAATGAAGATTCATTACATCTTGAGCAAATTCAGTACATTTGCTAAAAAATAAAAATGCAATACCTTCTGGTTGATTTGCAAGGACTGATTGACATCAGGAAACAATGGAGCATTTACAGCTGAATGTCATCAAAAAATCTCTGCCTAAGTGCGGACATGATTGGAAAATGAGTATCATGATTTAAAGACCCAGTGTCCAAGTCCTTCCTCGGTTGGATCATTTGATCATTAAACCAAGTGTCAGAAATAACTGGCAAAGCGTTAACCAAATAATTCTTAAGCAGTGAAGCATATTCCATCATAATGCTCTTACTAAAAGTATTCAATATTAAAAACATACTAAATAAAGGCGTCTAGTGTATTTTCAAACTATAAAAAATTACTAAAAGATTATTTTCATTGTTGTCTACCCTTAATGCTAACCTGTTTTATAATGTACTTAAAATATGAACATATATATCTTATGAATGAACAAATATACATGGTTAATATTAACCATGCATATTTGCATATTAAATATGCAGAGTTAATATTTTTTAACCCTGTCTGCACCATAAAAACCAGTTTAATGCCCTCTGCCTTAGAGCTATGCCTCCCTGCCCAAATCACCCTTCACCGGCTCCAAAGTAGAGGAAAGAAATAAACACGTGGGTGAAGTCACCCATGCAGGGCAAACGTATTGAGGACCCACGGGGCTTGGTGTTGGGGAGACTGCCTCTACGAGCACGTGGAAGGGTGTAGCCCACCTTGCCTCACTGCCGCTCTCCCCTGTTTCCCTGCCGTGATGGTTAGCTTTATGTGTCATTTTGGCAAGACTACGGTGACCAGTTGTTTGGCCAAACAAGTCTAGATGTTGCTAGAAAGCCTTTTTTTTTAGACGTTATTAACATTCACAGTCCGCTGATTTTAAGTAGATGAGCTTCCAGCCATCAGCTTCAAGACCGAAACATCACCTCTTACGTGAACCTCCAGACTGCAGGCCTGCCCTACAAATCGTGGATTTTCAAGCCGCCACCAATGCATGAGATAATTCCTTAAAGCAGATTTCTCTGTGTGTATCCGCACATCTCCTATGGGAGCCCTGACCAGTCCACAAGGAAGGGAACCAAGCTAGAGTCAGCCAGCTTGTCCTGGCCGTGCCTCTCGCTCCTCGGAGGAGGACAAGGATTGAGGACAGCTCCTCCCCTCTTTTCCTTGCTGGCAGCACACTGGCTTTCTTACCTGCTCCTCGCTGCCTTCCATTTCCTGGGGTCAAGTGCCCAGCGGGGGTTCCTGCAGCTGCTTAACTCCACCAGGGACTGGGGCTAAGTGACCTACCTGTGCTACTTGAGGCCAGATCCAAGCCAAGCTCCCCAAGACAGCTTCATCAGTATCAGAGGTGAACCCCTGGTCTCCATCTGTCTGATTTCTGTCTATCCTTCAGTTCACTCTGCTCTCAGGCAGGGCAATGAGGGGGCTTTGTATTGGGCGCCTCAGAGCCCACAGGGCACATGGGCCGCGGGGCACAGCTTACAAGCCAAAGGTTGATGTCGGGTGTTCCAGGTCAGCGTGGGGACACGTGCGCAAGGCTGTGGGTGCAGAGTGCAAGCAGCTAGCTCTGCAGAGCTGCTGACGGCTGTCGCTCTTGGGGTTGCCTCCCTGGGCTCAGCTGAGACATCAGCCAGGCTGATGGGAGGTCAGGGAGAGTAGAGGGAAGGAGGAAGAGATGACAGGCACAAGGCGAGAGAGGGCTTTGCGTGTCTGGGGGGCTGCAGGTCGGTGGGCAGTAGTGGCATCCTAACGGCTGAGGTCGACCTTCTGAAGAGGGCCTGATTCTACCCCCATTCTCCCTGTAACCTGCTCCTGTGTTGCCATAGCTGCTTGAGTCCCAGTTGAGAAGTCTAGATTTAGGAGCACAAAAGCAAAGAATTATAGTGAAGAGACATGAAAGTTAAGTGTCCACAATTATATGCCTAGTTCCGTATTTAATCACTGTGTTTACTTAGGCCTGACTTATCCTCCCGCCGTAGGCAATTCATTTGACACATCAGTTTGGAAAGCTGGTAGTTTGTAAATGAAGGCTCTCCATGGGTACCTGAACAGTTGTGTGTAGCTGGGCCACAAGTCTAAATATAAAGGCGACCTTCCAAAGTACTCCTAGGAAGTTCCACTTCTGTGCAAATTGATTAGGCGAATGAAACTGTTTCCTGTAAGTTGTACCACTCTGGTAGAGACGGCTCATAGCAGAGGCATTATTTATCCTTAGTAACTGGATGTCCCGGTCCCACAAGTGTCCTGTTACAAGCCATGGATATTTGAGGACGAACTGGCAAGTGTAACTCTTAGAAACCACAGAGCTGTGGATTTCAACACCAAATGCTAGAGGTTTTCAGCACGTTTGCAGAGAAACAACAATGATTTTGGTATCAATTTTACCAGACTGCTTTCATTTTCATTCCAAAGCTGGTGGCAAGCAACGCCATAGCCTACAGAGTACAGTAACCCGGGTATTATGAAGTTCTTGAATAGAACACAAACACACGCACACACACACTGCTGCACACAAAGGAGACACGTTGGTTCATGCCAAACCTCATCTTAAAGTACACTGCGTTGGAAAGAGCTAAATACTTACACCCTGTTTAACTGGTATTGCAGTGAAGAGAGTGAACAGCTGCAGAATAAGAAAAAGTGTACCTACACTGAAAAACAAACCCTTGCAAAGTTAAAGCCGATGATATTTCGTGTTTCTTTCATCTCAGAATCTGAGTGTCGAGCCTGCTGAAATATCTGGTTTCCAAAAGATTCTCTGCATGAAATACATCTTAGTGCTTTAAATGGAAGCACTGAGAAAACTCAGTATGGTGGCTAATTTTATGGGTCAAGTTGGCTGAGCCACGGCGCTCAGATATGTGGTCAAACGTGATTCTAGGTGTTTCTGTGAGAGTGTTTTGGGATCAGATTTATATTCAAATTGGTGGCCTTTGAGTTAAGCAGAGTACCTTTCATAGCATGGTGGGCCTCATCCAATCAGTTGAAGGCCTGAATAGAACAAAAGACTGTCCTCCCAAAGCAAGAAGGAATTCTGCCACAGATGGCCCTTGGACTTGAGCTGCACTGGTTGTTCTCTGGTCTCGAGCTGCCACCCACCCTGCAGATTTTGGACTTGCCAGCCTCTATAACTCTGTAAGCCAATCTCTTAAAACAAATCTCTTTCTATGTCAACACACATCATTTTGGTTCTGTTTCTCTGGAGAAGCTTGACTAATAGATTCAGGATTAATAAACACTAATGATTCTGTTTCCTTAGCTTCATGTTCTCAACAGAAGTGCTGCAGTGAATACAAATTTCCTCGCTAATGAGAAGGGAAAACAGAAACTTGCCACAAAAAATACAGTGAACATATCAAAGAACAGCATAGCCCAAGAGTGAAAGCAATCTCAAGAAGAGGGGTTACGGGAATCCATCAGTTCACAGGAAAACCCTGGGAACAGAGAGAGGGCCCATATGGAATGGGAACTTGTGTCCAGGAGAGGCAGTGGTACCCTCTGCCCAGCTTCCGGGTTGCCAAGCAATCCCCGGTTCAGTGCATTTGACCGGAAATCCCCATATTCAGAAAAGTCTGAAGAAGGCAGGGTTGTCACCGCACCTGTAGGCCGGAGCCCTGAAGGCCAGGGACACTCATGTCCACCATGTGGTTCCTTCTATCGGCCTGGATAGCTGGGCAGCTGCATCACACCATGTCACGGCTGTCCCCTTGCAGGGTCTTATGACTCTGCAGGAAAATTATTTGCTGGGAATTCCGGCATCTGATTTCCAGCAGAGAGAAAAGCAAAGGTCTGGATTGTGTCCATCTGATGGGATACTGTGGCCCCTGCCAGAGGCTTTGATGTGAGGGGTCATTTCAGAGGCATGAGGTGGGCACTGGTTGGTCCTCGATTCAAAAACTTAGGTCATTAACCCTCTACACTAGTTAAACCCTTAGGAGGAAAGAATAAAAGAGAATAGTTCTGTTGAGCACTTTGCTTATGGGTTAAAAATCAAAAAGGCACCCTTGTGTGTACCTGTGTGTGAGGGGGTGGAGGCAGAGCACAGACAGACACGGAAGGCATAGATGGCCTGGGGATGCAGAACCACGGGCAGCATCCTGAGACATACGGAACCCTGATCAGCCCTCCTGGGTACCTGTGCCAGAGGCAGACTGCCCCACAGCACGCAGCTCTCGTCCCGTCTTCCCGGAAGACTTCACCCTCACCTACACATCTACAGCAAAGTACCCACGATGAGGGGGGCAGATACTCAATTAGCCTCGCTGATTTTCAACGACCCGCCACTCACGCCCATCCAGTCCCACTGTGCGCTAGCGCTTTCCATGCAACGTCGCTGGGCGGTGTATGTTAGTATCACCTGTTCAGAATATGATGGCTCCCTCATGGAAGACTGTACGCCCAGGGGCTCCCCCTCCCCACTATATCTGAACCCGGTGAACTGTGTTGTTCCTCCTTCCGAAGGATTCCTGTCTCACATCTCCCTGAGCGGGTTGAACTGCATCCCGTGTCTCGCCATCTTGCTTTTGTCCTGAAGTGACAAAACACTGCCATCTGGAGGTCGGCATCCAGTCCTCCCGGCGCTGTGAGGTGGGAAAGGATGTTTGGCCACAGGGCTACCTCGACAATGAGGATCCCAGGTTCACTTTGACATGAGATACTAAAAATATTGCCAACCATATACAGTCTTTCTGCTCAATATTATTCAGTGAATGAATCTATATTCCCCAGTTAGTTCTCTCAGCACGCTGATTACTCTGGATCCGTTGGTTAATCTTGTTTTAAAGAATCCTGACAATTTTTAAAGCATAGCATCAGTATGTAATCAATGCAAGCCATTTAAGGAAGTGTTTCAGAAAACAGTAGCTCACATCTGTGGAGAGCGCTGTACGGGTCAGAGCTGTGCTAAGTGCCTTCCATCCTTCCTTTATAAGACGCAGCTCCTGGGCAACCAGGAAGCATCTGAACCCAGAATGTGCAGCTCCGGGGGTGTCTCCCATGTGGCGATTGGACACAAGTGGGAGGGGGCTTTGCTTGCTTTTCCCACAATTCCTAAGCCATAATAAAAAAGGTTATAAAAATTATGTAGTTACTTGAGAGAACTAAAGTTTGGGCTTTCTTACAGTTCCAGTAATGGGTCCTAAAAACATTCAGGAATAACAATAAAAGCAGCAAAGAAACACAACCCAATAAAAAGCCAAGAAAATAGAATTCCTCCCTGATGCCATCAATTTGCAGATACCGTGGGATCACTTGGCTCCAGCCTTGAGGCAGAGGAAACAGGCACCCTGAATCCTACTGACACAACAGCCAAGAGGGCTTCTGTGGGAGGTATCAATCCCAAGCCCAGACACGTGTCCCTAGATACCTTAGCATCTAAAACCTAACACGGATCTAGAAGTGATTCTAAAACTTGATGGAAACATTTATGTTCTGGCCACTAATATCTCCGAAGCACATATTTCAGAAAGGTACTATGGCTAGGAAGCAATACTCATTTATATATTTCTTTCCTAAATGAATATTTCCTTGTCTCAAGGTTCGGCCTCACTTTTTAGTATTTCAGGACTTCATAGGTTACTTATCCAGACTACTGATGTCAATATGTGGGCCATCACGTTTTCCAGACTCCCGCAAAGAGTAGACTTTACACCTTTCTTTAATGCTTCTCCTCCTCTCTCTGCTGGACCTGCAGCCAGGAGGCTTTCTCCCCCGCTGCCCTGTTAGAACCTGCTGGAACTGCTCTCCTTGAGGACACAGCTGATTGTTTGCCTTCCTTCTGAAACTCTTTATTTACTTGGCTTTCTGAGCACCACCCTGGCCCACCTCCCCACCTGCTACAGGATTCATCTCTTCTTGGTGCCCTTTGCTGACATCTCCTTTTCTCCTGGGTCTTTGGACGTCAGGGTCCCTTGTTGGCTGAGTCCAATCTCAAAGCCTTGAATCAATATGCTGGCTACCCTCAGTGTGCGTCCACAGCCCAGCCCACGGCCCTGGACTGCAGACTTACAGCTCCAACTGCCTTCTCAACACTTCTCCTTGGATTTCTAAACTGAACTCCTAATCTGCCCCACAAACTGCCTCATCTCCCAGGAGCCAAGATTTATTCATCCCGAGTGATGGTAAAACATGAAACCTCATGTTTCTCGTGAGAGGGAAAAGCACGTGATAATATTTCACCCTCATTAAACACATGAAAATAAATGGTCTCAATTGCAGAAGATTATCTAAGGTAATTTTAGCTTGAATCAATAAGTAAATATTCCTGATGGCATCTTCCGTGTTCTAAATACTAAGGTAATTACAGACGATCTAAAGAATAATAAGCTACCCACTATTTCTTGAGCTATGTGTGCCAGGAAAAGAGTAAACTCTTTACATCTTGTATTCATTTAATCCTCACTAAATGCTGCAACATGGGATAGGGATGATTACCATCCCCATTATTACATCTTGGAAGTTTGAACAAAGAGAGCGTTTTGCCTGACATTTCACAAGTGAGCCAAACCCCAACCCAGGCTGGCTGGATCCACTATCCACACTCCAGGGGAGGGTTATGGGAGTTGTTCTGGGAAAATGAAAGGAACAGAAGGAAATATTCTGAAATCCAAATTTCTTAGTAATTGTACCTAGTGTTAAAAAAACAAACAAACAACTGTTAACAGACCTACTAGTACATTGCATTTAACCAAGTCCTCCCCTGTCTACACCTGCAATCCCAGTAGAGTCAAGCGAATTGAAACATTATCAGTTCCAACATAATGTAACATGGAAAAAACCCAGAATTGTGGAAGTTACTTTTTCTGTCCATTCCAAAATCTCATTCCCTTTTCCCCGCTTTTTTTTTTTTTACATTATATTTTCCCTCTGGATAATATTTCATTGCTTTTTCTACAAACTTCACTGCAGAACTTATGTAACGACGAAAGTTAGCATGTCATGGTTAGAGCAAGTCCCGGGGGAGAGAAGATCTTTTCCTAGAAATGAAGGGAAGCAGTAATTCCAAGATATTCATAAAGAACTCAAGCCTTGCCCTCTTGATTTAATATGTGCATGTTTAACAAAATAAAATCAGGGTCAGAAGAGCCACTTTCACATCAGACACTGAGACCCAGACACACAACCTCTTTGACATCCTCACAGGGACAATGGGCTCCATCTGATAAAAGGAATTATAAAGGACGGATGAAATTTGCAGAGTGGTATACAAATGTTTCCTCTTATCATTAGCACTGGTAACAATTACGCAGAAAATGTAATGGCAATTTTTTTTTTATAGCATATCCAAAATGTATCCTACCTTCAGGGGTAGATAAAAGAAATATTTGTCTATGTTGTTGTTATGTTTACAATATTTCCACACTATAAAAGATCAAGGGCAAAAAATTTTTATGGTTAAAACTTGAAAGCTGGATTTTCCTTCAGCAAGAGAAACAGCAATTTTAATCAGTCTTTCCCATCAGTCTCTCCCTTTCTGTTTTTAACTCTCTCTCTCCTGTAATGTAAATGGCTCAATATTTTTATACATGTCACTGCTTAATGGAAAAGGTAATGGAAGTGCCCATAGCTATAATCAGAGAATGATTTAAAACTCTTACTTTTTATAGTTCTATTGATCCTTTTTTATGTCTGTGATAAATGTTTATAAATCTGCTTAGGGCTGGAAACCTCAGCAGGGTGAAATAAATTTAAAGAGGTGGAGGTGGGAGGATATTGTCATTAATAGACATGAAATTTATTTACTAGAAGAGGCAATCATTAAGCCAATTGCACTTTTTACATAGGTCCCTCTATAGTCTTGCCCAACAAATGGCTTTAATGAAGAATCCTTTGATGCTGGGTTTCAAATCAGGACCCCTGGGCCCTAGGCTCAAGACAGCTGCTGGTCACCCTGGCAGTTACATGACCCAGAAGGAAGAAGAAGCTGCTAAACTGCTGGACGAGCCCCATGCACCATCTGCAGACCTTTGCAGGCCTCCTCTCTGCCAAAGCTCCAAGGAATGGTACGCCTAACCATTGAGCAAGGTCTCGTCAGCAATTTGTCCCATCAGCATCTTTATATGCCAACAGTACTCCCTGGGCAACTGTCCTACGAACAGAGAGAAATAATTTCTGTTCCCAGGGAGGAGTTCCCAGAACCAAGCCGCCTCACTCAATTCCTTTTTATTAAAATGTGGGGGGCTTCCCTGGTGGCACAGTGGTTGAGAATCTGCCTGCCAATGCAGGGGACACGGGTTCGAGCCCTGGTCTGGGAAGATCCCACATGCCGTGGAGCAACTGGGCCCGTGAGCCACAACTACTGAGCCTGCGCGTCTGGAGCCTGTGCTCCGCAACAAGAGAGGCCGCGACAGTGAGAGGCCTGTGCACCGCGATGAAGAGTGGCCCCCGCTCGCCGCAACTAGAGGAAACCCTCGCACAGAAACGAAGACCCAACACAGCCATAAATAAATAAATAAATTAATTAATAATGAAAAAAATGTGGGAAAACATCTCTTCCTTCTGCCCTGTTTTCTTTTTCATTGCTCCTTATTCCATAAGGCTCTAAAGCACTGCATTTTTTTGAGAAAGAACTTCTGCACAGTCTCTAAGCATCATTTCATTTAGAACAATAGCAGCCATACTGGAATGTGTACAGGGTGCGAGAGGGTGGGGAGGAAGGCCAGGACCTGCTCGCACTCAGTGGCCTCACAACTGAGGAAAATCTTCAGGATTTGCGTTTCTGGAGGTGCGCTTGTGCTCCTCACATCTATTTTTTCACTCACATAGTTAGTGCTGTGAAACATTTTTTTCCAGCATTACTACTATCCCTGATCTTGAGGTGCTCTGTGTAACTTCATTCTTTTTTGCTTGAGGCCTGATTTGTAATGTACCTGTGATTTGTCTTAATCAGGGATGGTAAGACATGGATACACAGGAATGACTGTAATGGAAGAAGTTTCTATACTTACAGATCCCTTGGAACAGGAGGCATGGCATGCCATGCAGGGCCACGGGGTCAACTGGAGGAGAGGGAGTGAGGGGGAAAACGTGGGCGAGTTTTTCTGTGGTTTCCATGGGAAAGGGGAGGCAAGGGAGGGCAAGCAGACTGGCTAGTTTGCATAATCACAGTAGGCTCTGGGGCCGTGGATTGATGTCTGGTACCTGGCCTTGGAGTGATTAGGGCAGACAGACCATGGTCTAGAGTGTGAGAGCCTGACAGAGGAGGTGGTTGGGGTATTGGCCCTGGATTGGTTGGTTTACATATGAAAGGTGTCCAAGCAGACAAGTCCTTTTCTCTCTGCATGGATTATCTCGAGGGGGCAGTCTCCAGGAAGAGCAAGGCCAGATATCAAAACATGAGAAGATACAGAAAGTAAAAAGGCATGTGTAATACAGGGCTCTCTGTGTGGTGGCCAGTATTCTAGAGGCCGTGCATTTATTATTTCTGAGCGTGCTCGCTCAGGGACAGAGAAGTGAAGGGCGGTGAGTTGGAGTGTGTGTGTGCCCGTGCACACGCAGACCGGGGAAGGTTACATCTCATCCATGGCGTAGTGAAAACACTGCTTGCAGACAATTCCAGTGACATAGCAGAGGCTCAGTCACAGAAACAACACTCTCAGAAAGCAGAAACTGCCGTTGTTTAGGTAGAGACAAAAGAAGAAAAATGACAATTATACAGTATCCAAGTACTGCAGAGAGTCTTGCAATGGAAGAGTGGTTCCTGAGGGAAGTGGTTTGATGATGATGATGATGATGATGGTGATGGTGATGATGGTGATGGTGATCATGGTGATGATGACGATGATGATGATGATGATGATGATGATGGTGATGGTGATGACGATGATGGTGATGGTGATGATGATGATGGTGATGATGGTGATGATGATATGATGGTGGCGATCATGGTGATGATGACGATGATGATGATGATGATGATGATGGTGATGGTGATGACGATGATGGTGATGGTGATGGTGATGATGATGGTGGTGATCATGGTGATGATGATGATGATGATGATGATGATGATGATGATGATGGTGATGATGGTGATGACGATGATGATGAGTATTGACGATGTTAATATTTAGTGACATCTTTCAATAAATAATAAGGCATAAATCTCCCTAAAGAGGAGTTCCTACATGAGGCCAGCAAGGTTTCACTTCTCTGATACCATGTGCTGTCAACTTCCCTGTCACAGACGGGAAAATCACTGCCAAAGAGATGAAATAAGCAGATAGGAGATTCCTAGGGGATGAATATGGAAATTTGGGTTGTTACCACTTTTCGGCTATTATGAATAATACGTAGTGATCCAATAAACACTCACGTGCAAGTTTTTGTGTGGACATATGTTTTCATTTCTCTTGAGTATGTACCTAGGAGTATAATTGCTGGTTCATATGGTAACTCTATGTTTAACTTTTTGAGGAACTGCCAGGATGTTTTCCAAAGCAGTGACATCATTTTACAATTCAATCACCAGTGTACAGGGATTCCAACTTATCTGAATTCTCCCCCAAACTTGTTACTTTGTCTTTTTTATTGTAGTCATTTTAGTGAGTGTAAAGTGATATCTCAGTGGTTTTGATTTGCATTTTCCAGATTGCTAATGATGAGAATCTTTTTATGTGCATATTGGCCATTTGTATATCTTCTTTGGAGAAATGCATATTGAGATCCTTCAGCTCTTTTCAATTGGAGTATTTTGGAATTTTTTTGTCACTGAGTTGTAAGAGTTCTATATATATATTCTTAATACAACTCCCTTCTCAGATACAGGATTTGCAAATATTTTCTCCCATTCTGTGAGCTGTCTTTTCATTTTCTGGATGGTGTCCCTTGAAGTGCAAGTTTTAAATTTTGGTGAAGTCCAATTTACTGATTTTTTTCTATTGTACTTTTAGTATCACATCTAAGAAACTTTGCTTAATCCTACATCATGAAGGTTTATGGCTATATTTTCTTCTAAGCGTTTTACAGTTTCAGTTCTTACATTTAGGTCTTTGAACCATTTTGAGTTAACTTTTTGTAGATGGTGTAAGGGGTCCGACTGCATTCTTTTGCATGTGAGTATCTAATTATCACAGCGTCATTTGTTGAAAACATTATTCCTTCTTTATTGAATTATCTTGGCACCCTAGTCAAAAATAATTGGTTACAAATGTGATGCTTTATTTGTGGACTTTCCATTCTATTACACTGGTCTGTATTTATGCCAATATCATACTTTGTTGATTACTATAGCTTTGTAGGAGTTTTGAAATCATCAAGAATGAGTCCTTCATATTTGTTTTTCTTTTTCAGTATTATTTTGGTTGTTCTGGGTCACTTGCATTTCCACATGAAACTTAAGATCACATTCTCAATTTCTATTTATTCTTCTCCATTTGTGTGCTATTACTGTTGCACACAACAATAATTATTGCACACAGTCATTGCTATTATAGTGTGGTATAGTAGTATACATATTACATCTATATAGTCACAACCTCAAGAAACACCTTGTTATAATTATTATTGTACACAATTTTATGTCTTTTAAAGAAGAGAGAGAAGAAAGAAAAACAAGTATATATTCATAGAGTTTGTTATATTTATCTTTTTAACATGAATTTTTTGGTTGATGGGTATTTTTTTCCCTTTCAGTGCTTTGAATATGCCATCCCACTGCCTTCTGGCCACCATGGTTTCTCATAAGTCAGCTGTTATCCTCATTAAAGTTCCCTTGTAAGTGATGAGACATTTTTCTCTTGCTGCTTTCAAGATTTTCTCCCTGTGGTTGGCTTTTAGCATTTTCAGTATGATGTATCTGGGTGTGGATCTCTTTGTATTTATAATACTTTTAGATTCTTGGATATATCAGTTTTGGGGAAATGCTCACAATTATTTCTTTGAATACTTTTTTCTGCTTTCTCTCTGTCCTCTCCTTCTGGACCCCCACTATGTTCATGTTGGTGCACTTAATGGTTTCCTACACTTCTCTGAAACTGTGTTCATCTTTCTCCATTCTTTTTCTCTCTGTTGTTCAGTCTGCATAATATTTATTGATCTATCTTCAAGTTTACCAATTCTTTCTCTTGCCAATTCAAATCTACTACTGTTGACCCCTTTTAGTGAATTTTTCATTTCAGTTATTGTACTTTTAATTCTATAATTACCACTTGGCTCTTTTAGAATTTCTGTCACTCCATTGATATTTTCTATTTGATGAGACATTGTCATCACACCTTCCTTTACTTCTTTTAGCATATTTTTTTAAAAATTTGAGCATATTTATTGTGGCTGCTTTGAATTTTTGTCTTCTATGTTCCAGGGACATAGTGATAAACCAAATTTTCAAAGTTCCTTCTATAACGATGTTTACTTTTTAACTGAGTGATAAAACCAGGTGTCATCAATCTATGGCCCACCGGCTAAATTTTGTTTCCCACCCATTTCTCAATGGCTTATAAGCTAAGAATGGTTTTTACATTTTAAAATGTAAAGTGTGTGTGTGTATGTGTAACAATATGCCTTTGATGAGACCAGTGGTTTGATTTTACCTCTTGGCCCACAAAACTTAAAATGTTTATTATCTGGCCCTTTACAGAAAAAGTTTACTCACTTCCGATATAGACAAGAGGCAAAAAAAAAGTGAAAAATAAAAGAATAAAAAAGGAAAAAAGGGAAATGATGTAATGCATTGGTAAGTGCTACTAAACAATACTGTTGGGTCAGGGAAGGATCATGGTGGTACTATTATCAGCATAGTCTCAGGGTCACCACTAGGGGCTGGCACTGGAGCAGAGACTTCATGGTAGGAAGGCAGAGAGCAAAGGGAACAGCGAGTGTCAGAGTCCTTTTGCAAAATGCACCCAGCCAAAGAGAAAAAAAGCACAGTCCAAAAGCAGATACCAAAATCCACAGATGCTCAAGTCCCACAGTTGGCCCTCTATATCCATGGTTCCACATCAATTGGTTCAACCAACCAGACTGTGTAGTACTTTAGTGTTTATTGAAAAAATCCATGTATAAGTGGACCTACACAGTTCAAACCCAAGTTGTTTAATGGTCAACTGTAGTTTCCTTCCTCTTTCCCTCACTCTCTGCCTACAAATGCATATAATAGTATGCAGATTAGGGAAGGTTACATTTAGATCTTCCAGACTCTCAGAACTAGTTACATTTATGGTGCTTGATGAAGAACACTGAGATTTCAGCTGTGTTTGCTATAAACTGACTATGCATCGGGAGAGAAATAGTGTCCAGAGAACTCAAATTTCTGTGCTGAATCCTATATGAAATCAGAATGTAAATAAAAATAATTTTGATATCAATTCTCCATTCCAAATCAACACAATATTTGTAGTTCAATAACATTCTATTCAGTTGTTATTCCAAGTGAGGAGCAGAACAGGAAAATAATATTACTTCTGCTTTCAAAGTTATCATATTGTTTGAGAAAAGAACAAGGCAATTCCTTCAGTGAGTATATCTCTAAATATTAAGAAGATCGCACTTGTGTGACTCTGAGAATGTAAAGATGATAAGCATTTTCTTAGCCAGAGGAGTGATTTATTAGATGGTTTTATGTCCAGTAAACTTTAGTAGCTTAACTTCTGAGCCATTATTGTTTGTGTAACCCATAGCTAAGAGCAAAAGAATTTATCCAATTCTATTGTTTATCAGAACTTGACAGCATATTTATTCTGCAATGGTGGAAATGGCTTGCTTCACAAATTTAAAATAATACCTTCTTGCTCATCAAAATTCTATTAAATAACAAAAAATGATTCTAATTCATTTTATCTATATTTTAAAATGTCTAAGTTTTATGACTCAAGATTAGTTTATTTTATATATTTCAGTTCTCACAATAAGCCCGTCTTTCTGTCCCTAGGCATTTTACTTGACAAAGATTTTCTTAAATTATTAAGAAACTCTGCCTTTTTCTATTGCCAGGAAATGTGCTTTGGTGAGGGTGTCCATTATCTGAAATGACTAGAATGAAGAATACTGACATTCTTGGGTCACCAATTGATGATATTTGTGGTAGAATATACTTCTAGTCTAAACAGTATTTTTTCCATTATGTCATAGTAGTACTCATCCTTGTAAATGCAAAGATAACTGTGAACTTAAGAAACTACTTTAAGTGGATGCTTTGCTCTGAAGAGCTTCTTGTAATGAGCATACATGAATTTCTAAAATTCTCGAAAGTAATTAGCTAATAAAATAGGAGTAATCTGCCATGAGAAATGAACCCCATGCCCACGGGACAGAAACGAATGTCCACAGATAGGAAGGAGTTAAAAGCTTAGTGGCAACAACTCAACATCACAGCCAGAATTTGAGATGCAGCGAAAATGAAAGAAAGGAAACCAGTCATAGAATTTTCTTTGAAGGTTTCTGAGATGTTGAAAATAAGGTGGGTAAAATGTAAAATCACGGGCTATTAGGCAGGTAGGAAGTGTACTGAGGTTCAGAACCCTCGTTTTACACACGAGGAAAATGAAGCCCAGTGAGCACTGAAATCACTCAGAGGTGTGCCTTTCCCCTGGGCCCCTCCAAGGGGAAGCGAGAGTAAGGCAGAGGGTCTGATTATTTGTCCCTTTGCTTTTCACTTTAAGTTTGAAATATTTTGATGCAGGGAGAAAAAGAGAACATCAGGAAACATCAAAAGTCAAGGACAGTGCTACTCTCTCACTTCGTCCCAGCTTCCGCTTCCCGACCCTGTGTCCTCAAGTCCATTCTAGATGTAAAATAGATAGCTAGTGGGAAGCAGCCGCATAGCACAGAGAGATCAGCTCGGTGCTTTGTGACCACCTAGAGGGGTGGGATAGGGAGGGTGGGAGGGAGACGCAAGAGGGAGGGGATATGGGGATATATGTATACCTATAGCTGATTCACTTTGTTATACAGCAGAAACTAACACAACATTGCAAAGCAATTATATTCCAATAAAGATGTGAAAAAAAAAGTCAAGGATACTTTGATCTGCAGCCATTAGAAGTGATGATTCTTTGTAGAACTTTATGTACTTCTAAAATGTTGCCAAATGCTGGTGGAGAGAGAATAGGAGGCACAATTAAGAGGTCAAAGGTCCAGCAACACACCAGCTGGTTTACAGCCTTCATTCTTGGTCCCTCTGTATCTTCTTATAGTTGTTACTTTGTTAATTTTTAAGAAGTGTCAAAAGCATTGCAGATTTCCAAAAGTTTAGATTGAGGCTACTTTTCCGCATAATATTCAGGGGAACTTCTCAGTGTTCATGCAGTACGTGAATCCCTGTGCAAAACCATCAATTCACAACTCACGGAGACCAGAAGCCTGCGAGGTTTAAGATCCACACACAACCTCCGCCTAGCGACTAAGGGCCCAGGTGCATGGCATGCTGGCTGTCATTCAGTAATGCTCCAGATCCCTGACTTACGTGCTTCATCCCTAGAACAGCCCTGTGGGGTGGGGAAGATTCCTACCACTATTCACATTATACAGACCAGGAGATCCAGGCGCAGGCAGGTTAAAAAGCAACAACCAAGTCAAACAAAAAACACGTGCCCAGGGTCAGTCACACCAACAGGCAGGGCTCCACGTTAGAAGTTGAAAGGCACACATACACTCCAAGGAAGGACAGAAGGGTCTGCTCAGTGAGGGGATTCTGGTTAGAATGGAGGTCCTCAACCTTTCCCGGGAGCACCGAACTTTCTTACAGTAGCTTTTTACAGGAGGCAAGCTTCAGGCTGAACGCGTCAGGATGACGCTGGGACACGTGGAAGTAAAGAAAAATGCTCCCAAGAGCAAGTTATTCCCAAATGAAGCCTATTCCTGAGTCTTGCCTTCAGGAATTTGGGTGAAATTGCCCATCTGCACAACCTTTTGCTAAAACCTCAGTAATTCCCTGCCATATGTATGTATGGCAAAAACACCGCAGCATGAGACCATTCTATGTAATGCGATATTTATGATATTTATAAAGAATTCGGTTCCCTCAGATGAAAGATGTTATGTAAATGCAGGTACCAATAACGCTGAAATGAATAACGTGCTTCAGGGGATTCTGACTTTCACAGCTTAAATGTAATGAGCTCTTTTTACCTGGTCCTTAAACCGAGATCTTACTGCACATGGATGAAAGAAAGATATTAAAGCCTCAGTGTATGAAACTGCATAATTCAGGATGGCTTTTCCTTACATAAGCAATGCCTTTTTCCTTTGCAATGAAATTTGAATTACCACTTAAAGAGTTTCTCAAATTTAACACAGGACCTGCTTTGATGAATATAAAAATCTAATTCTCCCCTTTAATGCTGTTTGAAATTAAAAATATTCACTATGACTGAAAGCAATGGGGTAAACCACTTCTTATTTTTAAATGTTACGTTCTAGAAGAAATCAGTTTTTCTAGACAAGATAAGACAGCCTCAACCCAATAACTCCCAAGCTGAAATCATCTGATTTTTATAATGTTAGAATTTTGTTCTTCTTGCTGTTCTAATTAATAGTGTTATTTTTACACTAGGCAGCTATAATTATTTAGTTTTATTACTTAGTATGAATTCTCAAGTTTTACCAGTTTCTTGGCTCACAAAGTTTCTCTTATCCCCTCTTTTGTTTGAATTCATTTTTATTTGTTTCACTGGAGGAAATCCTCAAATTTCCATGTCATTATACCTGTAGGGGGTTGCATTTTCTGAGCCTACGTGTGCCTGAAAATCACACTGCCCGTTTATGAATGGTAGTTTGACTTGGTGAACAAATTGAAGTGCAAAATACTTTTCTAAAGTATTTTTAAGATTTTGCTCTACTATTTTTTAACATCTGGTGTTGATTATGAGAAATGCAAATCTGACTCTTGTCCCACAGCAATTATCCTTGTTTTCTTCTTTCCAGAAGCTTTTAGAATTTCTCTCCTTCTTCTTAGTACTGACATGTTCGCAGCATAGAAATGAGTCCAACATGGATATCTGGACTGCCTGTCATTGAATAAACAAAGAATCAGGCTCATAACTCAAGTATCTTATAGTTTCCGTATATATATTTTTTCAGTATAAAGAAATATCTTTAAATGATGGCTTAAAAGAAGACGAGGATAAAGATATTACTAGAAAGAAAGTAATGTACGTGATTGGGAATTTGTTCACTGGTAACCTGTTGATACATGAGTCATTTTCCCTCCCAAAGCTCTTGTACAAACTGGACACTCTCACTGGTGACAAGGTGGGGACATCCTTTAATTTCCCCAGTTTTCAACATTTCCTTCTTCATAGTCTGTCAACTGAAAAAATATCTCCTGGCTTCTATGGGTTGCACTGGCTCTTTTTTCCCGCAGGACTTTGAAGATGCATATGCTGGCTCTGTTTTTATTATCACTCTTCAAAACTCCCCAGTGGGGCTTCCCTGGTGGAGCAGGGGTTGAGAATCAGCTTGCCAATGCGGGGGACACAGGTTCGAGCCCTGGTCTGGGAGGATCCCACATGCCGCAGAGCAACTGGGCCCGTGAGCCACAATTACTGAGCCTGCGCGTCTGGAACCTGTGCTCCGCAACAAGAGAGGCCGCGATAGTGAGAGGCCTGCGCACCGCGATGAAGAGTGGCCCCCGCTCGCCGCAACTAGAGAAAGCCCTCGCACAGAAACAAAGACCCAACACAGCCAAAAATAAATAATAAATAAATAATAATAATTTAAAAAAAAAAAAACTCCCCAGTGAAGCCAGTACCCTACCACATGAGCCTCAGTTGTCCTTCAGTCCTGATATGAAGTGTCAGCTACCTTCTGTGGACTCTCTTTAGGCCGTTTGGAATTCAGAATGCATATAAATATGCTCTAAATATATACATTCGAAATACATATATTTATAAATATGTATAAATAAATATGCAAACTTAGTGATCACATATATGAATATATTTATATAAATATATATAGTAAATATATATATTATATATGTGTACTTGTACACATGGAGGGGAGGGAGCACGTGTGTGCACACACGCATATGTATTAGGAACATGCCCCTGGCTCAGTGATAATAAAAATGTATAAGATACCCACAGTTCTACTGAGGTAGGCAATGTCATTACTCCATTGCTTTGGTCTGAATGTCTGTGTCCCCCTGGTATTCACATATTGAAATCCTAGCCTCCAGTGTGGTGGTTGATTGGGGGTGATCAGGTCATGAAAGCAGAGCCCTCACAGTTGGGATGAGTGTCCTTATAGGAGAGACTCCAGGAAGCTCCCTTCCTCCATGTGAGGAAACAAGGAGAAGTCAGCTGTCTGCAACCTCTTCAAGAGGGTCTTCACCACAACCCCATCATGCTGGCTCCCTGACCTTGGGCTTCCAGCCTCCAGAATGACAAGCAATAAATTTCTGCTGTTTACAAGGCACTCAGTTCATGGTATTTCGTTACAGCAACCTGACTGGACTAACTAACTCACCCATTTTACAGATGAGAAAACCAAAGACCAGAAAAGTTACACAACTTTCCCTGAGTCATGCAGGTATCAGGGGGTGTCAAAGGATTCCAAATCAACAATGAGGAAACAGAACCATGCTTACAACAATTACACAATACTGCCTCTCAGCAAACAGTTCAAAGAACAGCTGTTAAGGACACTGCATTATTAACCAGGTCAGTGTGTTTACATGTTCAGCTTTGCCCTGATAGTAACCGTGCCTTTAAAGGATTAATATGACATGAATCTGATGAGGGCAGGGTGCAGGAGAAACCTAAAGAGGTGGCAGTGGGGATGTCAAATATAAATGACACAGCAGAGCAATTGGTTTTTTGGGATATTCAAAGGAGAAAGCACAGACAAAGTGTGTGGTCTGGGTTAAAATGGGGTTCGGACATTCTGAGTATGTGGTATTAATGAAAAATGCATCTAGAACCCAGGAAAAGATGGAGGCAGAATTAGTGCATTGAGAGCCATCAATCCAGACAGAATGACTGAAAATGTGTGATGAGCTGAAAACTGACCAAGACAGATTTTGAGAAAAGATGTCTCTGTGCAGAGTCCTTACGAACATGTGTGCGTGCTTGGTGGGTAGCAACAGAAAGCGTGTCTACCAAAAATACGGAGAGAGAGAAAAAAGTTAGGGATCCCAAGTGGTACCAGGTAATGGGAACCAAGAGAGAAGGTTTTTGTTTTTCCCTCCAAGAATAGTTTTTTTCCAAAAAAATATTGGCAACGAAAGTCAACACTGCGGAAACTTAGGATGCACATACCTTTAAATTTAGCAAGTGTTTTCAGCTGAACAGTGAGTTTTGATAGCAGTTGGGTAGTGAACTTAGGAAATGGGTAAAAAGGAAAGAGAAACAAAGAGCGGTCCCTACTTTCTCGAGAAGTTTAGTGGTGAGTGAAAGGGAACAAGAATGAAGACACTCGTGAGATATCTAAGCAAATATAACTTTTTCTTAGTTTATGTATTAATTTTAAAATAAGAGAAACTGGAACGTTTATTAGCAAAGAAGAACACAGGTATGTGTTATTGGGACCACTTAGATAAAAAGTAATTACAATGTTAAAATGTTGGTGCATATTCTAAAATGTTCACAAAATATGTTAGAAATAAAGCAGACGCCTTACAAATCTTAATAAAAAGGAAAGGACATACAAAATAGGATGACGTTACTATAAAAAATGATTAGGAAACAGCACTCAATATCAGGAGACAGAATGAGAGAAGCTAGATATGGTGTAACCATTATGGTGACAAATGCAAATGGTCTATATTTATCTCTCTAAAGTCAAAAGTAAGTTTAGATTCAAAAGCAAAAGCAAAATGCCATGGCTTAAAAAAGAAATGTTTAAGGAGGTAGAAAAAATAAAAATACTTTTAAAAAGTTTGTGTATTTAATTGTGAAAGATGAAATGATGGACATTTCCTGTAAGCACAGGCACCAAGAAAACTGCCCCGTAGAACAATGTCATTCAGTGTAGTATTGGAAGCTCTTGATACCAGAAAATGTAAAAAATTAAACATATAAAAACAAAGTGCAGTTTGCAAGTGATTATCATATCAGGAAGAAAGCACTATTAGAGTAAATACAGAATTTCCTGAGGGTCTGGTTACAAGATAAACACACATCCCAACAATATACTGTTACAATATACAGCATACTGTTCATAGACAGACAAAAGTCATGTTGAAAAGAAAATAACCTCTTCACAAGAACCTATAAAAATTTCAGAATGAACTTATTAAGACTGTGTGGGATCTTTGCAGAGAAAACATTAAAGGCTTTGCTGATTGAGTTAATGATATAGTTTGTAAACAGAGAAATCCAACATTTCTGAATGGGAAAGTTATAGGAATATATTTAAGAACCTGAAAAAAATGATACCCCTCAGTCTATGCAGAAAAATAAAAGGTGAAATATAAATCAAAGAAAATTCTAATTCTAATATATAGGGACTTCCCTGGTGGCGCAGTGGATAAGACTCCAGGCTCCCAATGCAGGGGGCCCAGGTTCGATCCCTGGTCAGGGAACTAGATCACACATGCATGCCGCAACTAAGAGTTCACATGCCTTGCAACTAAGGAGCCCACCTGCCGCATAAGAGCTGGTTCAACCAAATAAATAAATAAATAAATCTTAAAAAAAAAAAATATATATATATATATAAAAAGGGAGGGTGGTGGTAATCTTGCGAGATACAGGAAATACCGCAAAATACAACAATTACAGCGTGAAATTACTAAGACATGGGCATAGAAACAAACTCCTGAATAAAATAGATTTGGTCTAAAAATTTAAAAAGTTGATATATGATAAAATAAACATCATCATATAACAGAACACAGAAGGATAACTCAGCAGAAGGAGAAAAATACAGATTCACCTCTTACACTGTGATTGTTATTCTTTAAGTTTGGGGTGTTGGGTAATCTCCGTGTTTTTGATCTGCATTTTTTTTACAACTCCAAGTTGATTACAAAGCACTGTACACAGAGGTTCACAGAGTCTGAGAATCCTGGGGCAGATGGAATGGGCAGTTCGGGTCCCTCACGATGCACAAACCCTTTAACCACATCCCTGACAGGTGCTGAACCCGCCACCTGAGCACCTGTGAAGGGGCGTGCAGGTTCCCTGCTTCCCAGGAGCTGGATGGACTGCCCAGGGAGAGGAGATGTGATGGGAGCATCAGACCTAGGTCCTCCCTGGAGGGCACAGGTGACACTGGGGACATACATGGGAGCACTTGATTTTCAAATTTCTCGTCTCTCTACTCAAGGGGTGTCTGGTGAAGAAAGGCTGAACAGGGAGAAAGTACAGAACTTTCTCTGAAGCATCAGAAAAATAACTTTTCCAAACCCCTTCCCGGCTGGAGGATGGTATTAGCCATTATTTCTTTAGATTTAGAAGACAATTCAGCCCATCACTCTCTATTTCACCAGTAAAGAGAGTAAGACATGAAATGATTAAACTCATCATTCTCTAGAGAAAATACCCACTAAATATCTTAAAATCAGTATTTCTCTTTTTTAGCATGATAATATTCTTGATTTGTCCTCTCTAGCCTTCAATCTCATATTGTTCATTTCTCAATGAAATAAAATCAAATCATGATGTCAGCAAAGGCAAAAGACAGTTGCTATAAATGCTAATCTACATGGGAAACTATAGGAACATTTTTCCTGAAAGCATATAAAAAGCAAACTTTATTTAAAAGCAAGTTTAAAAATTTTTTCCCATTATTCATCAGCAACTCTGAGAGATCTTTCAATTCTCTCCGGTACAGAAGTTGTTGCATTTTACATTCATGTATATCAGCTGATGAAGTATCAATACATTGCTCTTTAATGGAAGGATTCCCCTCTGTTTTACAGCAAGCATTCAAAATCCCGCTCATAGCTTTTCAGAAATCTCACTCATTTGAAAGTGTTACACCTTCAGAGCCCAAGTTTTGAGCTCCTCCATCTCTCTGCCCCTTTTAAAGAGTAGACTCTGTCGTTGACATTTGTCTCTCTGTGCTGACCCATCCTTTGGAACACCCAATCCTAAATATTCCCCCTAAACATTTTTTCTCAACTTGATAATAAAATTCACCAGGAAAGAGCTGAAATAGTAATTAAGTTCTGTATTCATCAACATCAAAATCTAACGCTGTTTTAAAGATCCATTATCCTGTAAACTATTCTCACAATTGTATCCATGAGCCAAGAATTTCAATACAGGCTAGTTTAAATGCACGTTCTCCAGCAGATCTGGATCAACTTAACAGGCTGGGTGATTTCATGCTTGTGTTTTACCTTTGACATAAAAATTGCATCGTTCATAACACACACACACACAATTCTGTGTGTACGCTCCCTACTGTAAGGATATTGATCACTTCCATGACAATGAGGCTAAAATAACACACATTCACAGAAACATTTTAGCTAAAATTACACTGGAAACTTTTGGGGAGAGGCATATGGGCCTGAGAGAACAGGGGATTGCAAAGTTGTGCTGTTTTTCTTTATTCTTTTCGAGGATTTAACATGACCAAATATTACTTTCATGAATAACCACGTTAAGTGAGCCTCCTAATGGAAATCTGATAGCACCTGGGTTCGTTCAGAGCTGCCATGTAAGAACAGTTCAAAGATGACATTTAACCTGCAGAGAATTCAGAAGAGACAGAAGGAGAGATTTATGAATGGTGAATCAAAATGGCATATGAACTCTCAGGAGTCCAGGGGTTGCTATAAATAATTAGGAGTCCAAAGTATCAGAAGATCCTGTTTTGGGACCATTGATAATAACAAAGTTAAGCTAATTACTTCCACATAGCTATATAATTAATAATTGCATTATAAAGGTTGAATGTAGAAAGAGAAGGGCGAGGGGAGAGAGACAGCACACGATACACGGATGTGTCTTGACACATCTGGAGTGTCATAGTACGTGTCCTTGCCTACTCCATGCAGGCAACTGTACCAGGATCTAAGAATACAAAGAAAAATAATGAAATAATAGACAGCCCCGCCACCAAAGGATTCACAGTCAGGTTTCAGGATGGCAGGAGCGGACCCCAGGTAGGCCTCTGGAAATGAACCCCAGAGTCACTTTGTCTGGTGGTAAACTCTTGGGCAGCTGCCAAGATGGCGGCCACATTTTGACACCTAGTGACCTGTGGATGGGAAAGGCCATTAGGAGGAGCCTGGGCAAGGACACCTTCACACGTGGCACCTTTTGCGTCATGTGAGTGGGTTTTGTGTTTTGTTTTAATGCACTTTTCTTCCTCCAACCTTTGGATCTTGTCCCTGAGTGACAAAGATTTCGCACGACAAAGCTTGTCCAAGGAATGGCCATTTCTTTCAGGGCTGAGATGCCTGCGTGGCCTGCGGGCCTTAGATTCCATCAGATGGGTCTGAGTCAACGATAAAATATTCCTGTTCTTATTCTACACTATTCCTCTAGAAAATGAAGTCATCTGGCACACAAGGCGCCAGAAAGGAGCCTAAAACAGGACTGGAAACAACAACAACAAAGAAAATTCCATTCTGAGGCCAAACATTATTCCCTGGACTCCTGTCACTCGGAATCTGGCTAATCAAGATGTGCAGGGGTCCGGGGACAATAGTAAGAAAATCTCAATGTATCTGCTGCCGCCTTTTCATGCTGAATCTTAAGGAGTTGGCTGAAGCTGCCATCTACTGCTCTTTGTTTGTGCTTTTCAATTCAAATAATTCCGTGGCTTGCTGATAGATTTTTATCTTCAGGGGAAATGCCTAGCCTTGCTTTTTCCATAACGAGAATTATGCTTTTAGTAAAACTGTGCAACCTTGAAACTTTTACGCTCTGGGTAGCGCTCCTCCCAGGAATACGGTTATAATGGCACATTCATTGATACGTAATTTTTTTTTTTGCGAAGAGGATGAGGTATTTTTCCTTTAACATTTAGTCTCATGGTTTCATTTTAATGGGTTTCTAAAACATAGTGAACCCAAGTTGAGGCTTGAGTTTTTGTCTTAATTCATTCTCTTTACTTTACCCATAGGCCTCCCAACTTTTTTGTTCCCTTTCATGGTTTCCATGTTGTTACTATTTGCCTATTTACAAAAAACTCTTTTTCATTGTTTCTATTTGGGTTCAAAACTTTCTAGTAGCTATTACCAGAACATAAGTCAGCTTACATATGAGCCAGCTGTGATTATTTAGTAACTGTAATCCAGGAACTGAGTTGTCTTTCTAGAAAAATCAATCAATCCCTCTGCCCATCCCTTCCTGAGAATGATTCAATGATTCAGAATAAAAGAAAGACATACTGGGAAAACTATGTAATATAATACAGTAGAAACTATTAATAGCTAAAAATGTACTGCCAGAGATGCCACAGTAAGTATGTAAGACAACATTGGTTTCCATCTTGTGTAAAGAAAATCTTGACCAAACAAACTGCTCCGCATTTTTGGCTCCCCTTTCCTGCTACACATGTCAAAGGAGCCATCAAAACTCATAGCATGCCCTTCCTCACCTTCCGTTCAATTTAACCCCTCTGCCCGGCGACCACCATGCTGCCAAGACCATTGGTCACTTCACACTCTGCCCTCTGCGACTCAGCATTTGACTAAGTTGACTGCTGTCCTCCTAAACTTCCTTTTTTGGCTTCTAGCGAACCACACTCTCTGGCTTTTCTCTCAAGTAATGGGTGATCTTTCTCAGTGAATATTGGTACACTTTGGGGGTTGGTCCTGGGTCATTTTTGTCTTTTCTAACCCTAATCTCTCCCTAGGGGTTCTCATTTCGTCCTTTGAATACCAACTATACGCTGATGTCTTCCAAATTTACATTTTCAGCTCCTGATTTCATTTACAGCTGCCAGTTAGGCATCTCCTCTGGGACATACAATAGGTAACTCAAACTTAACTGTTCAAAACTCAACTCGTGATTTCTACTCCACCGCCCGATAAGTACTATTCCCAAAGACTTTGATATCTAAGAAGTGGCACACCAACCATGATCCAGTTGCTGGAACTCAAACTAAGCGATCTCTCTTGATTATTTTCTTTTCTTCTCACCCAACATTTAATCCAACAGTAATCCCTACTGGTTTCATTTCAAAATCGGTCCTGAATCTGTCCACTCTGACCCAAGCTGCTCTTAGCTCAGGTCTGGACTACTGCCATAGCGTGTAATGGGTCACCCTGCTAACCCTCCTCCCTCCTCCAATCCATCAAAAAGATATACGCACCCTTATGTTCACAGCAGCACTATTCACAATGGCTAAGACATGGAAGCAACCTAAATGCTCATGGACAGATGAATAGATAGAGAAGATGTGGCACATGTATACAGTGGAATACTACTCAGCCATAAAAAAGAATGAAATAATGCCATTTGCAGCAACATGGATGGACCTAGCGATTATCAAACTAAGTGAAGTAAGTCAGACACAGAAAGACAAATATCGTATGATATCACTTATATGTGGAATCTAAAAAAATGATACAAATGAACTTATTTACAAAACAGAAACAGACTCACAGACATAGAAAACAGACTTGTGGTTGCCAAGGGGGAGGGGGTGTGGGGGAGGGATGGATTGGGAGTTTGGGATTAGCAGATGCACACTAGTATATATAGGATGGATAAACAAGGTCCTACTGTATCGCACAGGGAACTATGTTCAATATCCTGTGATAAACCATCAGGGAAAGAATACAGAAAAAGAATGTATATACATGTATAACTGAATCACTTTGCTGTACAGCAGAAATTAACAAACATTGTAAATCAACTATATTTCAAAAAAAAATTAAAAGAATGTTAGCCAGTTCACATCACTGCCTTATTTAAAACCCTTCGGTGACTTCCCACTCCATGTATAATAAACTCCCAAGTCCTTAACACACCTTGTGAGGCCCAGTGTGTGGTCTGGTATCTGATCGCTGTCTCCTTCTCTCTTCTCTTCTCGTTCCCAATGATCCCACTGACCTTTATGCTCCTCAAACAGGCCAATCAGGGTCCTAAGTCTAGACCTTTGTTGGCCCACTCCTTCCGCTGAGAGCATTTCTCATCATGTCATCATAGGGCTGCATATTCCTGTGATTCATGTTGCAACTCAACTGTCACATCCCCAGAGAAGCCCCCCTGACTGGCCTTTCCAATGCACCACTCTACCTACCCCACTAAGCTTTGTCACATCATCTTTTTGTATCTTCTCATGAAGATTCTGCCTTCCGACGGTTATGTTCTGTCTCCTGCCATTCGAAGGTAAGCCCAAAGACAACAGGGCCTTTAGTCTACTACTAAGATACTACTCTATTCCCTGGGTTAATCCCCTGGCACATAACAGATAATCGAAGAAAAAACTGTGAAATAGAAGTTTAGATACATAAGAGGGCCTTCCATAGCCTTCACAATCCTGTATTTAATGGAAGAATATATGTAAAAACCCTATTTTAATTTAGTAGTTTATGCACAGGTTTATATGCATGTCATTACCTCTAATATTCCTCATATTTCATTCCTGAGTATATCATATAGTCCTACATACTTTCACATTTATGGAAAACATAGGTTTGGGGGAGGAATTTTCACATCCAATAACATACATATATTAAATGGCCAATAATAGACCAAAGGATTCTTCTTGAGAAGCACAAGAACAAAATTTCCTAAAACTCTGAGGATACTCAGACAACTTAAAAAGGGAAAACTCCAAAGAATAACACCTTCTGAAAACATATATGCATTAACAAAATTCTAAAGCTCCTAACATAGTTTTCAATTTGTTATAAACATTGGGGAGTGCCTTGATTCAGCAAGCACAGCCCTAATGCAATGAGAGGTGTTTTTATCTGTGACTATGCTTATGGTGATAGACTCAAACACAAATTCAATAACTTTAACATTTTGAAATCAGCCCCATGCTGGTGAGCCCCAAATGCCTTTTTTCCCCATTAACAGGTATACTGGACTATCTGTGACTACGTTTTCAGGAAGAAAACTATGATTGCAATCACAGAAGATCTGACATTTGACTTTGATTTTGGAGTAGGGCACACATTTTCTCTTGTGTGTGACAAATACCAGAAGAATGGTTACTGCAGCCAGAAGGACTGATTCTGTAACTCTTTTTTATTGGGTTTGTTTTACTTTGCTGTACAGCAGAAATTAACACAACATTCTGTGTTAATTTGATGTTGAACTGATGTTCCATTACATTACAAATTAATGTAATGGAAATACTCAAGAAAGTTCAAATGATGTTGAACTTACTTGAGTCTTTCCATTACATTATCCTTTTCCTATTATACAATCTTGCAAGCATCAAACTACTGCATCACAGGCTATAAAAAATAAGCGGTCTCCAAGAAAAACTGAAAACTTTCAGAAGCCAAAAATATCAAAACCAGATGCTTTCCTGAGGGTGCACCTTCTGGTTTTTTGTTTGTTTGTTTGTTTTTGTTGTTGTTGTTTTTTGTGTGTGTGTGCTTCTCTAGTATTATCAACAAACATTGGCTTGTGATAATCTGGAGCAATATAAATGTTCCCCAGGTGTTTCTCCAATAAGACAGGTGAGTGGCTTCCTCACAATGGACATTAGATTGGGGTTTTGCTCAAGGGTCTTACAGGGAGGAAACTTCTGGAGGTTTTATTTTACCATTTAGCTTTTCTACTGTCATGATATAAATAGGCATTTGCATACATTGCTTGATTAATTATTGTAACCGTACTTTATTTTTTTTCCTTTAGAACAAGATGTCTAACTTTTTAAAGAATGAACACTGATGCTACTTTGACCTCCCATTACTAATCTCCTGAAGTGATGCTCTTCATTATGCAACAAGATTTGACATTGTTTCCAATGGTCTTCCTACTCTTTCCCCTTGATCTTCGATCTACAACTGTTGATTCCTCCTTAAAGGAGCCAGAGTACACATTCACAGCATGGCCTTCATTGTAGTCTTTGAAAATATGTAGTGTTCTCATCCATTCTAACTAAAGAACTCATCAGAAAATATTGCAGGCTTGGTGATTTGAGGGTTACTTATATATTTTTTCTGGAATTGATTTTCATTTCCCATTTATAAGCTCCTATAAGCATCATGGCATAAACTGTAACATCCCAAAATATCTTGCCCTGGCATTTCTCAATGAAACATAATATCTGATTTTTGAGAGAATTTAAGCAATCAATAGGATACAATGCCATGCAAACTGTTAAAGCAATTCTTGAACTTCATTCTGATGCATTCGAATGGCAAACACTGGGAAGAGAACTCTTATGAAATCTCAACTCTTCATTTTTTCAACTTCCAAGCAAAACATAAGTGTTATCTTCTACATCATTCGATCTTTCACTAGTGAGTGCTGAGGAAAAGTGGTGACTTACATAAACTACGTCCTTTCCATCGAGGGAGTGATACCAAGAGAAAAAATTGTAATTCATCACTTAATAAAATGGAAACAAGTAGCCACCAAGAATGATACAAGTTATGACTCCATCAAGGAAGAGATACCAAAGAAAAAAAAGACACAAGTGATTATTAAATAAAACAGAAAAAAAGTGGATGGGGTGGGAGAAAAGTTCAACTCATAATCTTTGAGGATGCAAGTTGGGGTCAGCCTATCTGAACCAAACTGTATGTACCGTGTGATATTTTGTGTTTCTCATCTTCTGCTGTCTCCGCTGGGTGCACGATCTTACCCAAAGATCATGGAATAACATTTATACTGAAACTTGCTGCTTTCGTTCTTCAGCAACTGCAGTGAGAAAGTCTCACTCGCTTTAACTCTTCTTGGACTCTCGATGCCCAATTAGGTTTCTATCAAGAGGCATTACTTGATTTGCATTTCTCTAATGATTAATGATGTTGAGCTTTCTTTCATGTGTCTGTTGGCAATCTGTATATCTTCTTTGGAGAAATGTCTATTTAGCTCTTCTGCCCACTTTTCAATTGGGTTGTTTTTTTTTTTTGATATTGAGCTGCATGAGCTGCTTGTATGTTTTGGAGATTAATCCTTTGTCAGTTGCTTCATTTGCAAATATTTTCTCCCATTCTGAGGGTTGTCTTTTCGTCTTGTTTATGGTTTCCTTTGCTGTGCAAAAGCTTTGAAGCTTCATTAGGTCCCATTTGTTTATTTTTGTTTTTATTTCCATTTCTCTAGGAGGTGGGTCAAAAAGGATCTTGCTCTGATTTATGTCATAGAGTGTTCTGCCTATGTTTTCCTCTAAGAGTTTGATGGTGTCTGGCCTTACATTTAGGTCTTTAATCCATTTTGAGTTTATTTTTGTGTACGGTGTTAGGGAGTGTTCTAATTTCATTCTTTTAAATGTAGCTGTCCAGTTTTCCCAGCACCACTTATTAAAGAGGCTGTCTTTTCTCCACTGTATATTCTTGCCTCCTTTGTCAAAGATAAGGTGACCATATGTGCGTGGGTTTATCTCTGGGCTTTCTATCCTGTTCCATTGATCTATATTTCTGTTTTTGGGCCAGTACCATACTGTCTTGATTACTGTAGCTTTGTAGTATAGTCTGAAGTCAGGGGGCCTGATTCCTCCAGCTCCGTTTTCTTTTTTTTTTTTTTTTTTTTTCCACTGTAACAGCTCCTTTACTTTGCAGTGAAAATTGATTTGTATATTCTTTGCCTCTGAGTCCTTGTGGGATTTTTTTTTTTTTAATTCAGACAGAAAGTCACAAAAATTATACTCATCCTCATCAGTTCACTCAGTCCCATGTAATTAATTTTTTTTTTCATCTTGATCTTTTGTTAGCACTTTTATGAGTTCATCAGTTTTTCATTAGAGTTCTGAAAATGCTTATTCATTCAGTTCAGCAGTACAGTCAGTTACCAGAAACCTGTACTTGTCAGAGTCTTTTCCATGAATTTCTTGAAGATGAAACCCTTTTATAGGAACATATTTGCAAAATCATCAGAGTACACCCAGAACTGTCTGTAAATGACAAAAGACTTAAAAATGACCATGGTTAAAGATTTGATGAAAGTTCATAATAATGCAGTTGACAAGAAAATTAGTTATTTCTGAGATATACATTTTAAAGTAATAACTAGGATTATTACTTATAACATTATACCAGAACATATAAGATTTTTAGAAGTTTCCTGTAATGTCTGAAACATTTATATTAACATATTTCCATACATATTTCCATACAAATACAAATATAAGATTTTTAGAAATTTCATGTAATGTCTGAAACATTTATATTAACATATTTCCATACATATTTCCATACAAATACAAATATAAGATTTTTAGAAATTTCATGTAATGTCTGAAACATTTATATTAACATATTTCCATACATATTTCCATACAAATACAAATATAAGATTTTTAGAAATTTCATGTAATGTCTGAAACATTTATATTAACATATTTCCATACAAATAACCCAATGAAAGTTTAGTATTAGTTGTTTTGTTTGTTTTGTTATACTGCAGGTTCTTATTAGGCATCAGTTTTATACACATCAGTGTATACATGTCAATCCCAATCACCCAATTCAGCACACAACCATCCCCACCTCACCGCAGTTTTCCCCCCTTGGTGTCCATATGTCCATTCTCTACATCTGTGTCTCAACTTCTGCCCTGCAAAGCGGCTCATCTGTACCATTTTTCTAGGTTCCACATACATGCATTAATATACGATATTTGTTTTTCTCTTTCTGACTTACTTCACTCTGTATGACAGTCTCTAGATCCATCCACGTCTCAACAAATGACTCAATTTCGTTCCTTTTTAAGGCTGAGTAATATTCCATTGTATATATGTACCACAACTTCTTTATCCATTCATCTGTTGATGGGCATTTAGGTTGCTTCCATGACCTGGCTATTGTAAATAGTGCTGCAATGAACATTCGGGTGCATGTGTCTTTTTGAATTACGGTTTTCTCTGGGTATATGCCCAGTAGTGGGATTGCTGGGTCATATGGTAATTCTATTTTTAGTTTTTTAAGGAACCTCCATACTGTTCTCCATAGTGGCTGTATCAATTTACATTCCCACCAACAGTGCAAGAGGGTTCCCTTTTCTCCACACCCTCTCCAGCACTTGTTGTTTGTAGATTTTCTGATGATGCCCATTCTAACAGGAGTGAGGTGATACCTCATTGTAGTTTTGATTTGCATTTCTCTAATAATTAGTGATGTTGAGCATCTTTTCATGTGCTTCGTGGCCGTCTGTATGTCTTCTTTGGAGAAATGTCTATTTAGGTCTTCTGCCCATTTTTGGATTGGGGTGTTTGTTTCTTTGATATTGAGCTGAATGAGCTGTTTATATATTTTGGAGATTAATCCTTTGTCCGTTGATTCATTTGCAAATATTTTCTCCCATTCTGAGGGTTGTCTTTTCGTCTTGTTTATGGTTTCCTTTGCTGTGCAAAAGCTTTGAAGTTTCATTAGGTCCCACTTGTTTATTTTTGTTTTTATTTCCATTACTCTAGGAGGTGGATCAAAAAAGATCTTGCTGTGATTTATGTCAAAGAGTGTTCTTCCTATGTTTTCCTCTAAGAGTTTTATAGTGTCCAGTCTTATATTTAGGTCTCTAATCCATTTTGAGTTTATTTTTGTGTATGGTGTTAGGGAGTATTCTAATTTCATTCTTTTACATGTAGCTGTCCAGTTTTCCCAGCACCACTTATTGAAGAGACTGTCTTTTCTCCATTGTATATCTTTGCCTCCTTTGTCATAGATTAGTTGACCATAGGTGCGTGGGTTAATCTCTGGGCTTTCTATCTTGTTCCATTGATCTATGTTTCTGTTTTTGTGCCAGTACCATATTGTCTTGATTACTGTAGCTTTGTAGTACAGTCTGAAGTCAGGGAGTCTGATTCCTCCAGCTCCATTTTTTTGCCTCAAGACTGCTTTGGCTATTCGGGGTCTTTTGTGTCTCCATACAAATTTTAAGATGATTTGTTCTAGCTCTGTAAAAAATGCCATTGGTAATTTGATAGGGATTGCATTGAATCTGTAGATTGCTTTGGGTAGTATACTCATTTTCACAATGTTGATTCTTCCAATCCAAGAACATGGTATATCTCTCCATCTGTTGGTATCATCTTTAATTTCTTTCATCAGTGTCTTATAGTTTTCTGCATACAGGTCTTTTGTCTCCCTAGGTAGGTTTATTCCTAGGTATTTTATTCTTTTTGTTGCAATGGTAAATGGGAGTGTTTCCATAATTTCTCTTTCAGATTTTTCATCATTAGTGTATAGGAATGCAAGAGATTTCTGTGCATTAATTTTGTAACCTGCAACTTTACCATATTCATTAATTAGCTCTAGCAGTTTTCTGGTGGCAGTTTTAGGATTCTCTATGTATAGTATCATGTCATCCGCAAACAGTGACAGTTTTACTTCTTCTTTTCCAATTTGTATTCCTTTTATTTCTTTTTCTTCTCTGATTGCCGTGGCTAGGACTTCCAGAACTATGTTGAATAATAGTGGTGAGAGTGGACATCCTTGTCTCGTTCCTGATCTTAGAGGAAATGCTTTCAGTTTTTCACCATTGAGAATGATGTTTGCTGTGGGTTTGTCATATATGGCCTTTATTATGTTGAGGTAGGTTCCCTCTATGCCCACTTTCTGGAGAGTTTTTATCATAAATGGGTGTTGAATTTTGTCAAAAGCTTTTTCTGCATCTATTGAGCTGATCATATGGTTTTTATTCTTCAATTTGTTAATATGGTGTATCACATTGATTGATTTGCGTATATTGAAGAATCCTTGCATCCCTGGGATAAATCCCACTTGATCGTGGTGTATGATCCTTTTAATGTGTTGTTGGATTCTGTTTGCTAGTATTTTGTTGAGGATTTTTGCATCTATATTCATCAGTGATATTGGTCTGTAATTTTCTTTTTTTGTAGTGTCTTTGTCTGGTTTTGGTATCAGGGTGATGGTGGCCTCATAGAATGAGTTTGGGAGAGTTCCTTCCTCTGCAATTTTTTGGAAGAGTTTGAGAAGGATGGGTGTTAGCTCTTCTCTAAATGTTTGATAGAATTCACCTGTGAAGCCATCTGGTCCTGGACTTTTGTTTGTTGGAAGATTTTTAATCACAGTTTCAATTTCATTACTTGTGATTGGTCTGTTGATATTTTCTGTTTCTTCCTGATTCAGTCTTGGAAGGTTATACCTTTCTAAGAATTTGTCCATTTCTTCCAGGTTGTCCATTTTATTGGCATAAAGTTGCTTGTAGTAGTCTCTTAGGATGTTTTGTATTTCTGCGGTGTCTGTTGTAACTTCTCCTTTTTCATTTCTGATTTTATTGATTTGAGTCCTCTCCCTCTTTTTCTTGATGAGTCTGGCTAATGGCTTATCAATTTTGTTTATCTTCTCAAAGAACCAACTTTTCGTTTTATTGATCTTTGCTATTGTTTTCTTTGTTTCTATTTCATTTATTTCTGCTCTGATCTTTATGATTTCTTTCCTTCTGCTAACTTTGGGTTTTGTTTGTTCTTCTTTCTCTAGTTTCTTTAGGTGTAAGGTTAGATTGTTTACTTGAGATTTTTCTTGTTTCTTTAGGTAGGCTTGTATAGCTATAAACTTCCCTCTTAGAACCGCTTTTGCTGCATCCCATAGGTTTTGGGTCGTCGTGTTTTCATTGTCATTTGTCTCTAGGTATTTTTTGATTTCCTGTTTGATTTCTTCAGTGATCTCTTGGTTATTTAGTAACGTATTGTTTAGCCTCCATGTGTTTGTCTTTTTTACGTTTTTTTCCCTGTAATTCATTTCTAATCTCATAGCGTTGTGGTCAGAAAAGATGCTTGATATGATTTCAATTTTCTTAAATTTACTGAGGCTTGATTTGTGACCCAAGATGTGATCTATCCTGGAGAATGTTCCGTGTGCACTTGAGAAGAACGTGTAATCTGCCGTTTTTGGATGGAATGTCCTATATATATCAATTAAATCTATCTGGTCTATTGTGTCATTTAAAGCTTCTGTTTCCTTATTTATTTTCATTTTGGATGATCTGTCCATTGGTGTAAGTGAGGTGTTAAAGTCCCCCACTATTATTGTGTTACTGTCGATTTCCTCTTTTAGAGCTGTTAGCAGTTGCCTTATGTATTGAGGTGCTCCTATGTTGGGTGTATATATATTTATAATTGTTATATCTTCTTCTTGGATTGATCCCTGGATCATTATGTAGTGTCCTTCCTTGTCTCTTGTAACATTCTTTATTTTAAAGTCTATTTTATCTGATATGAGTATAGCTACTCCAGCTTTCTTTTGATTTCCATTTGCATGGAATATCTTTTTCCATCCCCTCACTTTCAGTCTGTATGTGTCCCTAGGTCTGAAGTGGGTCTCTTGTAGACAGCATATATATGGGTCTTGTTTTTGTATCCATTCAGCCAGTCTATGTCTTTTGGTTGGGGCATTTAATCCATTCACGTTTAAGGTAATTATCGATATGTATGTTCCTATGACCATTTTCTTAATTGTTTTGGGTTTGTTTTTGTAGGTCCTTTTCTTCTCTTGTGTTTCCCACTTAGAGAAGTTCCTTTAGCATTTGTTGTAGAGCTGGTTTGGTGGTGCTGAATTCTCTTAGCTTTTGCTTGTCTGTAAAGCTTTTGATTTCTCCATCAAATCTGAATGAGATCCTTGCTGGGTAGAGTAATCTTGGTTGTAGGTTCTTCCCTTTCATCACTTTAAGTATATCATGCCACTGCCTTCTGGCTTGCAGAGTTTCTGCTGAGAAATCAGCTGTTAACCTTATGGGAGTTCCCTTGTATGTTATTTGTCGTTTTTCCCTTGCTGCTTTCAGTAATTTTTCTTTGTCTTTAATTTTTGCCACTTTGATTACTATGTGTCTCGGCGTGTTTCTCCTTGGGTTTATTCTGTATGGGACTCTCTGCGCTTCCTGGACTTGGGTGGCTATTTCCTTTCCCATGTTAGGGAAGTTTTCAACTATAATCTCTTCAAATATTTTCTCTGGTCCTTTCTCTCTCTCTTCTCCTTCTGGGACCCCTATAATGCGAATGTTGTTGCGTTTAATGTTGTCCCAGAGGTCTCTTAGGCTGTCTTCATTTCTTTTCATTCTTTTTTCTTTAGTCTGTTCCGCAGCAGTGAATTCCACCATTCTGTCTTCCAGGTCACTTATCCGTTCTTCTGCCTCAGTTATTCTGCTATTGATTCCTTCTAGTGTAGTTTTCATTTCAGTTATTGTATTGGTCATCTCTGTTTGTTTGTTCTTTAATTCTTCTAGGTCTTTGTTAATCATTTCTTGCATCTTCTCAATCTTTGCCTCCATTCTTATTCCGAGGTCCTGGATCATCTTCACTATCATTATTCTGAATTCTTTTTCTGGAAGGTTGCCTATCTCCACTTCATTTAGTTGTTTTTCTGGGGTTTTTTCTTGTTCCTTCATCTGGTACATAGCCCTCTGACTTTTCATCTTCTCTGTCTTTCTGTAACTGTGGTTTTTGGTCCACAGGCTGCAGGATTGTAGTTTTTCTTGCTTCTGTTGTCTGCCCTCTGGTGGTTGAGGCTATCTAAGAGGCTTGATGGGAGGCTCTGGTGGTGGGTAGAGCTGACTGTTGCTGTGGCGGTCAGAGCTCAGTAAAACCTTAATCCACTTGACTGTTGATGGGTGGGGCTGGGTTCCCTCCCTGTTGCTGTGGCGATCAGAGCTCAGCAAAACCTTAATCCACTTGACTGTTGATGGGTGGGGCTGGGTTCCCTCCCTGTTGGTTGTTTTGCCTGAGGCAACCCAACACTGGAGCCTACCCGTGCTCTTTGGTGGGGTTAATGGCAGACTCTGGGAGGCCTCACGCCAAGGAGAACTTCCCAGGACCTCTGCTGCCAGTGTCCTTATCCCCACAGTGAAACAGAGCCACCACTTGCCTCTGCAGGAGACCCCCCAACACCAGCAGGTACGTCTGGTTCAGTCTCCCCCAGGGTCACTGCTCCTTCCCCTGGGTCCCGATGCACACATTACTTTGTGTGTGTCCTCCAAGAGTGGGGTCTCTGTTTCCCCCAGTCCTGTCACAGTCCTGCAATCAATTCCCACTAGACTTCAAAGTCTGATTCTCTAGGAATTCCTCCTCCCGTTGCCGGACCCCCAGGTTGGGAAGCCTGACGTGGGGCTCAGAAGCTTCACTCCAGTGGGTGGACTTCTGTGGTATAAGAGTTCGCCAGTCTGTGAGTCACCCACCCAGCAGTTATGGGATTTGATTTTACTCTGAATGCGCCCCTCCTACCGTCTCACTGTGGCTTCTCCTCTGTCCTTGGACGTGGGGTATCCTCCTTGGTGAAGTCCAGGGTCTTCCTGTCAATGATTGTCCAGCAGCCAGTTGTGATTCTGGTGCTCTCGCAAGAGGGAGTGAGAGCACGTCCTTCTACTCCGCCATCTTGGTTAATCCTCTCTCCAGCTCCGTTTTCTTTCTCAAGATTGCTTTGGCTATTCGGGGTCTTTCGTGCTTCCATACAAATTGTGAAATTTTTTGTTCTAGTTCTGTGAAAAATGCCATTGGTAGTTTGACAGGGATTGTATTGAATCTGTAGATTGATTTGGGTAGTAGAGTCATTTTCACAATGTTGATTCTTCCAGTCCAAGAACATGGTATATCTCTCCATCTGTTGGTATCATCTTTAATTTCTTTCATCAGTGTCTTATAGTTTTCTGCATACAGGTCTTTTGTCTCCTTAGGTAGGTTTATTCCTAGATATTTTATTCTTTTTGTTGCAATGGTAAATGGGAGTGTTTTCTTAATTTCACTTTCATGTTTTTCATCATTAGTGTATAGGAATGCAAGAGATTTCTGTGCATTAATTTTGTATCCTGCTACTTTACCAAGTTCATTGATTAGCTCTAGTAGTTTTCCAGTAGCATCTTTAGGATTCTCTATGTATAGTATCATGTCATCTGCAAACAGTGACAGCTTTACTTCTTCTTTTCTGATTTGTATTCCTTTCATTTCTTTTTCTTCTCTGATTGCTGTGGCTAAAACTTCCAAAACTATGTTGAATAATAGTGGTGAGAGTGGGCAACCTTGTCTTGTTCCTGATCTTAGTGGAAATGGTTTCAGTTTTTCACCATTGAGGACGATGTTGGCTGTGGGTTTGTCATATATGGTCCTTATTATGTTGAGGAAAGTTCCCTGTATGCCTACTTTCTGGAGGGTTTTTATCATAAATGGGTGTTGATCATTAGAGAAATGCAAATCAAAACTACAATGAGATATCACCTCACACCGGTCAGAATGGCCATCATCAAAATATCTACGAACAATAAATGCTGGAGAGTGTGTGCAGAAAAGGGAACCCTCTTGCACTGTTGGTGGGAATGTAAATTGATACAGCCACTATGGAGAACAGTATGGAGGCTCCTTAAAAAACTAAAAATAGAACTACCATATGACCCAGCAATCCCACTACTGGCCATATACCCCGAGAAAACCACAATTCAAAAAGAGTCATGTACCAAAATGTTCATTGCAGCTCTATTTACAATAGCCAGGACATGGAAGCAGCCTAAGTGTCCATTGACAGATGAATGGATAAAGATGTGGCACATATATACAATGGAATATTACTCAGCCATAAAAAGGAATGAAACTGAGTTATTTGTAGTGAGGTGGATGGACCTAAAGACTGTCATACAGAGTGAAGTAAGTCAGAATGAGAAAAACAAATACCGTATGCTAACAGATATATATGGAATCTAAAAAAAAAAAAAAAAAAAAAAGGTCAGAAGAACCTAGGGGCAAGACAGGAATAAAGATGCAGACCTAGTAGAGAATGGACTTGAGGATACGGGGAGCGGGAAGGGTAAGCTGGGACAAAGTGAGAGAGTGGCATGGACATATATACACTACCAAATGTAAAATAGCTAGCTAGTGGGAAGCAGTCGCATAGCATAGGGAGATCAGCTCGGTGCTTTGTGACCACCTAGAGGGGTGGGATAGGGAGGGTGGGAGGGAGGGAGATGCAAGAGGGAAGAGATATGGGGACATATGTATATGTATAACTGATTCACTTTGTTATCAAGCAGAAACTAACACACCATTGTAAAGCAATTATACTCCAATAAAGATGTTAAAAAAAAAAAAAAAACAGGCATTGCTGTGAGATGCTTCACCCTGGACTCCATGTACCAACTCAGATGCAGACAGACAACTGGGGGAAATGCAGAGTCATGCTGTGTGAGCAGCAATGTCCATTCTGCTCGTGAAAAGTAGACTTCCGAACGTGGTGAGATGGGACTGGTATGAGTGTTGGCAAGACTCCCCATCTGTTCTAGCAGACAAAGCAGAACATTTCTCTGTTCAATCTGTTTGCTTCAGCGAAGAAGGGAACTTCTGGAGGGCACTCAGGAGATGGCATAACCGGCATCAATCACTACCCGACCCCCTCGCCCCGCCTCAGCACGGTCAATCGCTTGGCCAGGGTGGCAGCTGATTTCTGTTGCTTAAGTTAGTGCGTTAAGGCATGAGAGTTCAATGCAAGGCCAGCTACTGATTACTTTCTTAACAGGATACCATTCTGGATGCTGGAAAGACTGTTTCTTAAATGTGGCAAGAGATCAAGTAGAAGAACTTCCATCAGAGGAAAAGAAGTTAGGAAATTTGACCGAGGTCACACTGAAAGACGACGTACGTAACCAGGATTCAGCTCAGGTGGCCTCCAGGGTCCACTACAGAATGGAAATCAAGCCACAGACAGATTCAACACTGCGGCTTCTTGAGGAAATGATCTTTCACGTAACTTCCTCACATTCTCATGGACAATATGTTCTTATCAGGGCAACGCATTACCTAAGGATAAGCCAGGTAAATCTTTGCTACTGTCTTATGCTTTCTTATGTCTCTAGTCATAGTAATAACACAGTTAACTAAAAGAAGTCCTTTATGGCTGGGAAAAATCTCTATCCTCAGAGATCACTGCAAACAACCTAGGCAGAACCAATATGAGAGGCAGAAATAACAACACTTACTAGCTGAGTGATCTTGGACAAGTAACTTGACAACTACTTTGTTTGTTTTAAGTGGGAAAGAGGACTTAAGTCATAGAGTCGATAAGCAAGTTAGGAAGACAGGGCAGTAGGCTGAATAATGAACCTGCAAAGATGCCCCTGCCCTAATCCCTGGGACCTGTATGTTACCCTCATGGCACACTCAGGGCTCTGCAGTCGTCATTAAATTAAGGACCTCGAGACGGGGAGATTTTCCTGGAGTATCCTTATGGGAGGCAGGAGGGTCAGTGAGAGAGAAGGAAGAAGATGCAAGGGCAGAATCAGAGATTAGACAGGAGGGTTGGAGAGACAGAGAGATTGGAAAATTCTATGCTGCTGAATTTGAGGATGGAAGAAGGGGCTAGGACCCAAGGAATGCAGGCAGGCTCTAGAAGCTTGAAAAGGGAACTAAACAGATTCTCCCCTCAAAGCCTCCGGAAGGAGCCCACCCTGCCAATACCCTGACCAAACTCACGAGACTGATTTTGGACTTCTGGTCTCCAGAACTGTACAATACTGAATTTGTTCTGTTTTAAGCCACTGCATTTGTGGTCATCTGCTACAACAGCAACAGGAAACTGATACAACAGTATGTGTCCAAGAACTGCATAGACAACCTGGCACGTTATGAGGACTCAAAGAAATGTCAGTTCCTTCTTTCTCCTTTTCCCTCATGAAAGGGGACCAAAGTTTAGCATCCCAAATCTACAGCAACTCCATCTACACTTTACCTCGCATCATAAATTATTTATGCAATACATTCGGTAGTGCCCTAATATTACCTGCTATCATATTAGGATAAAGATGGGTACATTTATTATCTACCCAACCATGGACACAAAAGGACCACTTACTTGCTCCATTGAAATCTGAAGAGAAGAAACACACTTTTGCCCGAGAGACCGGAAGCCTACTGGTTCACTAACGGCCCCCATGGTGGGCTACAGATCCAGGAATAACATGGGGTCCACACCTCACTTGACTAGTATTCTCCACTGAAACACATATTGTGTCATATTCAATCCACAGGATGGCTCCAGAGGAAGGTAGACCATATAAAGATTCTTTGAATTACATTACTTTCAAACAAAGACAACATATAAATTGAAGAGTGTTTATTTTCTTTCTATAAAAAAAGCAAATCCAGTTTGCAGTCCTACAGAGGCAACATTTATTTCAACTGCCCAGGCAGTTAAGAGAGCGGGTTCCTGTTTTGCTCTGAATCCAGCTCTCATCAATTCTTGAGAGTCTATTACACACTCCAGGGAGAAACATCTGCTTGATAAAGAGCCTCTATGGCACTGACATGGTGCACAAGAAATGGCTTTTACTGTGCGATGTGAAACTTAAGACAAAAGTCAAAACTCACCACTTTCAGGCCCCAAAGGTGGCCTCAAGGCTAATGCGATGCATTCGTTTTCCCAGTTAGTAAAAAAAAAAATACGATTTTTAGTGTTTATCCACGAGGGCACTTTTAGGGCAAGAATACAACTCTGAGAAAATCTCTGCTAACATTTTTCATTCCCTTCTCTCTCCAAATCTTATAGCACAAATACTACTTTATTCAAACATGACTTTTAATCTCAAGAAATTCATCTCATTTGCATCTAGGAAAAATAGCACAAAATTTGAAGAAAAGAAAGTACAGAGTTGAGCAATTTTGAAAAGATTTCAGAATCCCTAGCCACTTCCCAGTAATATCAACTATTTGTAGACTCCAGGGCAGTTGCAGAAGGGAGAGCTTCTTGGGCTCACAGGACATTTGCGTTCCTCCCCAAGGATTAAGGACAGCAGGGGACTGAAGCTGTGAAAGAGGCCCAGTAACTACGCAAGACGGCAGCCCTCAGCCTCTGGGAGTGTCAACTCACTCTGTGGCAACTGCAGATATAACATTAAAATGGACGGTATAGATTTTATCCAAACGGCGGCTGAAACAAATCATCTTGTAGCTGCTCAGCACACACCCCTACCCTGAATGAAGCCCTTTGAAGGACACTATTGTTTGTCCTAGTGACTGTGGATAAAGCAAAAATGGTTTGTGGTATGTTCAATATCTTGTAATAACCTACAATGGAAAAGAATCTGAAAAAGATATATATATATATATATATATATATATATATATATATATATATATCTGAATCACTTTGCTGTACACCTGAAACACCTATATATAGAGAGATATATAGATACGGATATATAGAGAACATGCATAGAATATATATATATAACATATGTAACATACATATAACATATATAGGTATCTATATAGGTATATGTAAATATAGCTATAAATATCTGAACCACTTTTCTGTACATCAGAAACTAACACAACATTGTAAATCAACTATACTTCAATATTTTTTTTTAAAAACTGGTTTGTGGTAACGGGTGCAGAGGAAGGGGCAGGTGGCATCCTTGGACCTTAATTTGGTCTGTGGCCACACCAGGCCTTATGGTCTCTGAGACTGCTCCTCTGTATGAAGGATACCTAGCTTGTCACTGGCCAATTTTTATTTGTTTCCTTAAATCTGTACGATCACACCTTACTGATTTTATTAACTATGGAAATTTTTCATTCCCATTTAATTACACGCTGGTCTGAAAAAAAAAACTATAAACATTTATTCTATTCTAGAAACATATTTTCCAAAATCCTAACAAGAAAACTACTACATTCCGGGCCCAAGACCCTGAGAGCTGACTCCCAAGTTTGGCAGCAAAATACATGTGTGGTGTCCAATTATATTTTATTAAACATCTTTAGTATAAGTTCTTTGTCTTCAAAGTGTCCCTTTTCTCTTTCCTTATTTTAAAAAGGATCATTGGCTCCTTTTCGTAAAACTTGGAAGTAGACGCCCCTATAATACCTCCCACGATGGTCCCATAAAGTCTGTAGCACGAGGTATGCCTCACTGGTCTGGTTCTGGAGACACGTAAGGTCAAAGCATGGCCCTTCTTGACCACTTGGATGACACCTGGTCCTGGCTGCTCAAGGTCTCTTCAGGGAAGGAAGCAGTGCAGACCAGGTCAGCAGTCTGACTTACTGCTCTGTCAAGTCCGTACTATAAACATTAGGTTATATAAACCCTCGACTTGGAATTTCAGTTCTTCCTAACCTTGGTGCAAGTGATGGAAAAGAAAGTTAAATATGACTGGCAGGACCAGCCTGATCCAGTCACTGCTGTTTGAAAAAGGATACCATCTCTCCCAAAACATTTGAACTCTGTAGAGGGAACAATCGTGAACACTAAGTGCTGTGTGTTGAATCTATGGAATTTTCTAGAACCCAGATTTGAACTATTACTGAACATGGATAAATGTACAGTATATGAAGATATACCAGTTAAGAGTCCCATGTCAACAACTGTCAATTTCTCTTAATGTGGAATACAGAGTTTGATATACATAGGGACCAAAGAATTAAACATTAATAACTGAATACTTTTGCTACACATGTTGTAACACAAAATGCTTTTTTAAAAACAAACTGGGAGATTTGCTAATACCGGTGAGAAAGCAATATTTACAGCCACACCCCAGTACCTAGAATCATGCCTGCCACAAACTAGATGCTCAGTCAATATTTGCTGAATGAAGAAACAGACCTCCCTGTTTTCAAAAAGGAATCCAATTACTATTCATCGGTCCATACACAAATAAAAGTCTAGTGTCAATATTTAAAGGATTTTTTTTGCTCTCACCACCATAATACATTTTGATGAAATTATATAAAATGGACTAACTCAATACAACTTAACAAATAATAATAACACATCTTCTATGTGCCAAATACTGATGAATGTGCTCAGAGAGGGGTTCACAGAGAGTCATGCCAACCATCACCTTTATAGGTGGAAACTGGGTTCCAGCGGAAATACACAAACCCAGGTTAAAAAAAAAACAAAAAACTATTCATATGGATATTCCACCATGACCTGAAGTTAAGCATGTCAAGTTCAGGACCCCTTCCTGGTTTCCCCTCCAAAGCATATCTGCTTCACCTGCTCGCCACCATCCCGGATGAGATCACATGGATCCTAGATGGCTTTGCTTCCCACATCTCCTACTATGTCCACTTCCTATTTTTGCAGTGCTTCATCAGAGCCTATGTATTTCCCTGATGTATGTTTCCATGCATCACCCACATCAATCACCGTAGGACAGCCCTCGACACTATAACAACTAGTTTCCTACCAGACCTTCCCTCCCAACTCCAATCACCTCCCTCAAGGATGAGCTCAATCACCCCATCCCACTTCATCATTTCGTCCCATCCCACCACAGGCGGAAAACAGGCCCTATACGAAGTGCTATTGACGACACAGGCAGATTTCAGGTGGGGCACACTCTTGCCACAGAGAAATACACTTTAACCCAAAATGAGTGTCTTAATAAAGTGTCACTGTAATAATAATCATTATCATTATTATTTGAATGGTGGTTGATGAGACTGTCAGCACGTGGGTGATCCTGGGGTTGCTGGGTCTGAGTCTGAAGATGCCATCTCTGCTTGTTGGTTCACGATTCAATCTACCCAGCACACCGCCTGAGGCTGGGCGGGCAGGGCAATCAGATAGCTACTCTGGTTTCCTTCTGATGCCCGCGAGTGGATGAACTGCACACTCGACATTAGCAGTGACAACATCATTTCAACAGCATCTCAAATAACGTGGACATAAGATTGAACATGCATTTTACCTGCTGACGCTTTTCAAATTCCAACTTGATCCGCGACTTGATGCAGTTGCAAGTGTCCTGATACGTTTGCTGCAGAGCGAGTTCCATGAGGTGCTTATGGTACGCCCCGGCCAGGTTCCCGCAGATGAAGATGATCACGTTGGCCAGGATCTGAGGACACAAAGAGCCACTCAATAGGGCGACCGTTTATGATTCGAGAACAGAACAACAACACAATGCACATGAGCAGCAGTCTTCAAAGAGATGACTTTGCCTGAGGTTAATTTTATTTCTGTTCCCGAACTAACATTTTTATTTACTTAACAGAAAAGGATTCCATCCCCTTCTTGGATCTGTGCCCTCTGACAGGTCACTTTGCTGTCCCACCCTTGTCTCTGGGCTCAGCCATGTGATTCGCTACAGCTAATGCAATGTGGGTGGGAGTAATCGAGTGCCAGATCCAGCCCAGGTTTAGAAGGCCTGGTGTGTTCTGGGTGACACTCTTGTGTCTCATCAGGAAAAGACTAGCCCGCTGGTCCCGGGAAGATGAGAAACTCATGGAACAGAGACACTCAGCCAACCCGTAGTCCACTATCGTGGCCACTGAGATTTCATGGTTGTCATACAGCATTACTGTGATACTAGATGATACATACTGCCCTCACATCGAACCTGTATTCACTGAGCCTGGAGAAGTTATATTCCCTGTTACTTACTGTTTATATAGGAATATAGGAACCTTTCAAACCATATAACTTGTTGCTCTATTCATGATAAAAACCGTTCATGCTCACAAAAATTTGTGGTGGGAGGGAAGAAAAAAATATATAAAGAAAAACTACAAAGAACCTATAATTGCCCGGCCCACGAAGAATTCGGCGCCATGTTTTCTTTTGTCAAGACCATTACCTTGTTCCAAAGGAACCAAGTTCATTCTGAATGCAGTGTTTTGCTTTGCTTTTTTAATTTAACATTTAATCTGATTTTTTTCAGATCATAAAAATTCTGTAGAAACAGGATTTTTGAATGTTTAGATAATATTCAGTTCTATGACTATATCATAACTTAGTTATGTCTATACTATCTTTATTAATATTCTTTATTTATTAATAAAGAATACTTTATTACTTACTTTATTAATATTCTTTATTAATATTCTTTGCATTTGCTTTACGCTACAGTGGTCAACCTTGTGTCTAAAGCTTTGGCCTCATATTTAATCATCTCTCAGGCTCAATTAGTAAAATACACTGAGTTGAAAGCCTTGAATATTTTAAAGTTCTTGATACATATGGCAAAATTGCTCCGTGTAAATGTTCCATTGATATTCTCACCACCAGTGTATGACCATGGTCTTTTCAAGGCCTGCTATTAACACAGAGCAAGTGGTAATAATAAATAAAACTGACGATCACGTGTTCAGGGCTAGAAATGCGCAGGTCTGGCAGGGCATGCACGGTCACACCTGCAGAAAATGTCCCTCCGCCCTCACCCCCCTCCACATGACCTTTCCTCTCACCAAATGGGCACTCAACCCTTCAACAACAAAGGCAGAGCATCTGTGTCCAAAAGCTCTGTGCTCCTTGCTAAGGGTCTCCCACTGACACAGGTCAGCTTAACACATCAGTCAACTGACGCGGGGGGCATGCACGCCAGGACTCAAGCACTCTTGGGGGAATTTTTATTCCTAAGCCTTCAAGGTTCCCATGACAGGACTTCGCAGAGAATCATGCTGTCCTCCCTCTGCATGGTGTAGTACTCCCGATGATTAAAATATTAGCTCTGTGTATTGCTGAGTGTGTGTGCGTGAGTGTGTGTGTGTGTGTGACATGCATCTGTGTGTGATTTGCGTATGATACATGCATGATATGTGTGTACATAATATGCATGTAAGATTTCTGTGATGTGTATGGGGTGTGTGATTTGTATATGTGATATATCCATGTGACACATGTGTCTCTCTGACTCATGCACGATGTATGTATGTGGTATGCCTGTGCACCTGGCATGTGTCATGTGAATGATATGTGTAACAGATGTGCACATGTCGTATGTAACTTATATATGGGATAAACGTGTGGTTTTGGGTAGTGTGTGTGATGTGTGTACGTCATGTGCACACGTGACATGTGCATGTGCTCTGTGTGTGCCTTGGCACAGAGCAGGGGAGTAGTGTGCTAGCCTTCGGTGTTGCTCCCAAGCATTTCTAGCTGTACAGGCTCTGTTCTTCCCCACTGCCGTCCTTTCCCCCATCACCCCCGTGGATGTCAGTCCTTCGAGGATGTGGGAAAGCTCGCGAACTTCCTGGCTTCCTGCCTGAGCACAGGTCATTTCAGAGCCGGGCCCAGGGGTGCACTGTTAATTTAGTCCTGTCATACTTTGCTTCTGCAAAATGACCATCTGCTTCGCTAAAGATTCTTCAGACCTTGACACTGCTGGGTTTGCTTTGAAGAACAGTGACCCAAAGAATGCAGGAACCAGAAGCGCCAACACAAAACCAGACTGCCCGGAATTAGAAAGCACCAACTCTTTCCTTATTAGGTGCAGCTGAAATAATAATAAAAATAACTGTGATTATCTATGAGAGCTTCTTCTTTTTCTCCTTAAAAATGCCTTCAAACAAAGACGCAAACATTTTAGGAACTCAGTTCCTCCAAAATAAGAACCAAATGTAAGCAAGGGAACTGAATGAAGCCATCCCCTGTCCCCTGGCCTCCCTCAGCAGGGAGTACGAAAGGGGCATCTCTATTACAACACTGTCTACCTGACCCAGTGCCTGGCAACTTTGCAATGTCATGGGACTGAAGGAAAAGCCTTCTTTCGCTTACTCATTCATCCATTCAGCCATTCGGTCAATGGATGCTGCACTGCTTCAAACAACATGTAATTCGAACCCTCCCTGGCTATAGATAATTAGAAAGAATGCATTTATGGATTTTTATTTGGATATGCAAAGGAAATGCTTAAGAAGTAAACAGCTAAGAGTTTTAATGCCAAGTAGTTCTGGCCTTTCTCTTCTGGTGGAAAATGTAATCAAATTACAAGCATTTTTCTGATCCCTGCTTTCATCCTAAAATACCATATTCTAAGGTTAATAGGATTAGTCCTGGTATTTTAATAACTACACACATTTACATATGTGATTGATGTCCTAAAGCATTTTTCTGTCAAAAGGGCGCATTCATATAATGACTCTATGAAACCTAGGGCACAAGGAAGTGATGCGGTTAAGGTTTTCTTTTCAAAAATAATATCACAGCATTTTATTTCCTAGAAGACTGTTTAACAAAACACACAATAAAAAATCCTATTTTCACAATGTTGGATTTATTTTATAACATCGTACTGTCTTGATGTTTTCTTTTATCTCGTTGCTTCGTTTAGCTACTCTCACATCTGTCAGAAAATAGGAGAAGAAACTTAGCTTCCCAAGAGACGTCTTGGAAGAAAATAAATTGTTTACGGTAATAACAGCAGCCAAGGTTCCCATGAAGTTTCAAATCAGGCCTTGAGATCAAGCTTGACCCACGATCCAGAATCTGTGCAAACCGGACTCTGCCCAGTTGTCACAGAGGTCTGGTTGTCTCCACCACTTTCCACTTCCCCATCTTCACTTGATGTGAGGGTGGGAAGATTGGTCAACACTTGTCAGTGATTCTCAGGAGATGCATAAATAATCAGTCCTGTGCTGGTGGGAAGGCCGGTACCCATCAGCAAACTCTGATTCTGCTTCTTTCACAGCCATCCCCTTGCCTTTCCAAACACACCTTGTTTCATCCTTGCAAGAGTGCGGAAAGTAAAACAGCCAGGAAGATGGACATTTTTGTTATTTCATTTTATAGGCAAAGAAACAAAGGTCTACAAAGTTAAGAGACTGGAGGGCAGGGCTCCACCAGGCTCTCAGGATTACCCTGTACCAACCCACATGGCCCTGATTCACATGGGCCAGGGCAGCTTGGTCCAGCACAATCCAACCCTCTACTTGGGTGTGGGGAAAGTAGTTCTGAAGAATTTCTAAAGAGACATGTGTAAGCTTTGAAGCAGCTAACATCATTTTCCTTTACAAAGCATTTGTATTTGATGCTATAAAGCGCCGTCATCATTTAAAGTTCTTTTAAGTGGCTGCAGTTTGGAGACCACACGTCCATGGAGCATTTAACTATGATGCTGGTACATCGACGTACATTCAGAGCAAAGTCACAGGAAGTGAGGCTGTTCCTAACTGGATCATGTGACCAAGGGCAAATGACCCAAGCAGGGTTATTTCCCCCAGGAAAAGGACATTTAAGGATGTGAGCTCACTGTCTTCAAACATTTGAGAAATTATCACGAGGATTATGTGACCACTCAGGTCCTCTGTGACTCTTTTAAAGAGTTTTACAATTGTTCAATACTCCCATTCTTAATCTTAGGTTAGGGGTTGCCAACTACAGTGCCCACAGAGGTCAGCAGGCAGCACACATGCCAGCTGAGGGTGGGGTGAGGCTGCTGGTACCAGATGAAACCCCGTCACTCAATACCATGGTTTCCCTGTGAGCCCACTGCACAGGGCTGGAGGAGAAAGGATAGTACCGCATTTAAAACAGGTCCTCAGCTTAAAACAAAGCAGATCATAAATATGCAAAAACACCAATTATAAGTCAAAGGAAAATAAAAGGGATTATAAGAACTTGATGAACCGAGCTGCAAATGAATATTCAGCAAGCTCACTGCATCTCATAAGCATCAAATTTGGCTTAAATAAAACAATGCTCTTGCTTGGGAGAGAAAATGATCAGGTAGAATTTTCCTTAACTGAGCTCTTAAACATGGCTACAGAGAATCTCCATGCCACCTCCTCGGCATTTCCTGCAACCCCCAAAGAAGTAAATTTGCTATATGCCCTGGCCTCAGGATTTCTGTTTTTTATCAGTCTTTTAGGATAAACCAGAAACACTGTGCTTTGGCTATAACATCTAATGGTCCTCAGGTCACATGTTGGAATCTTCTTCTAATTTAAAATACCTCCAGATGAGGAGTGGAGTCAGAAAATATTATGGGCTGAATGTCATGTCCTTCCCAGATGCATATACTGAAGCCTTAACTCCCAATATGATGGTATTAGGGGTGGGAGCCTTGGGAGATAATTAGGTTTAGATGAGGTCATGAAGGTCCGGTCCCCATGATGAAATTAGCATCCTTATAAGGAAAGGAAGAGAATCTCTCTCTCTCTCTGTCTCTCTATGTCTGTCTGTCTGTCTCTCTTTCTCTCTCTGCCATGTGAGAAGGGGTGTCTGCCAGGAAGAGGGCCCTCACCAGAACAGAATCATCAGCACCTTGATCTTAGACTTCCCAGCCTCCAGGGATGCGAGAAATAAGTATCTCCTGTTTGCACCACCCAGCCTGCAGTGTTTTGTTATGGCAGCGTGAGCTAAGACAGAAAGTTATGAAGAAAATTGAAAAACCAACCACCTCAACAATGGGTGTTATTAGCGTTTTGGTTGGTTAGACTGGAATTGAAAATTGGGAGTCAAATGCAATTTGATTTCCTATGGAAATGGCTGCTAGAAATAGTACTGTTGGTTGTGATTATTATTTTCATTATTCTCTTTTATATTAGAGCTGTTATTATTAGGTCTTTTTGAATAGCATACATTATGCTATTTTTCCAGCTATATTTGGGCTAAAGGGCTAAAGAATCTTACACTTAGGGTGCAAGTTCGGTATCACAGCTAGACAAAATTTCAGGGAGGAGTTTGAGAGTCATTTGCTTCTCTCAGGAGTGTTCCACCAGCTCATTACAGGCCAGTGGGAAGAGATGGGCCTAGAAGACACCAGCTCATTACAGGCCAGTGGGAAGAGATGGGCCTAGAAGATACTCGAGATCTTGAAAGAAAGTTCCTCTCACAAATTAAGTCATTGAGAACACATCTTCCCTAGAAGGGAAAGCTGGCTTCACCCTGCAGAAACCCAGACTTGTACTTCTCAGCTCAGGGATTGCAAATTTGAAACCGATGGGGAGAAAGCTGGTTTGATTAATAGTTTAGAATAACAAAAAGGAGACAAAACATAGAGTTTCCAATATTCAGAACTCAGTGGAAGAAGAATGCACAAGCCTCCCTCCACCGAGATCCATAGGTCACTCTGCTTTCCACAGAGGAGTGCACCGTCACACGTTTGTTCTCTCATCCAGGCTCTCTCTGATATCAAACACGTGGAAGAATCTTAGCTTTCAGGGTTTAGTTCCTCTCCACCACGGGAGACAGAAGAGCAAACAAATAAGCTGTATGGAAAGGAGGGAGCTGCTATCTCCAGAACTCATAGCCCACTTCTCCGGTAGCCAAAATGAGACCAGTCATTTCCTTTTCGTTGTTAACTTACTCTGCAGGCCATTTCTGTAAAACAACACTAGCAGACATTCTTCTCCCCACTCTCTTTGTTTCACAGAGCTCCAAGCCCAATTGGGAGTTTACCTGTGATTACAAAGGACTTTTATTAGAGTTAGTCTCCGTCTGGTCCAAACTGTCTCCTGCCCTCCTGCTGGCACAGTGACATCTGAATGATTACATCTGACATTGTCAACCAGTCAATGATTAACTGAACTTTACATCTTTACTAGTAGCCAACAGAAGCCACTGTCTCCTTGGTCTTTGTGCGTCCACATAGTTGAATGAAAGTTAATTATTCCAAAGAAGTTCCACTCTTTCAGAAACCCAGGGGACAAAGTGGTCTTGGATTGTCCAATGGGCTTATAAATGCTGGTTTCTGGGTCTTCCTGAATCTTCTCTCCCATATATAATGACATATGCACAATAGGAGAACACTTCGAAGTGCTGTGTCTCAGTGCGTTTCAAAAACTTTAGAAACATATAATTATATACTAATTAAAACTCAAATTTTATTCACCTTGAATCAGCTCACCTAAGGATCTGCACTAAGCAATACAAAATTTGCCTAATTCTGGTGATTTCAGTGGACTTACAAGTGAAAAAAAAAGATATTTGAGCACACTTTATTTTTATTTTTTAAATTATTTATTTATTTATTTATTTATGGCCGTGTTGGGTCTTCGTTTCTGTGTGAAGGCTTTCTCTAGTTGCGGCAAGCGGGGGCCACTCTTCATCGCGGTGCGCGGGCCTCTCACTATCGCGGCCTCTCTTGTTGCGGAGCACAGGCTCCAGACGCGCAGGCTCAGTAGTTGTGGCTCACGGGCCTAGTTGCTCCGCGGCATGTGGGATCTTCCCAGACCAGGGCTCGAACCCGTGTCCCCTGCATTGGCAGGCAGATTCTCAACTACTGCGCCACCAGGGAAGCCCTGAGCACACTTTAGACTTTAATTTAGACAGATGATCTCTCTAATTAATCTGGATCAATGAAATTTAGCTTCGTTTAAACACTATACACAATTATCTTCACTTATCACCGCTTTATAGGTGACACATTTGATCCACATTTAAAAAGTTAAGAGGCAACAGGTGTTCAGATTCAGTCAACAAACATGACCAAGGCTATCAGACATTCCAACCCGTGCAGCTTAGTTTAAGATGAAATGATACACCACTTCATGTGAGATAAATATGTCTCTTCAGCCAACAGTGCACAAGAAGGGACGCCCATCTTTTATGGGTACTCGGGGTACATTTGCATTGCTACCCCATTGGCCACTTGCATTATGACCTACTTGTGACCCCAATTATAACCTACACAATAGTAGATAAATTAGAATTAAGCAAACCAAGCACAATATATCCTGCCAATTATGACTGAAGAAGAGGACACCTTATGAAGTTAAATGGAACTAAATGTAGATATCAAATGTCACATGATAACAGAGGGACAAGCTTGCTGAGGGCAATAACACCACAGGGATAGCACAGCCAATCCTGGGTATGAACTTAAACATGACATTAGCAAGCGCATTCACACGGAAGTGATAGATTGCAAAGTCCTGTGCAGTCACGGACTCCAAATACAGGAGAAAAACAATGAATGCTGTGATTCTCAAGGTCTACCCTGGAATTGCCCTTTTTAATCAGACCAAAAGATATTCCGTAAAGTCATGCTGTGATTAAAAAAGATAAATAACTGCTTGGCTGCATAACTGAAACCTTCTGCAAATTGGAAAACAAAGAAGTTTCCTATTACAAACTAAACTAGATGTTTCATTAATGATACTAATTAGGGGAGGGGATGGCTGGCAGCAGCTTTCCTTTTAACAAGATAAAAGGCTGAAATGCACTTAAAAGTAGTGTCTCCCCGGAGGGTGCTCCTGGGTTTCCTCACCACCTTCTTCCCTCTCTTACTGAGGGTTTTCCTGAGGAGTGGGTCTTGGAGGAAGCAAAGACGATTTATACCGTTGACACCAGACTCTGACTTCTGAGCAAGTTCAACCAGAGAATATACTGGGCTGGCCAAAAAGTTCGTTCGGGTTTTTGTACGATGTTACAGAAAAACCGGAACGAACTTTTGGGCCAATGCAGTACATTAGTTCCACCCAAATCACCAAGAGGCATCTCATGTTCTCTCACAGGGCCATGACCAAGCAGCTCTTCCCAGTCAACAGCATTCAAGGACCCTAATCTAAAGGAATTGGTTTTGCTAAACCCGTGTGTGCGCTAATCTCCTTGGGCTGCAGGGACAAAATACCTCAGACTCAGTGGCTTAAAAACAATAGAAATTTTTGTTTGTTTGTTTGTTTACAGTTGTGGAAGCTGGAAGTCCAAGAGCAAGGTGTCAGCAGGGTTATTTTCTCCTAAGACTTCTCACCTGGCTTGTAGATGACCACCTTCTAGCTGTTTCCTCACATGGCCTTTTCTCTATGCAAGCCTGTGTGCCCCTGGGGTCTCTCTGTGTGTCCTAATCTCTTTTTCTTATAAGGACACCACCCTAATGGCCTCATCTTAGCTCAGTCACCTCTCCAAATGCCCTGTCTCTAAATATAGTCACATTCTGTGGTACTCAAGGTTGGGCTTCAACATATGCATTTTAGGGGGCACAACTCAGCCCGTAATAACATGCCATTGAGGTGTTTTTTTGGCACTTTGTAGACATCATTTCATTTTTTTCTTCTTCCAGTATTATTGAGATATAATTGACATACAGCACTGTGTAAATTTAAGGTGTGGAGTATAATGATTTGATTTACACATATTAGGAAGTGATTATCACAATAAGTTTAGTGACTGTCCATCATCTCATATAGGTAAAAAATTAAAGAAATAGAATTTTTGTTCTTGTAATGAGAACTCAAGATTTACTCTCTTAACTTTCATATATAACACAGAGCAGTGTTAATTGTATTTATCATGTTATACACTGCATCCCCAATACTTATTCACTTTATAACTGGAAGTTTGTACCTTTTGACTGCCCCTTACTCAATTCCCCCACCTCCAACATACTACTGAGGGTTTTTTTCTATTTTTTTAATTGAAGTATTCTTGATTTACGATGTTGTACTAATTTCTGCTGTACAAAGGACTCAGTTATACACATATATACATTCTTTTTTCATATTCTTTTCCATTATGGTTTATCCCAGGAGATTGGATAGAGTTCCCTGTGTCTTTAAAACTATTGAGTTTTAAAGACAGATTATTTATAAATTACCAGAAAATTCACTTAAAGGTTAACCCCGCATTCCTTAGAAATTTGGGGCTGGTAGCTCTTTTGCAGAAATGCTACATACTGCTGATGGTTTAATACGAACTAAGACATTCATTAAATCACTTCATTTGTTCAAAAAAATTTGTTGAGCATTTATTTATAATCAACTAAATGTTATATTCTCCCCACCCAAGAGATCAACCTCACTGACAAAAATGTAATAAAACAAACCAATAATAAATGTCAACAAAGCAAGCAAACAAAGGTAGGTGAGGCAAAGCAGGTTTCTATGAGCTGCACAGGTGCGATTTCAGAGCGATGACCGTGATCATCCTACCATGAGGGTTCCCCATTAGCTAGCCATCTTTATGAGACTTAGGGCTGCCTGTGGTTGAAGGAAAACCGCTGATAAACTGAGCATACATCGCATACATCCTCCAACGTTATTACAAACTTTTACTCGCAAAAAGTAAAACCACTAAGGCAGAGGTTCCCAAATTTTCTTGTTTCACAATGCCCTTAGTGTCTTATTAATATTTTCATAGCATTCCTAGGCCAAAGGAGATATCTAACAGTCTTGTTTATTAAGTAGTAAGGTCTGAACTGCTTAAGTATTATGCCCCAACAGCTTAGGAGTTGTTGGAAGAGAAATCCAACATATATATTGAAATAAAATATTATAATTTTATTTTATTCTTAAGTAGTCACTTACTGTGTGACTTAGTATGGGCCCTCAGTAGTCAGTGTGTCTGTTGAGCATTGCATCTGCACAAACCCTAGCCTCGGATTCAACACCACCACTCACATTTCCTATTCTGTCTTGATTTCCCCAGGCCACTGTTTTTTCTCCCCCCGGTCACATATGCCAAAAACCCAGCTTGACAACAAAAGGAATGCAGTGCCACCTAATGTTGAAACCATAAACTACCTTGAGTTGATTTCCACAGTGACAGATGTCCGGTGTTGCTAGGTTCCCCTTGAAATTTTCAAATATCCTGGGATGCCCTGGGGGTGCCTTAGCACATGGTTTGGAAACCACGTCACTTATGATATACAATTTCAACATCGATAACAAAAATATATTACCTAATTAAGCAGAATAAAAAGGGTTATTAAAATCATGATGGGTCTGCTACCTATTTTCTCCTTAATCGACTCTGAGAAGGGCACACTTGATTCGACCAAAAATATATGAGACTTCATATGTGGAATCTAATTTAAAAAAAAATGATACTAGTGAACTTATTTACAAAAGAGAAACAGACTTACAGATATCGAAAACAAACTTATGGTTACCAAAGGGGAAACATGGGGGGGAAGGGATAAATCAGGAGCTTGGGATTAACATACACACACTATTATATATGAGACAGACAATCAGCAAAGACCTACTGTATAGCACAGGGAACTCCACTCGATAATCTGTGATAACCTATATGAGAAAAGAATCTGAAAAAGAATGAATACACGTATATGCATAACTGAGTCACTTTGCTGTACACCTGAAACTAACACAGCATTGTAAATCATCTACACTCCAATAAAATTGAGTATATATATATATTTATTTATTTATATATATATATATATATATTTATATATTTATATATATATATATGACTCGCTGGCAGTTTACACAGAGGTGTAACTGTTTCTGTTTCTCCCAAGTAAACCTGAGTTGAAAGTATTATTGTGCAGATTATTGGAAGCTGCAGCCCGGAGTAGCAATGGGTTTAACCTTCTGGGTTCAGGTCTTCTCTGTGTCATTAGTGATAGCAACTACTTCCTCCCCAAGCCAACTAGCCTTCCTTGGGGATAAGAAGCCGCAATTAAATATACCCCGTGAGTCCAGTTTCAGTCAAGGGCTCACCCAGAAAAGATGGCGTACGCAAAAGAGGCAAAGTCTCATGAGATGACGATTTACAAAGGTTTCCAGATGGTGGGCTTCACATACACTGTCTCAGCCTATCAAGAAAATGAGTTAAAGCCCCAACCCTCATTTGGGACCATAATGATCATATTTTTAAAATCTCCAGTGTTTTCCAAGTCTAAATACATTTCTGTGATGAATTAACGTACTTCCTGATGGTGTGAAGAAGTATTTCAAGCCAGGAATGAAACAGAAATCTATCCAAGGCTACTAGAATTCCAAAGAATGAGTGTATAAAGTTAAAAATACTCATTTCTGTTTTCCAGTGGACATATTACGTAATAAACCTGCCCACTAAAATTCCAGAGTAAAATTATGAGATGAGCAGTCCGGAGGTACTAATTTTTTAAGGACGATAATAAAGAGTAGAATTCTTAGTTCACAGCTAATGAAGTTCCCTTTATTTTGCATCATATGTAAATCAGTCATTAACCAATTAGGGTAATATTTACTATCTCACAATTTAACTATTTGAGAAACAGTTTCATGCCTCTTTAGAATGATTTTGCAAGGATATTTGGAATATGAAATTAAATAGAAGCAGCAAAGAAGTTTATTGCCATAGGTTTAAAAGACAAAGAGGAATTATCTCCACACTGAGAAATTATCTCTATACTGGAAAGAAGAGGCAGGAGATGCAGAGCTTCCCGTGATCAGGTGGTCCTGAAGGCTGTTTTCCCCCCATCAGAGAAACTGAAATGTTGTGCTTGCTACAGGAAATAGTTTTCACACCTTAAGGATTTCTATAGGCAATCACACACTGAAAGACGCTGATGAGAAAAAACCGTGCCTGGCATCAAAACCACATGGGAGTAGAATTGGAATGGAGGAAACGGTTTGATTTTAGAATATGCATTTAGAAATTTCTTTGTTGGGATGAAATTTGACAACCAAATTCCACCACTTGCAAGAAAAATACTTTTTAACCTGGATGCAGAAGAAAACCACACAGCCTGGACCATCCCCTTGATAATCAATTGTCTCCAGGCAACAGGGATTTCAGGCTCCAGTTCATTCCCGACTACTTCTGTCATCAATCTCTCCCTCTTTGAACCATTCCCAGCAGCAAGCAAGTCTGCTCCCAACCGAGCAGTGCCTTCCCTAAACACAACACAACCCCGCCTTCTTTATTTCTCGTTTCCCTTTAGAGCCGAATCTCAAAGGCTTGTCTACTGAAGCTCCTCCTACTTCTTTGGCCTCTGATTCTCCATATCCCATTTCAAACTATGTAGCAGCCCCAAGGAGCCACAAAAAACTACTCTTGTCAAGCTCACTGGTTACCTACAACTTCGTCAATCCCATCCAGTCCTTTCCACGCGCCTCTTACCGCGACTTCCAAGCAGCGTCCTCAGCAGAGCTGGTCCCTTTCTCCTGCCAAGAATCCTGGTCTCTCTCAGCTTCCTTGGCCCCATGCTCCCCGGGGTCTGGCCAATCCGCTGACTCTACCTGCTCTGACTCAGATATTGCCCTCTCCGGGGCTCGGTCTAGGTCCCTTTCTCTTTAAATTCCCCCATTTTCCCCTTGCAGGGACATCCATATACCTGGCGCCTTCTTCAACACCATCTAAATAGCACCAACTCCCAAAGGTGGACCTCCAGCCCAGATCTTCCTTCTGAAGTCTAGACCCAGAAGAGTTGGCCTGTCCACTTTAACGTCTACACTGAACTCTTCACACATCTTGCCCCGGTCTGCATCTTTAGTTTCTATTCATGCCCCACCCCTCAGTTCCACTCGAGGTACCGTGCCCTCCTTGGGGGTCTTCCAGCTTGCCCATCTCTCCAGGCTCAAGGCCTTTGCACACACAGTTCCCTCTGCCTGAGAAGCTCCTTCCTGCCCCTCTTCCTGTGTGGGACCTGCTCACACCTGGCTTCCATGACAGGCCTGCCCTGAGCGTGCTCCTTGAGGGCCTCCTGGTGATCCACCAGCTGCACCCTGCTATTTCTTCCAATATCACTTTGCTCCCCAAAAGGTGATAGCTTGTATTTACCCGTCAGCTTATTGCCTGTCTCTCCTGTTTTGCTCTATGGTCCATGAGGGCAGGGATCCCAACTGTTTTATTCCCTTATGGATACATTGGGTAATTTGTATGGGGTCTGTCATAATGTGTTCTTGGTAAATAGTCTCTGTTTCCTTTTTTGTTTTTGTGTGTTTGTTTTGTTTTGTTTTGTTTTTGTCTCCGTTGGGTCTTCATTGCTGCGCACGGGCTTTCTCTAGTTGCAGCGAGTGGGGGCTACTCTTCATTGCGGTGCGTGGGCTTCTCATAGCGGTGGCTTCTCTTGTTTTGGAGCACGGGCTCTCGGTGCATGGGCTTCAGTAGTTGTGGCACGTGGGCTCGGTAGTTGTGGCTCACGGGCTCTAGAGTGCAGGCTCAGTAGTTGTGGCGCACGGGCTTAGTTGCTCTGTGGTATGTGGGATCTTCCCGGACCAGGGATGGAACCCGTATCCCCTGCATTGGCAGGTGGATTCTTAACCACTGCACCACCAGGGAAGTCCCTGGTAAATATTCTTTGAATGAATGAATATAATCCCTCATATCCACATGGTTCACTACACCAGAATTGGAGAGATCCTAAATCATATACTGAATAAAAATATTATTTTTTCATTCAACAAATATTATTGAGGGCCCACTATGTGACAGAAGCTGTTCATGGTACAGGGACTATAATTTTAAGTAAACAAAAAACACAAAAAATCCTTGTCCTAGTGGAGCTTAAATTTAAATATGATTTTTGGCTTTGAATCAATCCACTCCATTTTTCTGCCTTTCATATTTGGGGAGGAAGCTTTGTAATTGCTTTGTCAGATGTCATCCTTAAGAGCAGGGTTATGCTTTGACATATAACTGATGTCCCTTCAGTAAATCCATGCAAATAACACCTGGGACAGACATGAAGAATTTGGACCCAAAATTGTCCCATCAGAGTTAACCTGAAAAGGATGCAGATACATGTTTCATCGCCTGAAAGACAATGCAATTCTGGTCAGATTTGATTCTGATCTGTTGGGTGAACAAAAACATCTGAAGAAAGATATGTCCAAAAAAGGAGGGAGGTGAGTGGGTGGTAAAGATTTTAATTTTGGAAGCAGAGAAAGAGGCCAGTTTCTGAGGAAAACAACGCTGTCTAGGAGAGAAGTTGTCTTGTCAGCGGATTCCAGTACCTGGCCCACCTGGCTGGTGTATCCTTCTAAGTGGAGGCTCATAGTTTAGGCTTTAGGAAATGGATTTCTTAGGCCATACATTCTCAGCGGGGGCCCCAAGAGGGCAAACACTGGTTCTCGAGGAAAGCCAGAAAAATTAGTCTTTTAATGCATGATACACAGATATGCATACATCACATAAATAGATATGCAATATACCTGTGGTATTAAAATTTCATGGGGGGTTGGTTAGAAAAAAAACATTTAAAAAGGCTTCTTAAGAGAGTAGTAATGGAGAAAGGTCGAGAAACATTGCCTTAAACATACAAATCCCCACTCCACCTGTGTTATAACCAGGCTCATGGGTGACCTTTGGACAAGGTGGCTTCTTGCTATAGAGAGAGAAGATAAGAGATGATTTTATATAAACAACTAACTGGTCTACCCGATAGGCATATTCTGCATGATAAATTAATAAATTGGCATCCTGGGTTTAAATATCATTCTTTTCCACTTCTGTTAGAGCAAGTCAGACTCCCACATTTGGTAGAGTTTGGATTACTAACAAGGTAACACTTCAGAGCTCTCCAGACCACAGGCCACTCCCTGTAGAGGAGCCAATGCCCCAGGCAGACAGACGCTACCTGTGTAGACAGGCTTCCCCAGGAGACACATCTGTCTGAGTACATCATTCTTTAAAGCAAGACCAGCTCATTTATGACCCCATCAGCCACAGATTAAAATCCACCCCTCTTAACCTTTGTATCTTTCCCATTTGGTAATGTACACGAACTACACCCAATTCTGTACCGGTCTTCTGCCATCTCTTACAACTATAGTGAATCTAATAAAAACATCACCATAATATACAAATGCAAATTTCATGCACAAACTGTGCTCTATTTAGAGAACCAGAAACTTATATTTTAAAGCATGCTTTCGATTCTAAGTACGATACAAATACGTCTTCTGATTTTGTTGTTAGCAATCGGAAAAGCAAGATAAACTTCAGTAAGGTCCTTACCTCACCAGAGCTCACTGCACCAAACTTCTGAAACAGGCTGTGTATTAGAATCACCTGGCGCTTTACAAAGATGCCTAAGTGCCCAGAGCCCACTCCTGGAGACTCAGTAGGTTATTATTTTTTTAACATAAGTCTCCCCAGGTGCATATGTTGTGCACTACCACTGCAGAAACTAATGTCAATAAAAAAGTAGATAACTAAACCCGAATATTGCCAGAACAAAGAAACAATTCAAGGGGAGAGAAGAGCTGAGAATTTAATAATGGATTGAATAATGGCTAATGCTAATGAGGATGAGCTTCTCCAGAGGAAGGAGGGCTTTGCTATTCAAACTAAAGATGGGAAGTGTGGTGTAATTATTTAAACCAAGTCAAAGACACCCTTCCACTCATTCAGGAGGGCTCCTGTACTGATTAGAGGAGGGAGATGAACACTGCAGTAAGAGGACTAGAAAATTAACTTGGATAAAGCTGAGGTTGAGTGGTGGGGTATGGCGGGGGGGGAAGAGGAAGCAGCTGAATAAGAGATGGGCCCAGGCCAACCTCAGACACTCACATCTGAACAGACAGTGGGATTTCAAAGGACCCTCAGTAACAGGGGGACGAGGACCAGGGGTAGGGATGGAAGACAATATGTACACAACGTGACATCAAAGAAATATTTTAGGGAGGCTAGGCTTCCCAGTAACTTCTAGAGAAATATTTTTAAATGCACCCTTTCCAGACTATAGAGTTGCTACTATCGTGGGCATATACGTTTTGTTCTGAAAGCAAATAGCAAACACTCAGTAGTTTCTAAGCGAAATGGAAAACAGAAATCATCTAGTCAGAACTAGTTAATAAATTAGCATTCGAAAGTTATACGTCATTCTCTTGTACCTTTCTTAGAGCAAGTCAGCATCCCAGATCCGACAGCGTTCAGATTAGCAAATCTGATAAAGTTTGGCTTAACAAGGGGATCAAACTTCAGAGCTGCAAAAATGTTCCCAGGTGGAGCCTTTGCTAATAAAAAATGTTGTATTAAGTGATCATTGATCAAATTTAGATTTAAATGTAAAATTGTCTCCTTCATAAATAATGATAATAAATCTTACTAAATTTTGCGTTAATGGATGATGAATTAACATAGATACATATTACCTACATAAGCCTTTTTTCCCCAGGTTTCTCCTTCATTTTAACCCCACATCACAGCTGGATGCAGCCTCCCAGGAGAACATTGTAGCCTAAGAGGATATGATTCTGAGTGAATTTTCCGCAATAAAAGCAGGGGCTGCACCAGAACCTATGAAGTTCTCTTTTACACACTTTATTAACACCAGTAATAAAACATCCACGGGTTCACTCGTAAACACGGCATATTCCCCACCTAACCAGCAGTCTTGCCCAGGTTTCAAAGCAGCCTCACAATGAATGACTGCGTTGGAGCTTTCTGTCAGCGGAGGTGACCACAACTCCACGTTCAAAACAGCATTCACCTGTATACTTAGAGGGAAAAAATCCTGCAGCCTGGTAATTTATGTACTTTGGAGTTAATTATTGCCTACTGACTTAACAGCTGTTCTCATCAATCCTGGCGTCAGACAAGATGACAGTATTAGATGGTGTGTGATGACGCGTCGGAACCCAGACAGGCTGGGTTACGCAAGCACTTTGAGGGAGCAGCAAACTCTACTGATCAGCTAGTAAAGACCTTTCCCACCACCTTTTCTCCAGGTACCTCCCAATACAGAAGCTAAAAATCCACACAATTATTTCCCCCAGTTCTCGTGTAACTGGAAGTGGCCGAGGAACCAGATGTGAGTGAAGTAGCCTTCAGAAGAGAAAGGGCCTCCGTGTCAGCTTTCAATTTCTTAACAAAAAGGAGCAGATGCAATTCATGGGAAACTTCCGCTTTCCTATTCCATCTACTTGCTTTGAAGGTAGATGAAATGGCTGGATCTGCAGCAGCCTCCATATGACCGTGAGAGAAAAGCCAATGCACTCCTGAAGACATCAGTCCTGATTTCCTTAATCTGCTGGACTAAGGTCTGTAGCCCAGTACCTTTGGATGTGTTTTTTTTTTTTTTTTAGGCAAATAAATTCGCATTTGTTTAAGCCTCTATAGTCTGATTTTCTGTTTCTTGCAGCCAAATGTAAGGCTGACTCATTTGGTTGGGACAGCCAACTGAGTCAGCAAACACAGCCTTTCCTGTGTTGTAGCATAAGCTTCTGTCACATGTAGTTTTCTGAGTATGTTTGGTGTAAAGCAAATGAGTAAGTTGAGACCATACATAAAAGCCACGTATGGAATGTACCGTAAATAGGAATGACAAACCAGTAAGAGAAGGAATTCAGATGGATCTGAGAAAATTAACCTCTTCATGGTGGACATATGGGATGATCTAAAGGAGACTTCTTGAAAGTAGGCCTTGAGATAAGTATTAAAAGGTAGGGATGAGTTTGCTCCACCTATGAAGGTCTGCAAGTTGAGAGGAGGCAGAGCTGGCCAAACTGGGAAGACATCCTGGCGTGTACCAGCTGGAGGGACTAAGAAAGAGCAGCGGAAAACAGAAGACAAATCCTTTCCCTCGAGGAGTTGACTGTAGAGTTATAATGGCAGCATAAACTCACAAAAAAAGAAAACATCAAAGCAGATTTTGTTAAGGTACCATTTTTTGATTACAGTGGGTTGAATGGTACCCCCAACTTAAAAAAAAAAAAAAGCCATGTTCATGTAGAAGCTACTTGGAAAAAATGAAATCTTTGCAGATGTAATTAAGTTTAGGATCAGAGATAAGTTCATCCTGGATTCGACTGAGCCGTAAATCCATTGACATGTATCCTACAAGAACAGAAAAAACAGGGAAGATGAGGGAAGACAGCCATGTGAAGACAGGGGCAGAGATTGGAGGGATGCAGCCACGGTCAAGGAACACATGGGCCACCAGAAGCTGAAGGAGGAAAGGAAGGATCCCCCCAGAGCTTCCGGAGGGAGTGTGGCTCTTTTGACAACTTGAGTTTGGACTTCTGTTCTCCCAGACTTTGAGAGAATAAATCATGTTTGTTTTAAGTCACTGAGTTTGTAGTAATTTGTTACAGCAGCCCTAGGAAACTCATACTCTGAAGCACACTATATACTTACTGCCGAGGAAAGATGAGGGAAATGCAGGTAAGGCAAAAAACCTAAAGAAGGAAGAGAAAGAGAGAGCAGGATTCTTGGAACAGGGTAAGGGAGGAATGATGAAAACTGAGGTTTCTCTTTGGGTCCTGGTGCTGATTGTCTGCTTGTTGGATGAACCCTCCTCCCTCAGCAGAAAGCTGTGTTATTTTTATTCTCAACCAAAGCTGAGCCTATCTTATGGGACTTTGTTTTGAACATTATGGGACAGAAGGTAAGGGTTTGGGACAGGTGAGCCTTCAGAGTCTGTGCTCATGTCACCTTCCTACATAAAGCTGAGAGCCCAGATGTTTTGACTGTCCCTCTAACTGAGTTTTGCTCAGCACAGAGGCCTAAGATATAGATAAGGGTGATGGATTTGGCCTTTGTGAATTTCCTCCACAATTCTTTTTCCATTTCTTAATTCACCATGGTATTAGTTCAAAATTAAACTATTAATAACTTAATATTATACTGGTCTTAAAAAACACTGTCCAAAGAAAAATAGGCAGGAGGGGCTCTCCAGGACCAGAGGAGCAGGAGAGGAGGAGAGGGCGTTTGCCCACCCACTGGAGCCTGGGAAGCCTGCTGAGCTCCCAGGCCAGGTTCCCCGACCTCTGAGAGCAGAGGCACGCCTGGGCCCCTTCTATTCCGTTGAGCCTAGGTCCCACCCCACACCACTCCCACAGGGCTTTTTCCAGCCCTGTGAGGCCTAAGAATAGGCCTCTCTCACTGCCTAAACCCCACCCCTGCCTAAGCCCCACCCTCCAGAGCCAAGGCCTTTTCCACCTTTTCTTTCTGTCTTCTCCTCTTTTTTACCATCGTAAAAAAGATGGTTTACCTTCCAGTTGTTTTTTCATCTATATTTTTATTTTTATATTATATATTATATTTATTTATTATAAATATATTATTTATTATATTTATTTATTTTATATTTATATATTTATATTTATTATATTTATTTTTATATTCTTTATATTCTTTTTATATTTTTTATTTTTATAGTCTTTCTAACATGTCTGTTAGTTTCCTAGTCTAATTTTATTTTTTACTCTTTGTTATTGCTCTCCTTTTTTTCTTTTTTTTTTTTTTTGCCACCCCATGCTGCTTGCGGGATCTTGGTTCACGAGCCGGGGGTCGGGCTGAAGCTCCGGCAGTGGGAGCTCCAGGTCCGAACCACTGAACTCACAGAGAACCTCAGACCCCAGGGAATATTCATCAGAGGGAGGTCTCCCGGAGGTCCTCATCTCGACACTAAGACCCAGCTCTATCCAACAGCCGAGAAACTCCAGTGTTGGAAGCCTCAGGTGAAACAACCAGTAAGACAGGAACACAATCCCACCCATCAAAAAATTTAAAAAGTGAGACAGCAAAAACATATGTCACAATTGAAGGAACAAGGTAAAAACCTACAAGATGAAATAAATGAAGAGGAAATAGGCAACCTACCTGAAAAAGAATTCAGAGTAATGATAATAAAGATGATCCAGAATCTTGGAAATAGAATGGAGGCACGGATTGAGAAAATACAAGAAATGTTTAACAAAGATCTAGAAGAACTAAAGAACAAACAAACAGAGATGAACAACACAATAACTGAAATTAAAAATAATCAATAACAGAATATTTAATATTTAATATTAAAAAGAATCAATAACAGAAAAACTGAGGCAGAAAAAGGAATAAGTGAGCTGGAAGACAAAATGGTGGAAATAATTGCCGAGGAGCAGAATAAAGAAAAAAGAATTGAAGACAATCTCAGAGACCTGTGGGACAACACTAAACGCAGCACCATTTGAATTATAGTGGTCCCAGAAGAAGAAGAGAAAAAGAAAGGGTCTGAGAAAATCTTTGAAGAGATTATAGTGGAAAACTTCCCTAACATGGGAAAGGAAATAGTCACTCAAGTCCAGGAAGCACAGAGAGTCCCATACAGGATAAACCCTAGGAGAAATACAGCAAGACACATATTAATCAAACTAACAAAAATTAAATTCAAAGAAAAAATATTAAAAGCAGTAAGAGAAAAGCAAAAAATAACATACAAAGAAATCCCCATAGGTTATCAGCTGATTTTGCAGCAGAAACTCTGCAGGCCAGAAGGGATTGTCAGGATATACTTAAAGTGATGAAAGAGAAAAACCTACAACCAAGATTACTCTACCCAGCATGGATCTCATTCAGATTCGATGGAGTAATCAAAAGCTTTTCAGACAAGCAAAAGCTAAGAGAATTCAGCACCACCAAACTAGCTTTACAACAAATGCTAAAGAAACTTCTCTAGGTGGGAAATGCAAGAGAAGAAAAAGACCCACAAAAGCAAACCCAAAACAATTAAGAAAATGGTAATAGGAACATACATATTGATAATAACCTTGAATGTAAATGAATTAAATGCCCCAACCAAAAAACACAGACTGGCTGAATGGATAAAATAAGACCCATATATATGCTGTCTACAAGAGACCCACTTCAGACCTAGGGACACATACAGACTGAAAGTGAGGGGATGGAAAAAGATATTCCATGCAAATGGAAATCAAAAGAAAGCTGGAGTAGCAATACTTGTATCAGATAAAATAGATTTTAAAATAAAAACTGTTACAAGACATAAGGAAGGACACTATATAATGATCAAGGGATCAATCCAAGAAGAAGATATAACAATTATAAATGTTTATGCACCCAACATAGGAGCACCTCAATACATAAGGCAAATGCTAACAACCATGAAAGGGGAAATAGATAGTAACACAATAATAGGAGGGGACTTTTAACACCCCACTTACACCAATGGACAGATCATCCAAACAGAAAATAAATAAGGAAACAGAAGCTTTAAATGACACAGTAGACCAGATAGATTTAATTAATATTTATAGAACATTCCACCCGAAAATGGGAGAATACACTTTCTTCTCAAGTGCACACAGAACATTCTCCAGGATAGATCACATCTTGGGTCACAAATCAAGCCTCGGAAAATTAAGAAAACTGAAATCATATCAAGCATCTTTTTTGACCACAATGCTATGAGATTGGAAATCAATTACAGGAAAAAAAGTGTAAAAAACACAAATACGTGGAGGCTAAACAGTGTGCTACTAAATAACCAAGAAATCACTGAAGAAATAAGAGAAGAAATTTTAAAAATACATAGAAACAAATGACAATGAAAACACAATGACTCAAAACCTATGGGACACAGCAAAAGCAGCTCTAAGAAGGAAGTTTATAGCAATTTAATCTCACCTCAAGATACAAGAAAAATCTCAAATAAACAATCTAATCCTACACCTAAAGCAACTAGAGAAAGAAGAACAAAGAAAACCCAAAGTCAGTAGAAGGAAAGAAATCATAAAGATCAGAGCAGAAATAAATAAATAGAAATGAAGAAAACAATAGCAAAGATCAATAAAACTAAAAGTCGGTTCTTTGAGAAGATAAACAAAATTGATAAACGTTTAGCCAGACTCATCAAGAAAAAAAGGGAGAGGACGCAAATCAATAAAATTAGAAATGAAACAGGAGAAATCACAACTGACACTGCAGAAATAAAAAGGATTATAAGAGACTACTAAAAATAAGTATATGCCAATAAAATGGACAACGACAAAGAAAGGGACAAATTCTTAGAAAGGTACAATTTTCCAAGACTGAACCTGGAAGAATTAGAAAATATAAGCAGACCTAGCAGAAGCAATGAAATTGAAACTGTAATTAAAAATTTTCCAACAAAGTCCAGGACCAGATGACTTCACAGGCGAATTCTATCAAACATTTAGAGAAGAGCTAACACCAATCCTTCTCAAATTCTTCCAAAAAATTGCAGAGGGAGGAACACTCCTAAATTCATTCTACGAAGCCACAACCACCATGATACCAAAACAGAAAAAGATATCACAAAAAAGGAAAATTATAGACCAAAATTGCTGATGCACATAGATGCAAAAATCCTGAACAAAATACTAGCAAACAGAATCCAACAACATATTAAAAGGATCATACACCATAATCAAGTGGGATTTATGCCAGGAATGCAGGGATTCTTCAATATATGCAAATCAATCAATGTGATATACCATATTAACAAATTAAGGAATAAAAACCATATGATCATCTCAATAGATGCAGAAAAGCTTTTGACAAAATTCAATACCCATTTACGATAAAAAGTCTCCAGAAAGTGGGCATAGAGGGAACCTACCTCAACATAATAAAGGCCATATATGACAAACCCACAGCAAACATCATACTCAATGGTGAAACACTGAAAGCATTTCCTCTAAGATCAGGAACAAGACAAGGATGTCCACTCTTGCCATTCTTATTCAACATAGTTTTGGAAATCCTAGCCACAGCAATCAGAGAAGAAAAAGAAATAAAAGGAATACAAATTTGAAAAGAAGAAGTAAAACTGTCACTGTTTGCAGATGACATGATACTACACATAGAAAATCCTAAAGATGTCCCCAGAAAACTACTAGAACTAATCAATGAATCTGGTAAGGTTGCAGGATACAAAATTAATACACAGAAATCTCTTGCATTCCTACACACTAATGATGAAAAATCTGAAAGAGAAATTAAGGAAACAATCCCATTTACTATCCCAACAAAAAGAATAAAATACTTAGGAATAAACATACCTAAGGAGGTGAAAGACTTGTACTCATAAAACTATAAAACACTGATGAAAGAAATCAAAGATGACATAAACAGATGGAGAAATATACCATGTTCTTGGATTGGAAGAATCAATATTGTGAAAATGACTATACTACCCAAAGCAATCTACTGATTCAATGCAACCCCTATCAAACTACCAATGGCATTCTTCATAGAATTAGAACAGAAAATTTTACAATTCGTATGGAAACACAAAAGACCCCGAATAGCCAAAGCAATCTTGAGAACGAAAAATGGAGCTGGGGGAATCAGGCTCCCCGACTTCAAACTATACTACAAAGCTACAGTAATCAAGACAGTATGGTACTGGCACAAAAACAGAAATATAGATCATTGGTACAGGATAGAAAGTCCAGAGATAAACCCACACACATATGGTCAACTAATTTATGACAAAGGAGGCAAGAATATACAATGGAGAAAAGACAGCCTCTTCAATAAGTGTTGCTGGGAAAACTGGACAGCTGCATGTAAAAGAATGAAATCAGAACACTCCCTAACACCATACATAAAAATAAACTCCAAATGGGTTAAAGACATAAATGTAAGACTGGACACTATAAAACTTTTAGTGGAAAACATAGGAAAAACACTCTTTGACATAAACCACAGAAAGACCTTTTCTGACCCACCTCCTAGAGTAATGAAAATAAAAACAAAAATAAACAAATGGGACCTAATGAAACTTAAAAAGCGTTTGCACAGCAAAGGAAACATAAACAAGAGGAAAAGACCACCCTCAGAATGGGAGAAAATATTTGCAAATGAAACAACAGACAAAGGATTAATCTTCAAAATATACAAACAGCTCATGGAGCTCAAGATCAAAAAAACAAACAATCCAATTAAAAAATGGGTGGAAGATGTAAATAGACATTTCACCAAAGAAGACATACAGATGGCCAAGAGGCACATGAAAAGCTGCTCAACATCACTAATTATTAGAGAAATGCAAATCAAAACTACAATGAGGTATCACCCCACACCAGTCAGAATGGCCATTGTCAAAAAATCTAGAAACAATAAATGCTGGAGAGGGTGTGGTGAAAAGGGAACCCTCCTGCACTGTTGGTGGGAATGTAAATTGATACAACCACTATGGAAAACAGTATGGAGGTTCCTTAAAAAACTAAAAATAGAACTACTATATGACCCAGCAATCCCACTACTGGGCATATACCCAGAGAAAACCATAATTCAAAAAGAGACATGTACCACAAAGTTTATTGCAGCCCTATTTACAATAGCTAGGATATGGAACCGACCTAAATGTCCATCAACAGATGAATGGATAAAGAAGATGTGGCACATATATACAATGGAATATTACTCAGATATAAAAAGAAATGAAATTGAGTTATTTGTAGTGACGTGTTTGGACCTAGAATCTGTCATACGGAGTGAAGTCAGAAAGAGAAAAACAAATACCATATGCTAACGCATATATATGGAATTAAAAAAAAAAAAACGGTACTGATGAACCTAGTGGCAGGGCAGGAATAAAGACGCAGACATAGAGAATGGACTTGAGGACACTGGGAGGGGAGGGGGAAGCTGGGGCAAAGTGAGAGTAGCATCGACATAAATACACTACCAAATGTAAAATAGATAGCTAGTGGGAAGCAGCTGCATAGCATAGGGAGACCAGCTCGGTGCTTTGAGAAAACCTAGAGGGGTGGGACAGAGAGGGTGGGAGGGAGGCTCAAGAGGAAGGGAATATGGGGATATATGTATACGTATAGGTGATTCAATTTGTTGTACAACAGAAACTAACAGCACTGTGAAGCAATTATACTCCAATAAAGATATATATATATAAAAAGAAACTATAGCAGAATTAAAAGAAAAAAAACAAAAAGAAAAATAAACTGGATCAGGAGCTGAGAGGACAGTGAAGGGGTTTCTGATCTTAGGTTCTGAGCAAAGGCTTTGACCACGTGGCTCTGTCCTTCACCTTGGGAAAGGTGGGGTCGTGCCGGCTGTCCTGGATCTCAATTCCCTCATTACTCACTAAAGCCTTTGGAACCTGGCCTAGAGGCTTCCATGGTACCAACTTGATTTGTGACTCTGATATTTCAATATTCATGGACAGGACCTATCCGACAATACTTAGACATCTGACGTTGGGCCAGTGGCCTTCACTCCAATCACCGTGCCCATAACCTTGAACTTTCTGATCACATGAACCCATCCATCTCAGAAATATCAAACTCACTGCCCATCCCTTCTTCCCTGCCAGCTTCCTACAGCCTCACCTTGACCATCACTTGGCCCTCACTCCTGGCCCTGCCTCTTCTGCTCATCTATTGGCTTACTTGCTGGCATTGTTTCCTTCTCTGGAGAGCTGGGAATTTACCGCAGATGATCTGAGCTTTCCCCCTGCCGGCCTCCTTGTAACCACATCCGCTGTGCCTAGCCAGTCATGAAGCACGGATTGACACCGTCTGTCTTTCCCACCCTGATGCCAAGCACACAATTCCAGAGAATTCCCCGTGGATGTAAGATTGAGACCACTATATACTTGTGGTCTCCAGTCTCGGGGCACTACCAAAAGGTCACCTCAATACCACTTAGCTATCGCTTCCATCTTTCTCCAAGACTATTTCCAACCTTTGACACTCTCTTTGTCTCCTTCCCACTGAGCCCTTGCCTTCATGCTCCAAAAGCCAGTCTGCTCTCTATGTCAAAAGAAAACGGAGGTGCTCCTTCACTCCCCCATCGCATGACCCCAGTTTACACCCACACCCGTGTCTACATGGGTTTCTCCAATCAGAGATGTCCCTTCAGTTCAAGGACAACCTCTCCACCTTGACCCCAAACTCTCCTCTGGGGCCTCACTGCAGCTACCAGACCTTCCATCTCCTCCCACTGACTCTGTCACTAAAGGGAACGCTTGTATTTCTCTAGGTCTTGCCCATCCTTTCTCTTTTTAGCTCTACCAAGATTCTTGGAAGATAAGTGAGTCCCAAACTTGGGTGGGCATCGAAGATTCCTCGAGAAGCTTTTATGGATCCCTTGGGTCCATCCCACACAGACCAGCGAATCAGCATCTTCAGGAGCATGCCACAAGAACCTATTTGGAAATATCTTTCTATTCGGTCCTTTTTTGATGATCCTCTCTGGCCCTGACCATTCCTCAAGGCTCCTCTGCTCCCCAAATTCTGTACACCTTGGTGCTCTCCACGGTCTCAGTTCACTCTCACAAGATTCAAACTAAGTGACCACGTCGGCTCCCAGGGTTGACACAATCCCCTGCAGTGCAGCACCTCCCTGATCGACCTGGGTCTCCAGCCCGACTCCCCTTGCAGGATTCAGCCCGTCACAGCCAGCTGCCTGGCACACACCTCCACCTGGTGGACCCTCAAGCACATTCCAAGATCTGGCCAAAAGGAATTCCCCATCTTCCATCCCTGAAGTCATTCACCCTCCACCTTCTCTATCCACTTGGTGTCACTGCCCACAACCCAATCACCCAGACTAGCAACAGGACAGCATTCCCTGATGGGTACTTTCCCCAAACATCTGACGTTCATTAATCTCTGACGATTTTATTTGTTAAATATCTCTTGAATCTGTGCCCTCCCCGTTTCCATTCTCCCTTCTATTCTGTTCCTCTGTCAACTCTGGACTCTTGCCACAAACTTCAGTTGGCCTCTCTGCCGTTGGGCTGTCCCTATTCAAATGTAGCTGGCAGGAAGCCACTCAAAAGTGATGCAGATGAATTCTAGTTGCCTGCTCCAGCCAGCACAGGTGGGTGATGCTGGGGCTACGGGCACCTCCCAGGTCTCAGCAGCTCACACCCTAAATGTCCATCTCTGCCTCAAGCTTGAAGGCCACCAGGGGTCAGCAGAGGGGTGAGGACCCAGGCTAACATGGGCTTCACCTCACCGTGGGCACCCACAATCACCACGGCAGAGAGAAGACAACGGCTCAGAGGCTCCTTTGGGAGATGCCACAAATCTCTGCTACGCACTTCAGCAAGTCACCTGAGCTCAAGGAGGAGGAAAGTGCAAGCTGATCATGTGCCTCTGGGGTGCACAACTCAAATCCCCACCACCAGCACTGGGCAGGCCTCTGCCCAAACCACTCCACGACCTAGAGCTTTGTCTGCCAACTTCACTACGCATAAAGAAGATCAAGTATGCACGCTTAAAATACGAAATTCCAGGACCCACCTCCAGAAAATTCTCATCAGTTTGGAATGTGGTCCAGGAATCTGCATTTTAACAGACTTCCAAGGTGATTATTTTGCTGTGGTCCATGTGCAATACTTTAAACACTGGCTTACAAGATCAAGTGTAAGCTTCTTAAAATAGCATAGGATGTCCTTGATGCTGGGCCTCAGGCTGTCTCTGGAAGCCCACTGACACTCCTGCCCCACCTTGGAGCCACCTTGCTTCTCGAGGTGAGGCCACCCCACCCCAAGATACTGGCCACTAGCCTTTGCTCGCTGTCTCTGCTCCATGCTCAACTTCTCATTCCTAGTGTGTGGCCTGGTCAACTCCTCAGTGACCCCAGGACCCAGCCCTGGTGGTACTGGAAGAGGAAGGCTTCTCAGCTCCCATCCCAGCCCTAGCCGGGTCAGGCGGCCTCTCCTGTACTTGACCACCCCGTGTGTGGTGCTTACCTTGTGCTGAACCAACTTGGGCAGGATTACCTACTTCTGAGGATCTTCTCTCATTAGACTTTGCAACTAAGAGCAATGACTATTCCACCACCCAGTATAATGCAAGGCAGACAGGGTGTTCCACACATGATGGTTGAATGCGTCAATGAGAATAAAGAACAAATGGATGGATGGACGGATGGTCTATTCCAGCGCCATGTTTCTATTGCATATCTCATTCCTGTTCCATTGCTCCCAAGGGAAAACAAGTTTTGACTTGGGAAGGTTGAGGGCAGGAGGCAGAAGGGCCAGGACTGGGACCCCTGGTGGTTCGTGCGCTGCTCACCATGGCTTTGAAACCTCTGGATTGCTAAGGGGCCTCCAGTGCGCAGCCCGAGGGCACGGGCTTCTCAAAGGGGGCTCTGTGCAGAGCCGCAGAAGCTGCCCGAATGTTTGCTTTGAATCCGGCCCAAGCCGCAGCCCTAGCCTCTCCCCAGCCCCTGCCTCCTTCTCCTTGCCTTCAGGCAGACACCAGAAATAGCAATTGACAGAGGACGGGAGGAACTAGAGAAAGCCTAATATTGTTTCCTTGCCCTTCAGACAGTTAAATAAAAGATCAAGATAAATAGAGATTCTGGATTGCGCTCCCCGTACAGCTTTGACCTGAAACAAGTCTTCTGGGCTTGGCTCTTAGAGGAGCTCAAAAACTAGCTCACAGAGCTGCTTTCTCCATTCACTTGTTTTTCCTTGACTTCACTTTCCTTGCTTATGTGAAATTTGTGTAACTTGGTGTATTATTTCTATGTAGCCCATCTTAATGCGTCTTTGAAACACAATGAGGACTGTTTAAAAAAAAAAAAAAGCATGACTCCAATTCACCAACTCGGTAGAGGCCATAACATCAGGGATACATTGTCTCTGACACTGAATTCTGTGAGTACTAGTTAATGATAATAATAATAATAACAACCACCACTGTGACTGCAACACGAGCTGAGGTACACCCAGCACCTACTGTGGGCTGGGCACTGTTTCCAGCAGAACCTAGTTATGAATTCATTGAATGGCTTTAACTCCCCATTTAATAGACGGAGATGCAGGGATAAGAGAGGGGAGGAGACTTACCCCTGATCCCCTGAAAACCCAGCGGCCTGAGCACAGAGCCTGCCCGCCCAGCCAGCCCACTCATTCGCCTCAGATGCACAAGTCACAGAATTTATTTTTTTTAATTTATTTATATTTTTAGTTGAAGTATAGTTGATTTGCAATGTTGTGTTCATTTCTGGTGTACAGCAAAGTGACTCAGTTTTTTGTATATACACACACACATACATATATATACATATATATTCTTTTTCATATTCTTTTCCATTATGGTTCATTACAGGATAATGAATGTAGTTCCCTCTGCTATACAGTAGGACCTTGTTGTTTATCCATTCTATATATAATACTTTACATCTGCTAATCCCAAACTCCCAATCCATCCCTCCCACAACCCTCCCCCTTGGCAACCACAAGTCTGTTCTCTATTTCTGTGAGTCTGTTTCTGTTTCATACATAAATTCATGTGTGTCATATTTTAGATTTCACATTTAAGTGATATCATATGGTATTTGTTTTTCTCTTTCTGACTTACTTTGCTTAGTATGAGCATCTCTAGGTGCATCCATGTTGCTACAAATGGCATTATTTCATTCTTTTTGATGGCTGAGCAATATTCCATTGTGTATATGTACCGCATCTTCTTTACCCATTCATCGGTCAATGGGCATTTAGGTTGTTTCCATGTCTTGGCTCTTGTGAATAGTGCTGCTATGAACACTGGGGTGTATGTATCTTTTTGAATTATAGTTTTGTCCAGATAGATGCCCAGAAGTGGGATTGCTGGATCATATGGCAACTCTATTTTTAGTTTTTTGAGGAACTTCCATATTGCTCTCCATAGCAGCTGCACCAGTTTAACAGAATTCATTTTTATGATAACATTTTAGATTTGTTGTTGTTGCTCATATGCTCTCAAGTAGACAGAAGACAGTTCCTTTGGTCAGTTTCAGTCAACTAATCATCAGGTAAGTGGATCACTGTCATAAATACCAACCGTGCTGTTAGTGAGGGAACGAGGGGCTATTTACTAGCATGAACTTGGAGCTCTGTGTTGACTTGGGTTTCTATGCCCCACACATGGGCTAAATCAAATGGTAGGGCATTTGATTACCATGGAAATGTATCCACTGGCAAGGCTGCTGTTGTGTGCCTCAAGTTATCGGAGAAATAGACATTAAAAAAATTACAGTCCACTTCCTGCAAAAGGAACCATGAGATACAGGTTACCAAACATGAAAGCATGGGAGGGATGTAAAATACATAAACATATGTAATGTAAATATATTTTACATATAAATATATTGAGAAGTAAGTAAAGGAATATATGGCTGCAGAATAACACCTACTGAGAATTTTCTGGATACATACATATCTCCAGATATATATCATATATATAATTTTTTTCCCCATGTGGAGAAAGCAAAGGGGGTCTACCAAGTCTGACAGTGCTGGTGGACATAGGGGTCACCCTTTCACTCCCCCACTCCCTGAGCCTGAAGAGGAGGGGACCCCCCCCCCCAAGCAGGGCTGGGACCCTCGCAGGGCCATCCTCCTGGGAAGGCCTCTGGAGAGAGTGTGGTGCCCAGACTCTAAGAACACTAAGAAAGGACTAATTCTAAAACATCACCATATAAAATTTCTGGTATGTCTACATAATTTGCTAGTATTTAAAAATTAAGTCATTCGTCAGACTCACAGACATAGAAAATAAACCTGTGGTTACCAAAGACAAGAGAGAAGGGGGAAGGGACAAATTAGGGGTATAGGATTAACAGATATAAACTATTATATATAAAACAGATAAGCAACCATGACTGACTGTATAGCACAGGGAATTATGCCCATTATCTTGTCATAGCCTATAATGAATATAATCTGCAAAAATACTCAATCATGATGCTGGACACCCGAAACTAACACTATACTGTAAATCAACTATACTTCAATTAAAACAAATTTTTAAATAAAAAGCAGGAGGGCTTCCCTGGTGGTGCAGTGGTTGAGAGTCCGCCTGCCAATGCAGGGGACGCGGGTTCGAGCCCTGGTCTGGGAAGATCCCACATGCCACGGAGCAACTGGGCCCGTGAGCCACAATTACTGAGCCTGCGCGTCTGGAGCCTGTGCTCTGCAACAAGAGAGGCCGCGATAGTGAGAGGCCCGTGCACCGCGATGAAGAGTAGTGGTCTCTGCTTGCCACAACTAGAGAAAGCCCTCGCACAGAAATGAAGACCTAACACAGCCATAAATAAATAAATTAATAGAATACCATGGCCAAAATTAGTAAAAATAAAAAAAAAATTAAAAAATAAAAGAGGAGCCTAAGGAGACATGATGAGTAAACATAAAGTGATATCCTGGATGGGATCCTGTAACAGAAAAAATACACCAAGTAAATAAAAAGCAAAACAAAACCCACCTAACTGTTTGGATATGCATAGTCTTCACAGGTACTGCTCGTGGCAAATGTCCTTCATTAACAATTTAAAAGAAATAATATTTCTGAAACAAAAATTAAGTCATGTGTAACTTAGAGACACCCAGAGCTCAGGAGACGCCAAACACTGACACTTTTGCTTGTGAACATTAGACAGGTACCTTCACCTCCAGCAAGAAGGTATGTGGGAGGACAGACAGTAACAGACTACTCTTTCCTCGGGGTTCACACTGTTATTTACAAAGCCAGGAACTGAAAACATTTCATGCATGTTTGGACAAAGCCAATTTAAATGCTCCTAAATATTTCTGAGGTTTAGGAGACTGACGTAAAGAACTTAAATAAAGAGTTATGGGAAATGATTCTCTAAAATAATAAAATACAATTATTAAAATAATAAATGCTTGAAAATTAGCAATGACAATGGTCAATAAGGAATGTGCTACTCACTAAAAAAGTCAAAGTAATATTCTCCACTCTTTAATAACAACACTGGTTTTTTAATTGACTCCTACTTTCTTTTTGAGAGCTTGCACTGGGGTATGAGCAGGGGTTCGGGTGCTTGCTGCAATGTGCTCATTCTAAGGAGACGATTATGATTAGATAATGAACAAAACCACTAGCCCTTGTAAACCACTTTGCCTTGAAGGACAAAGAAAACAGATTAAAAGGGAGGGGAAAAAAGGCAAACCAATTTAGAATGATATACCAATGTCTCCAATAATTGGTTAAGAGGCGCAGTCAGGGCACCAACAGATAGCGTTTAGCAGGCTCTGGATTCTGTCCATAGAAAGTGGCCTTGAGGCGCCCTCTTCCTTAGACAGTCTCCCTTCCTGCTGTGAAATCAGGCTCGTGATGTTGACCACAGAGGGTCAAGGGGCTTCTCTTTTTATAAGAGTTTTGGATTGTCTTCTTTAATAACTTTAAGTAGTTTCTTCGAAGTGAAGGTTTCACAAATATAGAAAATCCATCCTCTTGGTGCAGTTTTGTTCACCAGGTCATTTATTCATCAAACATTTTACTGAGAACAAGACAGACAAATGTCCTCCTGCACACCTATGTTCTGCCTGGGGACAAGGACAGCAACCGTGTAAACTCATTAATTGTCGATAGTTAATTACAAGCTGCAGAGTGCAAAGAAGGGAAGTGCTGTGACAGGACCACGCAAGAGCTCCTGGCTGCTTCCAGAGAAAGGTAAGGGACATTGGGGGAAAATAATGATTATCATTCTAGAAACTAGAAAGGGTCTGGGGCTCCTCCCCCACGAGGCTCCTCCTCCCTCACGAGGCTCCACCCAAGACTCCTCCCCCAGGAGGCTCTGCCCTCATGAGGCTCCTCCCTCATGAGGCTCTTCCCCAGGAGGCTCCGCCCTCATGAGGCTCCTCCCCATGAGGCTCCTCCCCCACCATGCTCCTCCCCCCCCAAGGCTCACTCTCATCTTATTTGAGTTTTTACTTTTGCTTTACTTCCAAAGGTTGGCCAGGCATTCCTCTGGCCCAAACTTCTCCAGTCCTTGGAGTCCAACATGCTGCCACTGATCGTCTCATTCTCCACATCTGACTGATGGGTTATCAGGACTGGTCAACCACCGGCAAGTATCCCACACTGGCCACCTCATACCACTTCCACGGCTAGTGCCCAGGTCCCAACGCCTCCGCCCCTCTCACCTCTGCACGGGCCTCTAAACCAGTCTCACGACTCTGCCCTCCTCTCCACCTGTCGCCTCTAGGCACAGCAGCCACTAACTCTGAACGAAAGTTAGATCAGTCAGTCATCTACTCATGGTGCTCTTGCATCTTCTCAAATCACCTGAGAACAAAGTCAGTGCCCTTGACACTGTCTCCCAAGCCTATGTGGTCCACCACACCGCCTGTCCAATCCCACTGCTTTCGTGCTTTGCTCCACACGCTGGCTTCCCTAAATCTAGAACTCTCTTAACCCACACGTCTACATCCTTTGATCTCGCTCAAATGGCATTTCATCAGTGAAGCCTTCTCTGACCAGCTTATTCCAAGTAACAATACCTCCCTCCCCCAGCACGGGAAAGCCTTTTTCTGCTTTATTTTTATCCATTCAATTATCACACTCTGCCGTATTATATATATAAATTTTTACAGGTTTGCTTATTGTCTCATCTTCCCCTAACTAGAATGCAAATGTCATGTAGGCAGGGTTTTTATTATTTGTGTTCACTGCTTTCCCCAGCTTCTAGGAAAGGTGTCTGTGACTAATTAATCCATGTTGACTGGATGTCTTGAATAGATGTTCATCTGTTTGGGTCGGTTTTCCATAAGTAGAACAATTCCACTCTCCTCTTTTGAAGTGAGTTTTAACAGCTTTTTTTTTTTTTTTTTTTTCACTTTACTCATCCCATCTCTTCTTTCTTTCTCCTCCACTACTTCCTCCTTGGCAACACAGAGTCCTGGGGAGGAAGAGCAGAGTGACTGTACTCATCAGGGTTAGCGGAGAAAGACACAATGCCATACTCTGCTAACGCATGCCTTCTCCGTATGCAGGTGACCCTGGCCAAGGTCAACCCAACACCTTATTTTATTAAACCCCCTACAAGACAAGTTCACTTTCTTGAGAAGCAGCCCCAATTCATTGGATAGTTTCACACGTTATGATAAAATAATTTTCATTGAGCTCATGAGACAAGGAACTTCTTCGGGCTGAATACTTAAGTGTTCAATATTGGAAAATTTTACACATGAGAAGTAACTTTCGGTAAGATTCCAAAAGTGCCTGGAAAAGACTGTTGATGGGAAAGCATTATCTGTGGAATATTTGTCACGGTATAACACTGGAGAAAGTAACTCTTACATTGGAATTTTTATATCCAAAACATCAACTTATGGATGGACCTAATACCTCTCAGTGAGTGCTTTTGGACATTCAAGCACATATTTCACAGATGTACCTCGTGGTTCTTAATGCAAATTTTGCATCTTCTTCAGAGCAATAAAAATCAGGAAGTCCTCCTCTGATAGCAGGCAGGTTTCTGGACACCAGGAAGCTTTTATCCATTCTGTCCCAGACCATCTCTCTGCCTTGAGGCTGCCAGTACCACCTCTTGGTCTTGGTGCTCCTTCTGGATTTATTAGGTTCATGGTCCACGCAATTCAATCCCAGCCCTACACCCCTCAGCACGTGGTCAGATGATTCCCACACTTTATGGAAAGAAAGGCTTTACTTTAACAGTAGGTAGACATTGCTGATAAGACCGACTCCCTTTCGTGTATGAATAACAAGTCTTTGATTTTATGAGTAACAGTAAGGGTCAAGATGAATGCTGCCCTCGAATGTAATAAATGAGCAAGAATGCTTATCCCCAAGGGGAGCTGCTGCGGGGCCCCAAACGTACCCCAAACGAATCCTAATCAGCCTGCACTTTATCTTACAGATAGAAAAAAGCCTTAGTGCTAGTAATATCTAACTATGAAACATACGTAAGAAAAAATCTCAAGCTATGTATTCTATATCACATAACATGATAAATCACAACTTACCAGGAGGAATTCTCTCTTCCATTAAGTTCAACTTTCTAAAGGAAATAAGTTATACTTTGCTACTATTTTATTGAGTGGAGGTGTGTTTAGTGTTCTACATAATTACAACAGGATTTTCTTGCAATTGCCTGTTCCCAGATGAAGCCCAGAATTTTTTGTTCAAATTTACTTCATTCCAAAACTTCCCTGGTTCAGGATGTTCCTTTATATTTTTTTTTAATTTTTTTTTATTTTTGGAACTTTTTATTTGGAAATAATTTTATTACAGAAAAGCTCCATGAATAGTACAGGAACACACATATACCCTTTACCCAGATTCTCTCTCTTTCCCTCTCTCTCTTTTCATATATGTATACATATATGCATATAAGGAAATACATATATATGCATATACATATTTTTCTGAATTTTTGAGAATAAGTTGTATATGCCTAAAGATAAGAATATTCTCTTACATAGCCACAGTACAGACTACAGTTTTTAACATTGCCTTTCTCCTTACTTAAGTTAATAACGAATACATTTAAATCTATATTTCTAGGTCTCACTTTTTTTTTTAACATCTTTATTAGAGTATAATTGCTTTACAATGGTGTATTAGTTTCTGCTTTATAACAAAGTGAATCAGTTATACATATACATATGTCCCCATATCTCTTCCCTCCTGCATCTCCCTCCCTCCCACCCTCCCTATCCCACCCCTCTAGGTGGTCACAAAGCACCGAGCTGGTCTCCCTGTGCTATGCAGCTGCTTCCCACTAGCTATCTATTTTACGTTTGGTAGTGTATATATGTCCATGCCACTCTCTCACTTTGTCCCAGCTTACCCTTCCCCCTCTCCGTGTCCTCAAGTTCATTCTCTAGTAGGTCTGCATCTTTATTCCCATCTTGCCCGTAGGTTCTTCTGACCATTTTTTTTTCTTTTGCTTAGATTCCATATATATGTGTTAGCGTACGGTATTTGTTTTTCTCTTTCTGACTTACTTCACTCTGTATGACAGTCTCTAGGTCCATCCTAACCACACCTAACCACAAATAACTCAGTTTCGTTCCGTTTCATGGCTGAGTAATATTCCATTGTATATATGTGCCACATCTTCTTTATCCATTCATCTGTCGATGGACACTTAGGTTGCTTCCATGTCCTGGCTATTGTAAATAGAGCTGCAATGAACATTTTGGTACATGACTCTTTTTGAATTATGGTTTTCTCAGGGTATATGCCCAGTAGTGGGACTGCTGGGTCGTATGGTAGTTCTATTTTTAGTTTTTTAAAGAACCTCCATACTGTTCTCCATAGTGGCTGTATCAATTTACATTCCCACCAACAGTGCAAGAGGGTTCCCCTTTCTCCACACCCTCTCCAGCATTTATAGCTTGTAGATTTTTTGATGATGGCCATTCTGACCGGTGTGAGATGATATCTCATTGTAGTTTTGATTTGCATTTCTCTAATAATTAATGATGTTGAGCATTCTTTCATGTGTCTGTTGGCAATCTGTATATCTTCTTTGGAGAAAGGTCTATTTAGGCCTTCTGCCCATTGGTGGACTGGGTTGTTTGTTTTTTTGATATTGAGCTGCATGGGTTGCTTGTATGTTTTGGAGATTAATCCTTTGTCAGTTGCTTCATTTGCAAATATTTTCTCCCATTCTGAGGGTCGTCTTTTCATCTTGTTTATGGTTTCTTTTGCTGTGCAAAAGCTTTTAAGTTTCATTAGGTCCCATTTACTTATTTTTGTTTTTATTTCCATTTCTCTAGGAGGTGGGTCAAAAAGGATCTTGCTCTGATTTATGTCATAGAGTGTTCTACCTATGTTTTCCTCTAAGAGTTTGATGGTGTCTGGCCTTACATTTAGATCTTTAATCCATTTTGAGTTTATTTTTGTAAATGGTGTTAGGGAGTGTTCTAATTTCATTCTTTTACATGTAGCTGTCTAGTTTTCCCAGCACCACTTATTGAAGAGGCTGTCTTTTCTCCACGGTATATTCTTGCCTCCTTTATCAAAGATAAGGTGACCATACATGCGCGGGTTTATCTCTGGGCTTTCTATCCTGTTCCATTGATCTATATTTCTGTTTTTGTGCCAGTACCATACTCTCTTGATTACTGTAGCTTTGTAGTATTGTCTGAAGTCAGGGAGCCTGATTCCTCCAGCTCCGTTTTTCTTTCTCAAGATTGCTTTGGCTATTCGGGGTCTTTTGTGTTTCCATACAAATTGTGAAATTTTTTGTTCTAGCTCTGTGAAAAAGGCCAGTGGTAGTTTGATAGGGATTGCGTTGAATCTGTAGATTGCTTTGGGTAGTAGAGTCATTTTCACAATGTTGATTCTTCCAATCCAAGAACATGGTATATATCTCCATCTATTTGTATCATCTCTCATTTCTTTCATCAGTGTCTTATAATTTTCTGCACACAGGTCTTTTGTCTCCTTAGGTAGGTTTATTCCTAGATATTTTATTCTTTTTGTTGCAATGGTAAATGGGAGTGTTTTCTTAATTTCACTTTCAGATTTTTCATCATTAGTGTATAGGAATGAAAGAGATTTCTGTGCACTAATTTTGTATCCTGCTACTTTACCAAATTCATTGATAAGCTCTAGTGGTTTTCCAGTAGCATCTTTAGGATTCTCTATATATACTGTCATGTCATCTGCAAACAGTGACAGCTTTACTTCTTCTTTTCCAATTTGGATTCCTTTTATTTCTTTTTCTTCTCTGATTGCTGTGGCTAAAACTTCCAAAACTATGTTGAATAATAGTGGTGAGAGTGGGCAACCTTGTCTTGTTCCTGATCTTAGTGGAAATGGCTTGTTTTTCTCCATTGAGGACGATGTTGGCTGTGGGTTTGTCATATATGGCCTTTATTATGTTGAGGAAAGTCCCCTCTATGCCTACTTTCTGGAGGGTTTTTACCATAAATGGGTGTTGAATTTTGTCAAAAGCTTTCTCTGCACCTATTGAGATGATCATATGGTTTTTCTCTTTCAATTTGTTAATATGGTGTATCACGATGATTGATTTGCATATATTGAAGAATCCTTGCATTCCTTGGATAAACCCCACCTGATCATAGTGTATGATCCTTATAATGTGCTGTTGGATTCTGTTTGCTAGTATTTTGTTGAGGATTTTTGCATCTATGTTCATCAGTGATATTAGCCTGTAGTTTTCTTTCTTTGTGACACCTTTGTCTGTTTTTGGTATCAGAGTGATTGTGGCCTCGTAGAATGAGCTTGGGAGTGTTCCTCCCTCTGCTATATTTTGGAAGAGTTTGAGAAGGATAGGTGTTAGCTCTTCTCTAAATGTTTGATAGAATTCGCCTGTGAAGCCATCTGGTCCTGGGCTTTTGTTTGTTGGAAGATTTTTACTCACAGTCTCCATTTCAGTGCTTGTGATTGGTCTGTTTATATTTTTTATTTCTTCCTGGTTCAGTGTCAGAAGGTTGTGCATTTCTAAGAATGTGTCCATTTCTTCCAGATTGTCCATTTTATTGGCATATAGTTGCTTGTAGTAATCTCTCATGATCCTTTGTATTTCTGCAGTGTCAATTGTTACTTCTCCTTTTTCATTTCTAATTCTATTGATTTGAGATTTCTCCCTTTTTTTCTTGATAAGCCTCGGTAATGGTTTATCAATTTTATCTTCTCAAAGAACCAGCTTTTAGTTTTATTGATCATTGCTATCGTTTCCTTCATTTCTTTTTCATTTATTTCTGATCTGAGCTTTATGATTTCTTTCCTTCTGGTAACTTTGGGTTTTTTTTGATCTTTTTCTAATTGCTTTAGGTGTAAGGTTAGGTTGTCTATTTGAGATGTTTCTTTTTTCTTAAGGTAGGCTTGTAAAGCTATAAACTTCCCTCTTACAACTGCTTTTGCTCCATCCCATAGGTTTTGGGTCATTGTGTTTTCATTGTCATTTGTTTCTAGGTATTTTTTTATTTCCTCTTTGATTTCTTCAGTGATCTCTTGGTTATTAAGTAGTGTGTTGTTTAGCCTCCACGTGTTTGTATTTCTTACAGATTTTTTCCTGTAATTAATATCTAGTCTCATAGTGTAGTGGTTGGAAAAGATACTTGGTACGATTTCAATTTTCTTAAATTTACCAAGGCTTGATTTGTGACCCAAGATATGATCTATCCTGGAGAATGTTCCATGAGCACTTGAGAAGAATGTGTATTCTGTTGTTTTTGGATGGAATGTCCTATAAATATCAATTGTTTAATGTATCATTTAAAGCTTGTGTTTCCTTATTTATTTTCATTTTGGATGACCTGTGCTTTGGTGAAAGTGGGGTTTTAAAGTCCCCTACTATGATGTGTTACTGTCGATTTCCCCTTTTATGGCTGTTAGTATTTGCCTTATGTATTGAGGTGCTCCTATGTTGGGTGCATAAATATTTACAATTGTTATATCTTCTTCTTGGATTGATCTCTTGACCATTATGTAGTGTCTTTCTTTGTCTCTTGTAATAATCTTTGTTTTAAAGTCTATTTTGTCTGATATGAGAATTGCTGCTTCAGCTTTCTTTTGATTTCCATTTGCATGGAATATCTTTTTCCATCTCCTCACTTTCAGTCTGTATATGTCCCTAGGTCTGAAGTGGGTCTCTTGTAGACAGCATATATATGGGTCTTGTTTTTGTGTCCATTCAGCCAGTCTATGTCTTTTGGTTGAAGCATTTAATCCACTTACATTTAAGGTAATTATTGATATGTATGTTCCTATTACCATTTTCTCAATTGTTTTGGGTTTATTATTGTAGGTCTTTTCCTTCTCTTGTGTTTCCTGCCTAGAGAAGTTCTTTTAGCATTTGTTGTAAAGCTGGTTTGGTAGTGCTGAATTCTCTTAGTTTTTGCTTGTCTGTAATGCTTTTAATTTCTCCATCAAATCTGAATGAGATCCTTGCTGGGTACAGTAATCTTGGTTGTAGGTTTTTCTCCTTCATCACTTTAAATATGTCCTGCCACTCCCTTCTGGCTTGCAGAGTTTCTGCTGAAAGATCAGCTGTTAACCTTATGGGGATTCCCTTATGTGTTATTTGTTGTTTTTCCCTTGCTGCTTTTAATATTTGTTCATTGCATTTAATTTTTGATAGTTTGATTAACATGTGTCTTGGTGTGTTTCTCCTTGGATTTTCCTGTATGGGACTCTCTGTGCTCCCTGGAATTAACTATTTCCTTTCCCATATTAGGAAAGTTTTCAACTATAATGTCTTCAAATATTTTCTCAGTCCCTTTCTGTTTCTCTTCTTCTTCCGGGACCCCTATAATTCGAATGTTTGTCACGGTTAATGTTGTCCCAGAGGTCTGTGAGACTGTCCTCAATTCTTTTCATTCTTTTTTCTTTATTCTTCTCTGCAGTAGTTATTTCCACTATTTTATCTTCCAGGTCACTTATCCGTTCTTCTGCCTCAGTTATTCTGCTATTGATCCCGTCTAGAGAATTTTTAATTTCATTTATTGTGTTGTTCATCACTGTTTGTTTGCTCTTTAGTTCCTCTAGGTCCTTGTTAAACGTTTCTTGTATTTTCTCCCTCCTATTTCCAAGATTTTGGATCATCCTTACTATCATTATTCTGAATTCTTTTTCAGGTAGACTGCCTATTTCCTCTTTATTTGCTAGGTCTGGTGGGTTTTTGTCTTGCTCCTTCATCTGCTGTGTGTTTCTCTGTCTTCTCATTTTGCTTAACTTACTCTGTTTGGGGTCTCCTTTTTGAAGGCTGCAGGTTCGTAGTTTCCGTTGTTTTTGGTGTCTGTCCCCAGTGGCTAAGGTTGGTTCAGTGGGTTGTGTAGGCTTCCTGGTGGAGGGGACTAGTGCCTGTGTTCTGGTGGATGAGGCTGGATCTTGTCTTTCTGGTGGGCAGGTCTGGTGGTGTGTTTTGGGGTATCTGTGGCCTTACTATGATTTTAGGCAGCCTCTCTGCTAATGGATGGGGTTGTGTCCCCTTCTTGCTAGTTGCTTGGCATAGGGTGTCCTGCACTGTAGCTTGCTGGTCGTTGAGTGGAGCTGGGTTTTGGCATTGAGATGGAGATCTCTGGGAGATTTTCACTGTTTGATATTACGTGGAGCTGGGAGGTCTCTTGTGGACCAGTGTCCTGAACTTGGCTCTCCCACCTCAGTGGCACAGCCCTGACGCCTGGCTGGAGCACCAAGAGCCTGTCCTCCACACGGCTCTTTTGGGAGGTCTGAGGTCTTCTGCCAGCATTCAGTAGGTGTTCTGTAGGAGTTGTTCCACATGTAGATGTATTTCTGATGTATTTGTGGGGAGGAAGGTGATCTCTGCGTCTTACTCTTCCGCCATCTTGAAGCTCCTCTCTGTTCCTTTATTTTGTGTTTTGTGTGTGTGTGTTGGGGGGGGAGTGGTGGGTGGGAATCACTATTCGGTTTACTGATCTGTTGGTTTCTGTGCAGTTCCAACTCTGAATTCACAGAAAGTTATACAAACAGGTAACCATATTCTCCCTTACTCTTTTACTTATTTTATAAATTTTATACAGGTTCTTAAGATTTTTAAATTTTCTTTAAATTTTATCATTATTTTTTCCAGTTCCAGGACAAGATGAATATGCGGCTGGAATTTCATGTTAAGTGGGGGAAGGATGGATGCAGCTGGATCTCAGAGTGTTCCCATTGGGAGCACAGGATCCTCTGCCATTTCTTCAGATTTCATTTTCTGTCTTGCAATAAAATCGTGCTTTATTTTCATACAGGTGTTGAAACATTCTATTTGACCCTACTCTTCAATGACTTTACCAATCATCAGAAACAAATAGTTTTAACTTTAGAATATTATTTTTAATTGATCCAAGGATATCAACTTCCATTTAGAAGAAAACATTTCCAGAGTCTTTTCTCGTAATATTTAAAAATGATTTCCAGATGGATTATATTTGAATTAAAAAACAAAAATATATTAATAAATATTAAGGATGCCCTAATATTGGGAATGGGGACAAACCTAGTGGCAATAAAGGAAAAGGGTCATGTTTGAGGATTTAACTAAAAAATTAAATTGAAGTATAGCTGATTTACAATATTATATTAGTTTAGGTGTATAAAGAATGATTCAGTATTTTTATAGATGATACTCCATTTAAAGTTATAAAATATTGGCTATATTCCCTGTGTTGTACAATATGTCCTAGTTTATTGTTTATTTTATACACAATAATAGTTTTTATCTCTTAACCCCCTGCTTCTATCTTGCCCTGCCCCCCTTCCCTCGCCCCACTGGTAACCACTAGTTTGTTCTCTGTATCTGTGAGTCTGTTTCTATTTTGTTATATTCACTTGTTTGTTTTACTTTTTAGATTCCACATATAAGTGATAATATACAGTGTTTGTGTTTCTCTGTCTTACTTATTTCACTAAGCAAAATACCCTCCAGGGAGGACCTAAAATTTTAAATTTCATAGTAAAAGCCACTATAAACAAAGACAAATGATAGGCTTGGGTGGATATACTTGCAACACGTATTAAAAATCAAGTGGATTAATATTACTGTTTAAATATAACTTTTACAAATTGAAAAGAAAAAAGACAAATAACCCTATAGAGAAAAAGATTTAAAAAGCTACTTCAAAGACGAGGAAATTCAAATGGCCAGGAAGCACAAGCATCTTCAAAAGCTGAAAAGGTGATCATTCCAAAATTTACCTCCTAACGTTCATTTTGAAAACGGTAATGAAACTACATTAAAACTGAATTCCCTTTAAAAAAGGACCGCAGATTCAAATTGTAACCATCTTTTTCTTCAGTTTGAATATTATTTGTGTTACCAATGGTAAAATAGAAAAAAACTGGAATACAGTTTATAGTAATAAATAAACCTTATAAGAGTACTGAACATATAAATACATATATTATATAATATATAAATTGTTGCTATAAATTAATAACTAACCTTTTGAATACCCAGAAGCAAAAACACACTGAACTCTTTTTCGTATGTGTTAAACATAACCACATTTATACTGCAGGTTTCTGTGGGCCAATTTCATCCACACCATAATGTTCATTACTTTTGGCATCATTACTGAACTATACCATGGCCCTGTCAAATGTTTTGTACAATATTTCACCTTTTCTGATGATGAAAGGCAGGCAACACTTTCTTAAACTATTAAACTACCTTCAGAGAGAAAAATCTTGCTTCCTTTCTGCGGTCCCAAATGGACAATTTATTTTTTCCCAAATGCAACCAAACACAAAAACTCCAATTTTTAAAATATGCCTTTGAATAAAAAGAACATAAGGGATTCTAGAATGACTATGCAACTATTTTTAAAAATAGAGTTTTTAAAAGATAGCCAAAGTTTAAATACAATCTAATTTTGCTGCAGTATGTCTTCAGTTTACACTGTTCTCTGGTACATCTGTCAAGAACAGCTACTGGCATTTTCTGAGTCAAGGAAATTAAATGGCGGAACTAAAAGATTTCCACTATCAGTTAATAATCTCTACTATTCTAGCACCTTTTGCAAGTGCCCCCTATTTAGCTTTCTTCTACCTCTTTTTACATCATTACCCTTTTTTGTCCTTTGCACTTAGTTGAAGTATAATGACTCCCAAAATGACTCATTTCCTTTTATCTCATTTCCAACAGCTCTTGTCAGCTTTGATTTTGGTTTTAGTCGATAGAGTCTAAATATTCACTTGGACATGGGATTTTAGCATCGCAAGCAGGCAGGCCCATCAATGTCAGTCACAAAGTCTATGAGCCAACTGTGTCTGACACCCGTACATGCAGGTAGGAGGGAAGAGTTCTATGACCAAGGGGCCATTGGAATCAGTAGTGAAAGGACCCATTTAACCTTGCTTGGCTCCTGCTTTACTTCCTTTGATGGTTTTAACATATTGGGGGGAAGAAAGGCTTCAAGGTGCTTCCTCCAAATGCGAGGAGTAAGTGCTTGGAGCATCAGGTGGTGCTGCATCATATGACAATCCCCCTGGAGAAGTGAGATGGAAACCTTTCTCAGGTGCTCCAGCTTCCGGCGGACAAATGAGAAGAAACACCAAAGAAAACAGTGCAGAACTTAGAGCCCAGAGGGCTTAGAAAGGACTCCCTCACTACAAAATTAGATATTCACTATGTTTTCCTTAATTATTTATTTGTTTACAGTACCTCTTCACTTGGACTTTATTTTGGTTGTTGTTGGATGGTAAAGGTTTGACAAGCTTTTTTCCCCTCAGTTATGTAGCCAGTTTCTCACACTATTTGCTGAATAACCTTTGTCTTTCTCACTGGGTGGTGATGCCTCCTTTATAATATCTTAATTCCTATGTGCCTCAGTATTTGTTTCTTTGTTCTTTATTCCAGGGGTTGGAAACTATGGTCCCCAGGCCAAATCAGGTCTGCAGTTTGGAGAGCTACCTCTTGAGCTAAGAATGACTTGTGCAGTTTTAAACGATTGTGTGTGTGTGTGTGTGTGTGTGTGTGTGTGTGTGTGTGTGTGTAGGGGAAGGGGGAAATCCAATATTTCATGACACATGAAAATTATATAAATTTCAAATTTCAGTGAACCTAAGGTTTTATTGGAGCACAGCATGCTCATTTGTTTGTATTTTATCTACGGTCACTTTTGTGCTACAACAGAGATGGATCGTTTTGGCTGACAGAGGCAAAAATAAGATTGCCTGGCCCTTTACAGAAAACATTTGCCAACCATGATAATATTTCATTGATCTGTGTACTAACTCTAAACCCATAAATGACAAGACAAATTCATTAGAAATTATTTCTTGTTTATTTTTCCACATGCAATACATAAACAGCTAATCAAATTACCATTATGGACTGAATGTTTGTGTCCCCTCCCCCCTTAATTCCTATGGTAATGCCCTACCCTCAATGGGATGGCACTGGAAGATGGAACCTTTGGCAGGTGATTAGGATGGGATGAGGTCAAGCAGGCTGAGTCCTGCTTTGATGGGATTAGTGCCCTTGTAAGAAGAGATGCCAGAGCTCTTGATCTTCCTTTCTCCCAGCCCCCAGGAAAAGGCCTTGTGATGACATAGTAAGAAGCACCATCCTTGAACCACGCTGGCACCTCGATCTCAAACTTCTAGACCCCAGAACACTGAGAAAATAAATTTCTGCCACTTAAACCACACAGTTAATGGCATTTTAAGTTGCTGAGCAGACTAACATAATTATAAAAAATTTTCATTGGGATGTGAATTGCATGTTAACATTATAAATGAATTGGGTAAGGACTGACCTTGTTATAATATTTACTATTTTCACCAAATATCATGCCATGTCCCCACTCCTCATGTATTCGGATTTTTTTTTTTTATCTCTCAGAAAAGCATTTTAGTTGTCTTCTACATGTCTCTTATTTTTATTATTAATTTATTCTGGAACATTGTACATTTTTTTCATATTTCTAATAGAGTCCTTTCTTCTATTACAATTTTCTGACTGTTACTGAAACAAGGAAAACCCTGTGTGTGTCTTGCCTTGCATCTAATCACTTTTCTTGATTCTCTTGGGTTTTTCTGTAACAGTATATTATTTGCAAAAGTAATAATAAAAAATATCCACTTTTTCTCTAATTTTTATAGCTTTTTTTCTTTCCCTTGACTAATTGCATTGACTAGTATTGCCACGGTAATTTAATAAAACTGCTGTGCTGTCATGGCCACTTTAGTGGGAGGATGGAAGGAGTAAGAGTAGTTCTAGATTCCTGGCAGCTCGACCCCTAACTGATCCTCCCTCTAAGTGTGTTTATATCCTTCTCTATGCTCTTGTACTTATATTCCCTTTTATTCGCTTTTTCTTCTCTATATCTCTCCCTTACTTGTCTATAACATATAATGGAATCATACTTTTAAATTATTGTCATTCTAAACATTGATTTTATTTCTATTTTTAATTTAAAAGAAGAGGCCTCATCCATGAAGTCATCCAGGCAGGTTTTTGTCAGCTACCATATTGCACTGGGCCCCATGTGAGACTCAGGGAATTCTAAGCTGAATTCCACCCATTCCCTGGAAGGTACAGGGAACCCACTTTTGGTGGAACTCTGGTGAAGGAGACTGGGCTCCAGAGAGGGAGACTTCTCTTTTTCCTGTGCTTTGACTTTTATTTTTTTACTGTGTACATCACAGTTATAATAAATGTCAATGCTTTTGACTTAAAGGAAAGTAAGAATCAAATTGAGACTAAAATGCTTAAATTAAAAAAGAAAACAGCATGCGTCATTTAAGTACCTCCCAACAAGGAAGATAAGAAGCCAAATGAAGAGATCAAATTCACGATACTGCCCAGGGCTCAAAGATGAGTTACAAGCAAATTACCAGACAATCACGGGGGAGCAGGCACCCCAAGCTGGGGCAGGAAGGAGGGTGAGCAGGGACTTCCTGGAGCAGGTGAGTTGAGATGGTTAGTCATGTGAATGATGTCATATTGTGACTGAAAGCAAAGGCTCTAGGCCTTGGCAGGCAAGGGTTTGGATCCTGACTCCACCTGCCATTGATAATATAATTCCGGGTAGTTCCTTCACATCTGGGCCTCCAACTCTTCCCCTGTAAACCTGGGGATTAAGTGATCTCTGTCTATCTCTGTTTCTATTTCTATCTAACTACATATCATCTATCTATCTATCTATTTATCTATCTATCCGTTTATCTATCATCTACCTATTTCTTTATATCTATCTATCTATCTATCATCTATCTATCTATCTATCTATCTATCTATCATCTATCATCTATCTCTGTAGATAGATAGATGTAGATATGGATATGGATATGGACACAGACATAGGTAGATTCTCCATATCCATCCACATTACAAGCTCAACTCATCTTGTCTTCACTTTCTCACTGTCATCATTTCAAGATGACTCTTCATTCTCATGTGTGGTGTGATAACAGACCACCTACCCCTACCGTAGTGTCTGCAGACTTACAAGGCTACCTGGCTGCAGGCCTTTCTCCAACAGTCTGTAGATTATCACGGACATGTCTGGGCAAACCAGAGACAGCCAGTTAGCTACCTGAACACGTCCCCTGGGAAGCACAACAATCAAAGTCCTGGTCAGCTGCTTATTAGATTAGCTTGTCTCCTATGCCGAAATGAAGCCCGGTAGCAGACACAGTGAAATTTAATTAACTGTACATTTCCTTTCTGCCACATTTGTCAGAATTCATGAGTTGACTCAGAATCACCTGGTACAGATGTTTGCCTGCATGGAGGAGACCCTGGGAAGGAAGACGGGGAGGGTGAGTAGGGATGAGTGTTACAGAAGCTGATAAAACGGGTAGGCCTGTAAACTCCTTGGAGACCTTAAACTGGCTGCTTTTTAAAAGTACATTTCCGGTTTGAATTTCCACATCAATTATTAAGTGGAATTATTTTCTCAAACTCTAAGCTGCCTCCATCAACTGGTCATGGATTAGTCCAAACTTACAATGCTGTTTTGCCACAAAAAAGAAAATAAGGTAAATAAAATCAGTGCATTATTTTCCTCCCAAAGATAGGCATAATCCTATCAGAGTTGAGACAGGGGAAAAAATAAACTAAGGTGGTAGAATTTGGGGGTAAGCTCATTCTTGCCTAACACAGAATCAAGTCCAGTATTTTTCTTTGATAATGAGGTCTGCATTTCCTCACTTAGCATATGAGGCCTGGCTTTACATTTATTTCTCTGTCCTATAGCTACTAAAATAGAAGGTGGGTGTTTAGAAAACAATATGATGGATAGTATATTTTCACTCCACAAGAACCAGAGTTGGAAGACCTCATGATCGTAAGTAGTAAGTTGGTTCCAGACACCTATGACAAACTTGCCAGTAATTGGTGTTGTCATTCTTTTACATTAAGTCATTTTGGCTTGTGGCTAGTGTTATTTTCATTGTGATTTTAATTTGCATTTCCCCGTTGACTAATAAATCTGAAGCCCTGTTTGAGGCCTTGCTCCTGTGCTTATGGGGCTTTTTATATGTCATCCTTTGTGAAATGTCTGTTCAGATCTTTTGTCTGATTTTTAATTAGGTTGTTTGTCTTCATATTATTGAATTGCAGAAGTTCTTTATATATTCTGGATAAAAAGTTTTTTGTCAGACCTATATTTTTCATTATGTTTTCTTATCTTTGGCTTACCTAGTCATGTTCTAAACGGTGTTTTTGATGAGAAAATTTTATTCTTTAAAGGTTATTATTTTCTGTTTTCTGCATAAGAAACTCAGTGTCGATTTTACCCCCAACAAAGATGTTCTTTAATGTTTTCATCTAGAAGCTTTATAGTTTTAGTTTTTACATTTAGCTACAATTAGATGATTCACCTGATTTAATTTCTTTTTATGGTGAGAGGTAGAGATAGAGGGTTTTTTTGTTTTTGTTTTTTGCATGTATATCCAGTTAATTCAGCACCATTTTGAAAAGACTTTCATTTACCCATGAGATGACTTTTGCATCTCTGCCCAAAATTTGATGACTGTATAAGCTGGTCTGTTTATGAACTCCCTATGCTGACCTATCAGTTGATCTTCATGGTGGCATCAACATGGCTAAAGCCAACCAAGGCAAGTACTTTAACTCTGCTCCACTCTTACAAGATTACTTTGACTCTCCTAAGTCCCAAATTTCAACATAAATTTTATAATCAGTTGATAAATTTCTGTAAAAACCCTGTTGGACTTACAATTGGGAATGATTGACTATATACAGTGATCTTCAGATAATTTACATTTTAATAATTTTGAGGCTTCCAAGCCACAAACACAGCATATTGCTCCCCTTACTTTGGTCTTTTAAAAATGTCTTTCAGAAAAAGACAAATACCATATGATATCACTTATATGTGGAATCTAAAATATGACACTAATGAACTTATCTACGAAACAGAAACAGGGTCACAGACACAGAGAACAGACTTGTGGTTGCCAAAGGGTGGGAGAGGGAGGGATTGGGAGTTTGGTGTTAGCAGATTCAAACTATTATATATAGAATGGATAAACAATAAGGTCCTACTGTAGAGCACAGGGAACTATAGTCATAATATCCTGTAATGAACCATAATGGAAAAGAATATGAAAAAGAATAGGTATAACTGGATCACTCTATTGTACACCAGAAACTAACACAACATTGTAAATCAACTATACTTCAATTTTAAGGAAAGAAAAATAAATAAATAAAAATGTCTTTCAGCAACTGTGTAATTTTAAATGTAGAGATCTCACTTGTCTTTTTAAAAATTTCTTATTAAATACTTTTTTATGTAACTGTAAAGGGAATTATATTTTTACTTTTCTTTTTCAATTTTTCCTGCCAGTATATAAAAATACAATTGATTTTTGTATAATGGCTTTGTACAGTATCTCTCAACTTTGCTATATTCACATATTAGTTCTACGGGTTGTTTAATAGATTCCTTAGGATTTTCTGTGCAATTAATTTGTCCTGTGAAAAGAGACCGCTTTACTTGTTACCTTCCATGTTTCCTCTTCTTTTTCTTGCCTTGTTTCGCTTCTATGACCTGCACTAAAACATTGAATACAAGTGCCTTGTTCCAGATCTTAAAAGAAAAGTGTTTAATATTTGACTATTAAGATGTTAGCTGTATGTGTTTTTCACATATGCCCTTTATCAGTTTGAAAGTGTTCCCTTCTTTTCTAAATTGCTGAGAGTTTATATCATAGAAGATACTGCATTTTGCCAAATGCCGTTTCCATTTATTGCAATCTTCATATAGTTGTTCTCTTTTATTCTGTAAATGTGGTGGACTAAATTGATTAAATTTTCACATTAAACCTACTCCACATTCTTGGAACAAACCTAACATGGTCAAGATATCTTTTGTATATACTGATAGATTTGATCTGCTGAGATTTTAGTTAGGATTTTGCATATAAATTCATTAAGAATATGGGTCAGTTATTTTCCTTATTTTGAATATTTTTATTAGATTTTGATATATGGATTACGCTGGCCTCATAAAATGAGTTGAGAGGTGTTCCTTACATTTTTATTCCTTGTAATGGTTTGTGTAAGATTGATGCTATTTCCCTCTTACTTATCACCAATTCATTCTAAGAGGGTTTCTTGCTCTTTTAAATTCTATCAGTTCTAATTTCAACCATCTGTAGCACGTACATATTCGTGACTGTCATGTTTTCCTAATAAAGGCAGTAAATCACCTTATTGTGAAATGTCTGGTAATTCTCTGGGTATTGCATGTGATGCTAATATGACTACTCCAATCTTACAGTGCTTGCTTTTATGGTGTATCTGTCAAATCCTTTAGCCTGTATGTCTTTCTATTTAAAGTGTCTCTCTTGTAAACAGCGTATAACTGGGTTTTGCTTTTTACCTGTTCTGATTATATCAACCTCTTACAAGTGTACTTAGTCCATTCATTTTAACATAATTATTAACAGAGTTGGGTATAGGTCTACTATTTTACTTGTGGTTTTGTTTGTCCCATATGTTTCATGTTCTTCTTTTCCTCCTCTCCTCTTTCCTTTTGGTCAATTGAATTTTTTAGATTCCACTTCAGTTAGTCTATTGGCTTCTGAGCTCTATCTCTTTGTGCTGCTATTTGGGAGACTGCAGTAGTGAGGACAAGATACAGCCCTGACTTTTCCACCTAAAGTAACATGAGAACCCAGTGCCCCTGCCGTGGGCCGCAGCTGCAGTCTCTGTTCAGCTCCTGTAGCCTCAGCTGCATCCTAGGGTTCTGTCCTGTTCGTGGTTATTTCGAGAGTCAGCCTGAGGTTTGTATGAAGTTTATATTCGGGACCGGGGTCTGTCCCTCTGTGGCTCAGTCCTTCCTAGCTTCTCCCCTCCTCCTGTTCTAGTGACTGTCCTGTCAATGAATTCCTTTACTCATGGTACAGTCCAGGGAAACTGCAGCATTCTTCCTGCATTTTACCCATTCCTCCTGCATTTTACCCATTCCTCCTGGGGCTGCCTGGAGTCTTCTCTAACCCCCCAAATCCGTAAAAACAGAAAATCCCTCCAGGGACTGTTCCTTTACTCCCAAGTGTTGAATCCTATCTGATCCTGCTTCTTTTCAGTCACTCCCCAGTGCCTGAAGGAAGTTTTGTTTTATATTTTATCTAGAGTTTGGCTTGATAGGCGCTACTCTACCATCAGTGGAAGTGAAACTCTATTACCCCATTGTAAAGATGGGAAAGACTGAGGCACAGAGTTTAAGTAACTTTCCTAAGGCTTACCATTTCAGCAGGATATTGTTATAGCAAAAGACAATGAATTCCTCAGTTGGCAGGAAATATATTTGGGCCACTATGAAGAGTCCTTAGTTGCAACTGTCTGCCTTTATTCCCACCACCGCAACCAGCCCACCAGGAAAGATCATACGTGGGCTCAGAGTGTCTTTGTACCTCCCCACCTCCCACCATAAGTTCCCAAGGAGGTCCACCCTGTTGGCAGCACCCTGAGAGGAGCGCAAGGCGTGGGGAAGGGTGGGGAGGGCTGGCACACTGACTGTTCAAATATAAAACCTGCAAGTGAAGCACTGTCCCCTGGCATTGCGACAGCTCACGCTGTAGAGTCAGGTAAAAGGCAAGTTCTGAAAATAATATAACCACAATTCTAAAACATTTAGTTACTACAAAGACATCAGACAAACACACAACATGATTTATTGCAAAAATACCCAAGACAACAACAACAAAACCAAAAAAAAAATAACTTGCCAAAGAGAATGATTTCTCTTTTAAAAATATCTGGGCAGCAAGTAGGAACACGAGAAAGATATTTCAGCATATGGGAAGGCGAGTAGAAAGAGCTAAGTGTTGATGCTGGGGAAACCTCGGTGCTGTGTTTACATAACTTTCTAAATAAAAAAGCACTGGGAGCTCCTTCAAGACTTCTCTTTCAATTTGACCACCGGCACCATCTCAGGGCACAAGTTAGTGCTTCAGAAGGATGCCTCTCCAGAAAATTCTCAAAGTGCTCTCAGGTAATTAAGTGCCAAGAAGCAAAATACCAATGATCCACAGTTGACGCATTCTCACTTCACAGATCTTTGATCAATGCATATTATGTTGATACAAACTTTCCAGGAGATAACACAGCCAGGGGCCTTCAGCTCGCTGCAGTGTTGTTTGTCTGTCTGTTTGTTTGTTTTTGAGAAAGCTGGACTGAGCACTGCTGAGCATAATGTCTTTTCTGAGAACTAGGACACTTTCAATGTGTTCTGCTGGCCGCTCTGCCCCGGGCATACGGCTACTTCTCTCCTGCCCTTTTCCTCTGCGCCTGGGCCCCAGAATTTCAATTTCCTCTCACTCTTGTCAGCCATCAACACTTAAGTGCTTTAACCCAAACAACTTTTCTCTTCTCTGGTCCACTGGAGTCCGGTAGCAAATTGTCAGAAGCTTCTCTTTTTCTCCTGTTCCAGAGGCAAACTAGGTCCCTTAAATTTTCTAAGTTTGGTTTTCATTTATTATTATCACTTAAATATTATCTTATACTGGTAGTTATAAGAAAGTATAAATCAAGGGGCAAACAGCACGCCTAGAGGGTATTCACAATACAAGGAGATGGTCTTCTGAGAAGTTTCTCCAGGTATCTTCTGTGACATGACTGCAGCCAGAATTAATACTTTTCGCGGCTGTTGACTCCATCCCTACTGTGCCAAGTTCATAAATTCATCAGCATCTTACTTTGTTCCCGGAATGCAAACCACAGACACCTTTTTCCTTTTAGAAAAAGCCTCTATGCCAGCTACCTGGATGTCAAAATCACATATATGTGTGTTCACTGCAAATTTGATGGAAGGTAAAATTCTTCTGAAATATTCGAAATATAGGATGAATCTAGTTTAATGTCTTCTAAAGAACACAAAGCAGCTTCACATACATGCTTTAAAGACTATCTTGCTTTCTTCAGTCATATATCTGATATTCGATTAAAATTGAAATGCTTATTTACTTTAATGTAATATAATCATTCTCATCCCACAGGTCTGCCCTAAAACTTGACCTATTCAGACTAGCTTTCCTTGGCCACCCTGACATACTTCAACGGTCTCATTTCTCTGCCTAGCTGAGACCAACTAATGCTTGGAATATGAGATACTCAAAAAAATTGAGAGATTAACAGCATCTCTATCATGAACTCAAGGAAAAAAGAATAAATTTCAATATAAATTAACTAGAAAGGAATTGAGCACCCTGAAATATTGAAACTTCTTAATGAAGATACACACTGAAAGGTGACGTGATTTTAAAAAGTTACATCTTCAGTAAAGATAAATCTATGCAGGTAAACCACACTCGCACAGAACTTTTCCCCCAAATAGTGTGACAACTTTAAATAGGTTTGCTGCCTCTACTTGTTAGACAAAATATGTTTAATACTTGGGAATATGCTTAGAATAAATCCCCTAGTTAAGAGAGCCCTTAACAATGATGTCTATGGGGGGCGCGGTGAATAAAAATGGTTCAATTTCTGTCTTCATTTACAAGCTGTGTGACAACTAGCAAATTACTTAAATTACCTGAGTCTCAGTTTCATATCCTGTGTAGTAGGAATACTGCCATTTTGTGCATTTAAAACAAAATTATGTGTTAAGTACTATGGCTTTGTACAGCGTCTACACACAGCAAGCATTATAAAATGGTAGCTATGATTTTTATTTACCCAAGAAACCTTGGAATTCTTGGATGGTATTACAAACTCTTATGCCAGCTATCATGAGAGGATTCCTGATGTTTTGTAACCCTGTTTCACCCAAACCCTCCAGCACATCACCTGTCCTGTGGATTCCAAACGCAAACCTGGAAATGCAGATGTAAGAAGGAGGCGCGGGGAGCCTCCACCAGCTGTAATTAACGAGCGGCCTCTGCCCACCGACCCGCAGGGAGTGTCTCTGGAGTGACATGGGCACATTTTCCAGCCACCTTATCCCTCCCCCAAGGAGGCACACTCTGAGCTGCAGATTTAGCACAGAACCATCTGCGGAAGCCCTGTGACAGCTCTGTTACTGCCACCCGCCTCCTGGGAGGGCCTGTGTGCAGAAGAATAAGCCAGAAAAAAAGCATTTCTGGCTCCACTTCAATGGGGGCTGGAGGAGAGAGGCGGAGGGTGCTCAGACTCGCAGACTTCTGGTGGAGAAATCTCAACCAAGAACACCATGCCCAGAGGACCCATTCTAGCATATTCCACACGACATAATACTTCCTTGTTGCTTTAGTAAATAGAAAAAGAATAGACCCACTTGCCAAAAATAGACAGACACACACACACACACACTCTCTCAGGAACAGGTCATTATTTCTTAATTCTTGAAAAACAACACTGTCATGTTAAAGGTAATTCATTTTAAAAATATCAATTGTGTTTTTCAATAGATCTGATTATTTATAGTACATTAGACTTTTTTTAAGCCTACAATTGAAATTTAATTTTCTTAACTGACCCATAATTGGCTATGTAGACCTTAGTCCCATTCTAAAAGAGTCAATATAGGGCTTCCCTGGTGGCGCAGTGGTTGAGAATCTGCCTGCCAATGCAGGAGACACGGGTTCGAGCCCTGGTCTGGGAGGATCCCACATGCCCCGGAACAACTAGGCCCGTGAGCCACAACTACTGAGCCTGCGCGTCTGGAGCCTGTGCTCCGCAACGGGAGAGGCCGCGATATTGAGAGGCCCGCGCACCGCGATGAAGAGTGGCCCCCGCTTGCCGCAACTAGAGAAAGCCCTCGCACAGAAACGAAGACCCAACACAGCCATAAATAAATAAATAAATAAATTTTTTAAAAAAAGAGTCAATATAAAATGAATGGCTTTATCAAAGGTATGCACAGGAACAAAATATCTATTATCCTGACTCTGGAAGTCCTAAGGTTTAGGAATATTTAAGATAAGAGCTAAGCGTCAGTTAAATCAACAAAATAAGAGCAGGAACTACAAAAATTGACTGTAAAGACACCTTGCATTTCAGAAATTCTACATCACCTTTATGAAATCAAAGCAAGCACAGCACAACTGTTTCTGGAACACCTTTTTACATTAAATAAACCATAATGAGTTTTCAAAAACAGCACTATATATATTATATGCTTATTTTAAAGCACAGAAAACAGATAATCCAAAAGAAAATATTAAAAGTTACTTATGATCCAAATACCTGTAATTCAACATAATCCATTTCAGTATTTTCATGAATATCCTTCCAGTAGTTGGTATTCATATCCAGCTATTTTTCTTTCAAAAAAAAGAATGGTAATAGTCCCATGATTCAGAATCTTGTTTTTTCACATAATAATGTAAATAAATATTCCCCCTACTATTAATCTGCAAAGTCTTTATATCATATTCAAATGTAACAAAATTTATTTAACCCAACCCCTACAGTCAGATATTTCATTCTTTCCACTTTTTGCCATTATAAAATATACTGTGATAAACATTCTTGGAAGCTAAATTTTTACACAAATTCATTGGTATTTCCTTCGGATACAGGATGACAAGCGTCACTGGCGGGTCAAAGGGCATTCTACTGTGAAGGTCATTGCTATATGGTAACAGATTGCCCTACAAATATGGGATCCAATTTAAAGGTCACGGGTCCATTTGCATACATTCTCACCAACCCTGGGTTTTACATATATCTGAAAGCCTTGCCACTTTGCAAATGCTTTAATTTAAACATTGTGAATATGATATTCACACTTGCTGTTGTGTGTGTGTGTGTGTGTGTGTGTGTGAGAGAGAGAGAGAGAGAATTGCTCCATAGCCATAGCTTGTGTGTCTTCTATCCCCCAGCCTATAACTGTTTTTTTAATTCATTTGAAAACATTCCTTTATCCATTAAGGAAATCAACTCTGTACTGCAGATGCTGCATATGTTTTCCCAGCTTTTTATATGATTATATTATTGTTTAGAATAATTTCCATGCAAAGAAATTAAAAACTCATGTAGTCAAATAGGAAAGTCTTTTCCCACGTGTTGCTGTTTTTGGAACCGTACATCCATTTCCCCTGCAACATGGAAAAGGGGTGATTATCTGTCACTATTCTAAGAACGACTCTCATGACACCCCCCCCCCCACCCAGTTACCCTCTCCAGAAAATACATTCAGTAATTTCTTGTACCTTACGTGAACACGAGTTTTCATGTTTTTATATGCCTTTATTATAATGTCATGTCACTAGCTTAATAAGGTGAATTTTAAAGAAACCAAGCCTCAGATTTCTTCAACTAATGACCAAATAATATCAAATCTAAATACATGACTCGGCTCAGGCTTCCATAATAACGACTACATACCAGGTGGTTTACACAACAGAAATTTGTTTTCTCACAGTTCTTTAGGCTGGAAGTCTGAGATCAAGGTGTGGGCAGGGTTGGTTTCTTTTGAGGCCTCTCTCCTTAGCTTGTACATGGACTTCTTCTTCTGATGTCTTCATGCTGTTTTTTCCCCTCTGTGTGTCTGTGCCCTAATAGCCTCTTATAAGGATACCAGTTATATTAGATTAGAGCCCACCTTAATGACCTCACTTAACCTTAAATACCCCTTTAAAGACCCTATCTCCAGATACAGTCACCTTCTGAGGCACTGGGGGTTAAGACTTCAAAATATGAATTTGGTGGCGGGAAGCAACACAGTTCAGCCCATAACACTAATTAATACTATTCTTAATACAAAAGAATAAGTTAAATATAATTTGTTTAAAAACCCTGCAGCCTGTAACTAACCTGTTCAATTGTTAAAACAAACAAACAACATTCTCCTTAGGAATTAAACAAGACCCCAAATCCTGTAACATAATACTCAAAATGCCCAAGAATCAATGCCAAATTCCTAAGGCCTAAGAAAATCTCAACTCACAAGTAAAAGGAAAATCAACAGATACTAATCCTGATATATTACAGATGTTAAAATTATCAAAGACTTGAAAAGAGCTATTATAACCAACCTCCAAGAAGTAAGGGAAAACACTTTGGAAATCAATACAATAATGGAAAGTCTTAGGAAAGAAATAGATGACACATGGCAGAATGAAATGGAGATTTTATAACTGAATAATACAATAACTTTTTAATTTTAAGTTTAAACTACTACTAATATCTCATTTGAGAATTACATTTATGATTTCAGGTTAATGGTATTTTTCTAATTGCTAATATACTTGTATTTTTTTAACTGTCAAAAATGCTCCAAATCTTGCTTTGTTTTTCATCTAAGTAATCTCAATTTGCTTGTTTTCTTGTTTAAAAGAGAGCCATCCTAAATGTTTCTCTGAAAGGGGTGTCTCCTTTGAATCTTCTCCCAGGGCTCAGCTCTGACACTGATGTCATGGATACTGGCATTGGGCCACAGTTTCCAGGAGAAGCTCCACGACAACTTTTGTGGATGGACATTTCTTTTTTTTACATCTTTATTGGAGTATAATTGCTCTACAATGTTGTGTTAGTTTCTGCTGTATAGCAAAGTGAATCAGCTATATGTGTACAGATATCCCCATATCCCCTCCCTGTGGATGGACTTTTAAAGGGAAAGACTGGCAGTGATACAAACCTGAAAAAGTTGTAATGTTCACCTTTACTAATTATGAAAAATACTTCATATTTTGTGCTGTTGAGTGAGCTGGGAACCAATGGTTCATAAGTCAAATGGCCATTTCACACAGCTCCTGCAGCACCAGTGTTTCACAGAAAATTTAGAAATCAATAAAAAACGGGGTCTTGCTGTCTTTTGCTTAAAAAGCCAACAACAAGAAAGAGTCATCTTTTTAAATGTAGTGAAGAAAATGCTGAGCAACATTATTTTCCATAGATGGAACCTAAGCTTTAGATTCCATAAAAGAAAATGATTCACATAGTACATATGTTCCAAAGTGCAAGTAAGTTACTGCTTCTGAGTTTTGCAATAAATCTCTAGTGACATATCAGCTAAGAATATTTCTGGTAGAATCAACAATCAATGAATGAACAAAAAGAGTGTTTCTGAGACCCTGTAAGACTGAAGGCTGAGGGCCTAATAATGAAAGAACATTTACAACAGTCAAGGACAGATGTCTGCTGCCCTGTGTCACCATTTTTTTTAACACAAAATAAATAACACCACAGTCTTATTACCATGAAACTAAGTTGAAATAATATAATATTTGAATTATTACCGATATATTGAGATTTAAAAGAAAGTTTCAAAAAGCCATAGTCTAGGAGAAAGGGTGAAATTCTGTAGCATGGGGGCTTAAAATATTTATTTATTCCTGTGTGGTTTTATTTTCTACTCCTAAATACAAGCTTTTGGTTTTGTTTTCGTTCTTTTTTAATGCCTTGGCTCCTCCTTATCTTACATAGCTATTAATTATCTATTGTCTTTTTCTTCTGCATTTCTTTTTCATCTCATCCTCATTTTTGGCTCCCATTTAATGGCTTCTACTCATGTTTCAAAGCACTGGTTCACCCACTCGTGACATACTGAATTAGGAGGGAATGTCCACTCTATGTTTCCTAGTCTTACAGAAGTCTCAATTGCGATGGCTACATCAAATGCTACAGCAAAGACATGTTATGTTAAACTATATTTATTACAACAATATTACAGAACACTGAAATATTTTAGCTGGTCCATTTAAGTTTCTTATGATGATATGTAACCCACAGTTCAGTGGTTCTAGTCAAAAAGTCAAGGAACCAACCAGTTTTGATCCATGTTTCTCTGTGCTTTCATTTTGTCTCCAAAAAATGTACGACTGCCAGACATTGTGATCACAGATTCTTGATGAATCACTAATTCACTCTGGTTTGGAATTTGACCTTTAGGGAAAAGCTTAAATGAAATATTTAAGCAGAAGTCAGATGGTTATATCTACAGGAATGAAAAGGTTGTGTGACCTTAAGCAAGTCACTTAATTAGTTTCCTCTTTTATAAAGTTGATGAGATTGCTTCATAAGATATCCAGGGCTCCTTACATTTCCAAGATTATTAATGGTTCTATTAATCTTCACCTACTGAACATTTTTCATCTTCAAACCAGAATGAACGTTCCTGAACTTATGTGAGTGGAAGACTAAAACAGCAAGGCTAAATTAGATTGAGATTTAATTCTCAATAGCCTTGCTCTGGTCATTAGCATCAATCTTCTTTGTTTCTCCAAAGGCAGACAACCAATCTTTCTTTCCTTCTTAAACCTGAACAGTTCACCATTTCAAGTATGAGCTTATTACCTGGGGAACCAAAGCCTCCTTAGAGACAGCAGTTCAATAACGACTGGGCCAGAAGTCACATAGACTAATGGGATATTGAAACCAAGCTTCAAATATTTTTTATGCCAAGTAACTTGGTGATGAAGAAAAGCAGGACTATTGGGGAGTCGGCTAAGCGAAGTCAACTGGTAACAGAAGAAACTTTGCTACACACCTGGGCGGGAGCTGTGGCGTGTTTGGATGGTGGACATTTACGTATGTTTTCCAGGACTCTTGGGTCATGTCCTTGCATTGTTTCAATTAATTGTGTCTTTAGTGCCTATCTTTAGAAGGCCAAATTATTTGTCATAGACTGCATATGTTTTTAATGATATGGCCCGAGACCTTTTTAAGCATCATCTATCTGTAAGATCTCACCCACACCCCCAAGGCAGGTCAAACCACTTACAGCAGGTGTAGGTTCAAGGAACATATCTGTACTCTTAGATCTCAGTGCTTGTATGTGTAGTAACCTCGGCCTTCCAGACTCAGTTCTGTGGTGCTCTCTTCTCTGGAGCTTTCCCCACCCACCCTAGGCTTTGAGGAGCTCTCTTTCTGGTGCTACCTGGCACTCACCACATTGAACTGGATTGCCTGTTCCCATGTCCACACCTCCACTAGAGCATATGGCCCCAGTGTAATGCACTTTGGTCTATAACTATTAAGGAGGAACAGCCTCTTAATGAAAAATAACTTATGTTTTAGTAGCACATTACAGTCAAAGCTCTATCATAACCATCTGTTTATTTGACAATCAGCCAATGAATAGACATTGCAGGTTTTATTACCCCAATTTAACTTGAAAGATTGAGAAGTCTACAGATGTTAACTTAGTCTCACGCCTGGTCTATTAAATCATGGCTGAAGAAATAAAAAAATATATATTCCTCACACACAAAAGGAAGTACACAGCTACAAAAAATACGACATTTTCTAGAACAGTTGTCAGTTGAATAGAATTAAGTAAAAGTTCACCTAGATCATGAACTGGGCCATGAAGAGAGCTGGTGAATAGTTTCTGATGTAATTAGAAAACTCTAAAGTCCTGTATTTCATCTCCAAGGAGGAAGACATTTCAGCTCTGGGAGCAGCATCAAACACAGGCCTTTCTGGTGAGGAATTCTCACCCGTGGCAGGAGCAAAAACCAAGATCATGCATCAACACCACCGACCTTGGAATTTGTTTTCATTCCCAATGAGAAATTCACCATAAGGCCATAGTACGCCTCTGGAAGTGAGACCAGGCACTCAGATGACATAATTTCCATAACCTGGGAAAAATGACTTAAAAAAGCAAAGGGCTGGGGATTGGAGAAGATGGCGGAAGAGTAAGACGCGGAGATCACATTCCTTCCCACAGATACAGTAGAAATACATCTACACGTGGAACGGCTCCTACAGAACACCCACTGAACGCTGGCAGAAAACGTCCGACCTCCAAAAAGGCAAGAAACTCCCCCCGTACTTGGGTAGGGCAAAAGAAAAAAGAAATAACAGAGACAAAAGAATAGGGACGGCACCTGCACCAGTGGGAGGGAGCCGTGAAGGAGGAAAGGTTTCCACGCACTAGGAGCCCCTTCGCGGGCGGAGACTGCGGGGGGCGGAGGGGGGGAAGCTTCAGAGCCACGGAGGAGAGCGCAGCCACAGAGGTGCGGAGGGCAAAGCGGAGAGGTTCCCGCACAGAGGCTCGGCGCCGAGCAGCACTCACCAGCCCGAGAGGCTTGTCTGCTCCCCCGCCGGGGCGGGCGGGGCTGGGAGCTGAGGCTCCCGCTTCGGTCGGATCGCGGGGAGAGGACTGGGGCTGGCGGCGTGAACACAGCCTGAAGGGGTTAGCGCACCACAGCTAGCCCGGAGGGAGTCCAGGAAAAAGTCTGCAGCTGCCGAAGAGGCAAGAGACTTTTTCTTGCCTCTTTGTTTCGCGGCGGGCAAGGAGAGGGGATTCAGAGCGCCGCCTAAACGAACTCCAGAGAAGGGCGCGAGCCGCAGCTAACAGCGCGGATCCCACAGCAACAGGGGCGCAGAGGGAAAATCGGAGAGACTCCCGCACAGAGGCTCGGCGCTGAGCAGCACTCACCAGCCCGAGAGGCTTGTCTGCTCCCCCGCCGGGGCGGGCGGGGCTGGGAGCTGAGGCTCGGGCTGCGGTCGGATCGCAGGGAGAGGACTGGGGCTGGCGGCATGAACACAGCCTGAAGGGGTTGGCGCACCACAGGTAGCCGGGAGGGAGACCGGGAAAAGGTCTGCAGCTGCCGAAGAGGCAAGAGACTTTTTCTTGCCTCTTTGTTTCACTGCGCGCAAGGAGAGGGGATTCAGAGCGCCGCCTAAACGAACTCCAGAGAAGGGCGCAAGCCACGGCGATCAGCGCGGACCCCAGAGACGGGCGTGAGACGCTGGGGCTGCTGCCGCCGCCTCCAAAAAGCCTGTGTGTGAGCACAGGTCACTCTCCACACCGCCCCTCCCGGGAGCCTGTGCAGCCCGCCACTGCCAGGGTCCCGGGATCCGGGGACAACATCCCCAGGAGAACGCACTGCTCGCCTCGAGCTGGTGCAACGTCACGCCGGCCTCGGCCGCCGCAGGCTCGCCCCGCCTCCTCCGTACCCCTCCCTCCCCGCGGCCTGGGTGAGCCAGAGCCCCCGAAGCAGCTGCTCCTTTAACCCCGTCCTGTCTGGGCGGGGAACAGACGCCCTCAGGCGACCTACACGCAGAGGCGGGTCCAAATCCAAAGCTGAACCCCAGGAGCTGTGCGAACAGGGAAGAGAAGGGGAAATCTCTCCCAGCAGCCTCAGAAGCAGCGGATTAAAGCTCCACAATCAACTTGATGTACCTGCATCTGCTGAATACCTGAATAGACAACGAATCATCCCAAATTCACGAGGGGGACTCTGGGAGCAGGAGATATTAATTTTTCCCCTTTTCCTTTTTTTTGTGAGTGTATGTGTATATGCTTCTGGGTGAGATTTTGTCTGTATAGCTTTGCCTTACAATAGCTTTATTTTATTTCACTATATTATAGCCTCTTTCTTTCTTTCTTTCTATTTTTTCTCCCTTTTACTCTGAGCCGTGTGGATGAAAGGCTCTTGGTGCTCCAGCCAGGCATCAGGGCCGTGCCTCTGAGGTGGGAGAGCCAACTTCAGAACACTGGTCCACAAGAGACCTCCCAGCTCCACGTAATACCAAATGGCAAAAATCTCCCAGAGATCTCCATCTCAACATCAAGACCCAGCTTCACCCAACGACCAGCAAGCTACAGTGCTGGACACCCTATGCCAAACAACTAGCTAGACAGGAACACAACCCCATCCATTGGCAGAGAGGCTGCCTAAAATCATAATAAGGCCACAGACACCACAAAATACACCACCAGACGTGGACGTGCCCACCAGAAAGACAAGATCTAGCCTCACCCACCAGAACTCAGGCACTAGTTCCCTCCACCAGGAAGCCTACACAACCCACTGAACCAACCTTAGCCACTGGGGACAGATACCAAAAACAACGGAAACTACGAACCTGCAGCCTTCAAAAAGGAGACCCCAAACACAGTAAGATAGGCAAAATGAGACGACAGAAAAACACACAGCAGATGAAGGAGCAGGCTCAAAACACACTGGACTTAACAAATGAAGAGGAAATAGGTAGTCTACCTGAAAAAGAATTCAGAATAATGATAGTAAGGATGATCCAAAATCTTGGAAATAGAATAGACAAAATGCAAGAAACATTTAACAAGGATGTAGAAGAACTAAAGAGGAACCAAGCAATGATGAAAAACACAATAAATGAAATTAAAAATACTCTAGATGGGATCAATAGTAGAATAACTGAGGCAGAAGAAAGGATAAGTGACCTGGAAGATAAAATGGTGGAAATAACTACTACAGAGCAGGATAAAGAAAAAAGAATGAAAAGAACTGAGGACAGTCTCAGGGACCTCTGGGACAACATTAAACGTGCCAACATTCGAATTATAGGGGTACCAGAAGAAGAAGAGAAAAAGAAAGGGACTGAGAAAATTTTTGAAGAGATTATAGTTGAAAACTTCCCTAATATGGGAAAGGAAATAGTTAATCAAGTCCTGGAAGCACAGAGAGTCCCATACAGGATAAACCCAAGGAGGAACACGCCAAGACACATATTAATCAAACTGTCAAAAATTAAATATAAGGAAAACATATTAAAGGCAGCAAGGGAAAAAAAACAAATAACACACAAGGGAATCCCCATAAGGTTAACATCTGATCTCTCAGCAGAAACTCTGCAAGCCAGAAGGGAGTGGCAGGATATACTTAAAGTCATGAAGGAGAAAAACCTACAACCAAGATTACTCTACCCAGCAAGGATCTCATTCAGATTCGATGGAGAAATTAAAACCTTTACAGACAAGCAAAAGCTGAGAGAGTTCAGCACCACCAAACCAGCTTTACAACAAATGCTAAAGGAAATTCTCTAGGCAAGAAACACAAGAGAAGGAAAACACCTACAATAACAAACCCAATACATTTAAGAAAATGGGAATAGGAACATACATATCGATAATTACCTTGAATGTAAATGGATTAAATGCTCCCACCAAAAGACACAGGCTGGCTGAATGGATACAAAAACAAGACCCATACATATGCTGTCTACAAGAGACCCACTTCAGACCTAGGGACACATACAGACTGAAAGTGAGGGGATGGAAAAAGATATTCCATGCAAATGGAAATCAAAAGAAAGCTGGAGTAGCAATTCTCATATCAGACAAAATAGACTTTAAAATAAAGACTATTACAAGAGACAAAGAAGGACACTATATAATGATCAAGGGATCGATCCAAGAGGAAGGTATAACAATTGTAAATATTTATGCACCCAACATAGGAGCACCTCAATACATAAGGCAAATACTAACAGCCATGAAAGGGGAAATTGACAGCAACACAATCATAGTAGGGGACTTTAACACCCCACTTTCACCAATGGACAGATCATCCAAAATGAAAATAAATAAGGAAACACAAGCTTTAAATGATACATTAAACAATATGGACTTAATTGATATTTATAGGACATTCCACCCAAAAACAACAGAATACACATTTTTCTCAAGTGCTCATGGAACATTCTCCAGGATAGATCATATCTTGGGTCACAAATCAAGCCTTGGTAAATTTAAGAAAATTGAAATCGTATCAAGTATCTTTTCCGACCACAACGCTATGAGACTAGATATCAATTACAGGAAAAGATCTGTAAAAAATACAAACACATGGAGGCTACACAATACATTACTTAATAACGAAGTGATTACTGAAGAAATCAAAGGGGAAATCAAAAAATACCTAGAAACAAATGACAATGGAGACACGACGACCCAAAACCTATGGGACACAGCAAAAGCAGTGCTAAGAGGGAAGTTTATAGCAATACAAGCCTACCTCAAGAAACAGGCAACATCTCGAATAAACAACCTAACCTTGCACCTAAAGCAATTAGAGAAAGAAGAACAAAAAAACCCCAAAGCCAGCAGAAGGAAAGAAATTATAAAGATCAGGTCAGAAATAAATGAAAAAGAAATGAAGGAAACAATAGCAAAAATCAATGAAACTAAAAGCTGGTTCTTTGAGAAGATAAACAAAATTGATAAACCATTAGCCAGACTCATCAAGAGAAAAAGGGAGAAGACTCAGATCAATAGAATTAGAAATGAAAAAGGAGAAGTAACCACTGACACTGCAGAAATACAAAAGATCATGAGAGATTACTACAAGCAACTCTATGCCAATAAAATGGACAACCTGGAAGAAATGGACAGATTCTTAGAAATGCACAAACTGCCGAGACTGAACCAGGAAGAAATAGAAAATATGAACAGACCAATCACAAGCACTGAAATTGAAACTGTGATTAAAAACCTTCCAACAAACAAAAGCCCAGGACCAGATGGCTTCACAGGCGAATTCTATCAAACATTTAGAGAAGAGCTAACACCTATCCTTCTCAAACTCTTCCAAAATATTGCAGAGGGAGGAACACTCCCCAACTCATTCTACGAGGCCACCATCACCCTGATACCAAAACCAGACAAAGATGTCACAAAGAAAGAAAACTACAGGCCAATATCACTGATGAACATAGATGCAAAAATCCTCAACAAAATACTAGCAAACAGAATCCAACAGCACATTAAAAGGATCATACACCATGATCAAGTGGGGTTTATCCCAGGAATGCAAGGATTCTTCAATATACGCAAATCAATCAATGTGATACACCATATTAACAAATTGAAGGAGAAAAACCATATGATCATCTCAATAGATGCAGAGAAAGCTTTTGACAAAATTCAACACCCATTTATGATAAAAGCCCTGCAGAAAGTAGGCATAGAGGGAACTTTCCTCAACATAATAAAGGCCATATATGACAAACCCACAGCCAACATTGTCCTCAATGGTGAAAAACTGAAACCATTTCCACTAAGATCAGGAACAAGACAAGGTTGCCCACTCTCACCACTATTATTCAACATAGTTCTGGAAGTCCTAGCCACAGCAATCAGAGAAGACAAAGAAATAAAAGGAATCCAAATCGGAAAAGAAGAAGTAAAGCTGTCACTATTTGCAGATGACATGATACTATACATAGAGAATCCTAAAGATGCTACCAGAAAACTCCTAGAGCTAATCAATGAATTTGGTAAAGTAGCAGGATACAAAATTAATGCACAGAAATCTCTTGCATTTCTATACACTAATGACGAAAAATCTGAAAGTGAAATTAAGAAAACACTCCCATTTACCATTGCAACAAAAAGAATAAAATATCTAGGAATAAACCTACCTAAGGAGACAAAAGACCTGTATGCAGAAAATTATAAGACACTGATGAAAGAAATTAAAGATGATACAAATAGATGGAGAGATATACCATGTTCCTGGATTGGAAGAATCAACATTGTGAAAATGTCTCTACTACCCAAAGCAATCTACAGATTCAATGCAATCCCTATCAAACTACCACTGGCATTTTTCACAGAACTAGAACAAAAAATTTCACAATTTGTATGGAAACACAAAAGACCCCGAATAGCCAAAGCAATCTTGAGAACGAAAAATGGAGCTGGGGGAATCAGGCTCCCTGACTTCAGACTATATTACAAAGCTTCAGTAATCAAGACAGTTTGGTATTGGCACAAAAACAGAAATATAGATCAATGGAACAGGATAGAAAGCCCAGAGATAAACCCACACACATATGGTCAACTTATCTTTGATAAAGGAGGCAAGCATATACAGTGGAGAAAAGACAGCCTCTTCAATAAGTGGTGCTGGGAAAATTGGACAGGAACATGTAAAAGTATGAAATTAGAACACTCCCTGACACCATGCACAAAAATAAACTCAAAATGGATTAAAGACCTAAGTGTAAGGGCAGACACTATCAAACTCTTAGAGGAAAACATAGGCAGAACACTCTATGACATATATCACAGCAAGATTCTTTTTGACCCAGCTCCCAGAGAAATGGAAATAAGTACACAAATAAACAAATGGGACCTAATGAAACTGAAAAGCTTTTGCACAGCAAAGGAAACCATAAACAAGACCAAAAGACAACCCTCAGAATGGGAGAAAATATTTGCAAATGAAGCAACTGACAAAGGATTAATCTCCAAGATTTACAAGCAGCTCATGCAGCTCAATAACAAAAAAAACGAACAACCCAATCCAAAAATGGGCAGAAGATCTAAATAGACATTTCTCCAAAGAAGATATACAGATGGCCTACAGACACATGAAAGAATGCTCAACATCATTAATCATCAGAGAAATGCAAATCAAAACTACAATGAGATATCATCTCACACCGGTCAGAATGGCCATCATCAAAAAATCTAGAAACAATAAATGCTGGAGAGGGTGTGGAGGAAAGGGAACACTCTTGCACTGTTGGTGGGAATGTAAATTGATACAGCCACTATGGAGGTTCCTTAAAAAACTACAAATAGAACTACCATACGACCCAGCAATCCCACTACTGGGCATATACCCTGAGAAAACCATAGGTCAAAAAGAGTCATGTACCAAAATGTTCATTGCAGCTCTATTTACAATAGCCAGGACATGGAAGCAACCTAAATGTCCATCGACAGATGAATGGATGAAGAAGATGTGGCACATATATACAATGGAATATTACTCAGCCATAAAAAGAAATGAAATGGAGGTATTTGTAATGAGGTGGATGGAGTTAGAGTCTGTCATACAGAGTGAAGTAAGTCAGAAAGAGAAAAACAAATACAGTATGCTAACACATATATATGGAATCTAAGGGAAAAAAAAAAAAAAAGGCCATGAAGAACCTAGTGGCAAGACGGGAATAAAGACACAGACCTACTAGAGAATGGACTTGAGGATATGGGGAGGGGGTGGGGTGAGATGTGACAGGGTAAGAGAGTGTCATGGACATATATACACTACCAAATGTAAAATAGATAGCTAGTGGGAAGCAGCCGCATAGCACAGGGAGATCAGCTCGGTGCTTTGTGACCACCTAGAGGGGTGGGATGGGGAGGGTGGGAGGGAGGGAGATGCAAGAGGGAAGAGAAATGGGAACATATTGTATATGTATAACTGATTCACTTTGTTATAAAGCAGATGCTAACACACTATTGTAAGGCAATTATACTTAAATAAAGATGTTTGAAAAAAAAAAAAAAAGCAAAGGGCTGTCAACATGCTAATTACAGTAACAGCCCTAAGGATAACACCACTTACAGTCATTTAACTTTCTTTTAAATTATCTTACTAGAGACTTAATAAAGAGTTATGCCTGTGATTAAACTGAGAGGCTGAAGAGTCAAATTCAGAGCCTGAGTTATAGAAATCAGCTATATTTTATAAAGTAAGATTGCCGTGATGACGTGGAGATGAATCAGTTACAAAATCAACGGTGCTGGGAGAACACGTATTAATAAAAGGAAACCTTTACTTGGATTTTGAGCTCTCTTCACATACTACATTAAGTGCCAAATGGACAAGAAGTGAAATATTTGTAAAAATCAGACCACAAAATATTAAAAACAAAATCTAGAATGTTGTTCTCTTAAAGGAACAGAATTCATTATAATGGAAAAGGTGGAGAAAGGGAGAGAAGGCAGTTCTGCCTGTGACAGAGATTTACACATCCGAGGTTTTTTGAGAGGTGGGTCCAGGTCAGATTTTTATTTTTGTTTCCGTGGTTTGATATAGTGAATTATATAGATAGGTATTCACCAAAGAAGAAAATGTGGATTGACTAAATACAGAGATGAAATAATTATATAAATATTAGGTACTTCAGTACAATGAAACCCAACAAAACTAAGATTAAAGGAAGAATTAGGAAACAGCAGAGATAAATATGACAGGTGAGATTGAATATCTAAACTGCATAAAGAACTGGACTCATTAACAAAACCACATCCCTAAAAGGCAAGAAGTTCCAGGTTTACACACATGAACTATAAAGAAGTAAATGATCCTTGAAAAAAAGTCAGTTTCATTAGTAATTAAAGTAAAAAGGACACAAATTCCTGAGATATAAGTTATTACTTATCATCTTAGGAAAAAAATTAAAGAAATGCCAAAATCGATTGCAAGCAAATTTGTTGTACTTGAAACAGCAGAAACTAGGAAGAGTTTTGTGAGACAATCCTATTTGTTCTAAGGCAATAATTCAGAGGAACACAAATAGCAAAACTAACTGCTAAATGACTAACTGTCCAAAGACGGTACAGTAGCAAAACTTTTAAGAATCAAAGGCTGCAGCAATAAAAATGATGAGTGTAAACCCTTTACACATGAGCAAAATTTTATCTAAATTATCATCTAAAAAGCAGAGAAAAAATTATCTGTATACCATGATTAGCCCTTAAAAAGTGCTATGGCAACAGATGGATCGAGACTGAAAAGAATCTCTCAAATTTAAATATTGGCTATGTGATAGAGTTGTTCTTGTAATCTATTTAAAATTATTTAAAAATAAATCTTACCAAAAATTAGTAAGACTGATCAACACATTCTCGAAATAATAAACTCTAATGAAAAATTATTGTAGACTTAGCCACTTTATTATTTCCAAGACCAAAAATATTATATACTTGGAAACTTCCAAATATTGTTACTTTGTAACTTCACTGGCAAAATCCTAGAATACTAGACAAGGTCATGCAGTGACCAATTCCCTCATTCTGCCACTGAGGAATCTGAGGTCCACAGTGTGACACTCTAGCCCCTGAGGAGGGAGAATGGTCCCTCCATCCACCACTTTCCCAGGCCTCACGGAGGCTCCAGGGTGCTGCAGATTGGCTTGCAAAGTGGAGTTCATGTCTGCAGAATCATAGAGTAAGAAGAAAACAGATTTGGAGGTGTTCTGTGTCTCCTAAGAACAGTATCCCTTCCTCTTACAGCATCTTATGATGCGGGGGACTTGCATTATAGATGACTATTTACAGCTGCCCTCAGGATGCTCTGACCCACCTCGGCTGACATCCTCGCTGAACCCAAATTCTCCTTCCCTCATGTACGCGTGTACCAGTGCTTCCCTTACTCCAGGAGAAAAATCCTCTTTGCAGAATACTTTTTGCTCATTATTAGAAACATAAGAACATTCTAGATTTATTTTTTATCTTAGTTGAAGAAAGCTAAGTTGGGGTTCTCAAAGCATTTTTTTTTCTGAGAACTGGGGGTGTTAATAAGTGAAAAATGGAAACAAGTTTCCATGATTAAGTACATCCGGGAAAGCTGGACAGACCAGCTCAGAGAGCTGTTAATCTTCAATTGGTAATGGGATTTCACAGGAGAGCAGACAGTACAGAGCCATCCATCTGGACACAAGACCCTTCTTCTATGGGGAGCATCGTGGAGACTCGGGTGTGTGAAGACATTTGGGAGATGCTAGCCTATTTGTTATGTATCCAGGTGGCCCCTGTAAATCAAATTTACTTTGTAGTTCAATCAACTGTATGAGCATGACTTATATTTTTTGGAAGAGAAGATGTTTCTCTTTTCAAAACTTGTGAAGCAAACTGATGTTGGAGAAAATGAGTGGCTTAAAATAGATTTAACACAGGCATTATTCATCTGCCTATTGATATGAACTAAAGTGGGCGCCACAAAGAATTGACCATAACGAAGGCAGTCCATACGTTATTTCAGCACATAAAAAAGATAAGCCTGATGAAAACGCCTCAATTCTGCATTTATTTCTCTAGCTATGAAAAGAAACGGAAAGCACTTTTGATGAGTGTCTTAATGAGTTGCCTAGCATTTCATTTATGTGTGCTTTGAAAGACTCTTGAATAATACCAAGTGAATTCACAATTAACTTACGAATGTCAATAGACCAGCCCTAAAGGAACAAGGCAAGAGGAAAGGCATAACTTTTCCTCTTACTCCAGCAAGTGAGCCAAGGAGTCAGCACACCTGCTGGCGTGTGGGTTGATACAGCCGTGTGTGAGTGTGTGTTTGCGCATGTGCGCGTGTGCTATTCTGGTCTCTGAGGGTTTGGCCTTATTAAGAGCAAGTTCACCTCCACCTGCTCCAGCACTTCCCTTTGGAAGAAGATCAATGAAGTGACAATTTTCACACATAAATGTTCCCACTAGAAAATTCACCCTGTAGAAAACAGAGAGATATTTATTCAATATTGGACTTTCTTGAAGTCTCCATCATTTGTAGTATCAGTTAATGCTTATTGAATGTCTCTTGGTAATAGTTCTGCATTTTGGGCTTTAGGTTTTGTTTTTGTGCATCTTCAAGAACAGAATGAAACCTTCCATTTTCTCTGGGGTGATCTTCACTGTGGTTTATTTGAGTTTTGTTGGGTGGCAGCAATGCGTGAAGTCTAAGTGACTTATAACGTGCCTTCCCGCCAAGCCCAGGGCTCTTAGCAGGCACCAAGACTCGGTGACCATTTCAGGTGCAGGAAAGCAGGCCATCACTGCAGAGAAACAGTGACCGAGGTCAGAGGGCAGCTCCCCTGATGCCACCATGAAGACCACAGGTTCTGAACGCCCCACACGGGGTGGACTCCCAGCTCTACCACCAGCCAAGCTGGGTGGCCTGGGGCAAATTAGCCACCTTCTTTGTGTCTCCAGGGCTGCTATGAGAAGCATATGGGTTAATGTACAGCACGCTGGCAACTCTGTGGGTGTGCTATCCGACTGTTTCCACTTAGATTACAATGAGTTCCTTGACTTTCTCTATAGATATGTTACTCATATTACAATACCTCTCTTGTTGTAATAAGAAGTGAATCTTAAATCTTTTATCCTCTGAACCTAGTCCGTAAATGTGTCCTTATGCCGAATTGCTAGGATAGTTCTTGATTCGGCAATGGCACTAGATCAACAGATAACCTTACTAAACTGTTTTTGGAAAAATGCGTTGAGTAATTAAAGCTACCACGTTCAAAGGGAGAAAGAACATCTTAACTATGTTCACAAAGACTGTCTTCTATAGAATTAACCTTTTTACAGTAATCTATTTAAATAAATTCATTTAAAAATCAAATAGGAATATGGCCATAAGCATCACACCTAATCAAGATATGTCTGAATGTGCAATTAAAAAAAAAAAACCTTCTTTCTCTATGGGCTCTGCTTGGGATGGTACTTAGGATAAAAGCAGGAGGAGTCTTTGCTTAACTCAATTGTAACACCTAGCCTATTGATTATTCACTCAACCAACCAACATTTATTGACCATAAACAACAGAGAAGGTGTTGTGGAGATACGAAGTTGAAAACGCTAGGGTCGTCGCTCCCCAAAACCTTAGAAGATGGAGATGGTCATGTGCAACGAATTTTAAGATATAATGTAAAACTGAAGACCAGGCACTACCCAAGGCAGCACCGGGTTGTAACGCTGTAGGGCTATAAAGCTCCCGGCTCTCATTTACAGCACCCTTGCCTTGTGCTTTTCACGCTGACCTGAGATGCTGCCTCACCAGACACAAGTAGCGTGGTCTTCTTATCAGCTCTGGAGGATCCTATTTTTGTCTAGGTTATATAAAATTATATGAGTCATTCTATTTTATATGTATGGCTTTTAAAAGCCTCCATATATTAAGCCAGCTATGAACATACCATCAAGAGAATTGCAACCATCGAGAGGGCAGTCTGCAGATTTTGATTTTAAGAATCAAACGGGAGATTTCAAAAAGTGGGTTGTAACTTTGGAGTAGGCGTACACGGGTAAATGTCCCAAGGCTAAAGGGCACACGGCAGCCTCTCCTCTGGGCTCAGGGAAGCTTGGGGTAAAAGCCGGGCTCTCTTCCATGGGGTGTATTCATCCTATGTCTCACCTGCATATTTTATTTTTTATTTACCTTTTATGAAGTCTATGTCACTGGGACCCCGGAAAACTATGGAGAATGGAGGATTTCCGTCAGTCATAAATGCAGATGACATTTATGGAAGGACATTCATACATATTTAGCTGGTTTAAATTGGTTCCTGTTTAAGTGGTGTGATTTGCTAATTCCTTTTAACTTTACTTTTTAAAAAGCAAATGTCACAGATTGCAAATTTTGTGAATAGATTCCAAACATGGTGAGATCAAAGATTAAATCTGCCTCCCAAAATGTCAGGAAAGAGAACAAGACCAATACGATGCATTTAAAACAGTCTGCAGGACAGCAAAATATGCTGATTAAATCTGAGACCCAGAATTTAAAATGATAAAATAAAAATACAAGTAAACGGCGCCGCGCAGGAGGATCCTTCAACATTTTTCTCAGCTGGACTGAAAATCTGATATTGGTCTATAAGGGTGTTTTGGAAAACACAAAAAAGAAGACCTAATGACTTATGAGTGGATTCCTAGGATGAGTACAGAAAATAGTTCATAAATACACTGAGAATGTAAGAAAAGGGAACTGTTTTATAAAAAAATTAAAGCCTTGAGGTTCTTAGGTTTTTAACTAACAGGCTTTTCTTTTTGAAACATCTTTTCAGCAGTGTCATCAGATTGTTTTTATCTACTATTTAAAGCTCCCTCCTTCTCTCCTTCCTTTTGTGTGTGTGTGTGTGTGTGTGTTCTGGACAGAGATGATCCAAAGGAATTACTTTTATAAACTATTTAAGTAAAATATAAAAGACTGACATATTTCCTGTTCAGCATCAAGCACAGTGAATTACCTCAGCAAATGAAACTCTGCAAGGATCACACTGAAGGTAAGCCAGACAGGCCTTTCCACTAAAATCAGAGGACACCAGAATGTCTATTTCCCCCCCCCCCCACTTTACTGAATGACTTTCCAGGATCGAATAAAAACAAATAAGAGATATAAATATTGAAATTATTATAAATTATAATATAATTATAAATTATTATTCACAGACATAATCATTCATATGGCAAAGAAAATAGAACAAAAAACAGGATTATTAAGAGTGTTCAATTAGCTGGCCTGTTAGAAACTAAAAATATTCAAATTGATAGTTTTTCCTACGTATCAAATAGTTATGATATCATTAAAAAAATTAAAAACCCATTCACAGAGTTAAAGAAGATATAAAATACTCCAAATTAATAAAAAATGTACAAGGGCTATATAATCAAAAGTATAGGATTTTGCTGATGTATAGGGAAAATACCACACAAATACATTGCTAAATGTGCAATACAGTATTCTTGGGTGTGAAGGCTTGGTATTATAGAGAACCAAAATTAGTACCTTGGAGAAACTGAATAATTCAGTGGGGTTAGGGGAAGCTAGCAAGACACAAAGGTGGCTGTTATGGGATCATGGCAACAATAGGTAGTTTCTCCCAAAAAGGGACCAAGTGCCTCACACCAAGGGCACCAGGTGCTCTGCTGGCTGCCAAATGTACAGAGCACATGTACTTTCTGACCTATGGATACTCCCCATTATGTTACAATAACCATGTTTAAAGACTACGTAAATCTAGGCATTAAATTGTCTATACATTCTAATAGTTCTGCCAAGAGAGATTTATTATCTGCCTTCACATTTAAAAAATTCACATTTTATCTTATATTTTAATTTGCCTGTTACAAGTCATTGAGAAGGCAAAAAAGATTTTTTTTTATTAAACAGTGGCTAGCTTCAGAAGGAGGCCAAGTACGTGTTTTTGGGCCACGCTTAATCATAATCTTGACCTTTCCCCAAGCACTGTTAAAAATCAATGGGAACAAAAAAAAAATCAATAATGGCACAAAATGCTCCTATACTTTTGAAAACAAAGAATGAAACAAATGATAAAAGTTAAATATTAGAAAACTGTTAGTGGAATGCAGGCAGACTTTTTCCCATCATTGTTCTCCATAAGAATCATGCTTGAATACCTTCAATTCAGGCTCATTCAGAGGTTTCAAGGCCATAAATTTCAAAAGATAATGCTCAAGATGACATCTGGATGTCCCACTTGTGCAAAGAGGATGAATACCACAAAAAGAAACTCAGGCAGTGACTTTGGGGTGGAAAAGACATGAAGATCTTTTAAAGTGGCATTTTTCCGCTTACACTAGAAAATTTTTGTTTCTCATTCATAACAACTTTTGAAAAATGAAAACAGTTAAAAGGCAGAAAAGTAGAGAAAAAAATAATATAACAAACACCCGTGAAGCTACCATCCACATCTATAAAAACGATGTAAAGGATTACTGAGAAACACCCTTTCCTTTTTCTTTTCACAGGGACCACTGGCATCTTGTCTTTTCCTAGACTTTTATCATATCTGAATAGTACCAGAAACAAAGCGCAGTGTTGTTCTGTATGTTTTAATCGTACCAAATGGCATTCTACATATACCCAGTATTCAGCAATTTGTTATTTTTCACTCAGTTTGATGTTCTGGATGACCATCTCTCCTAGAACATATAAACCCAGTTTGTTTTATTAACATTTGATTAATATTCTTGTCTCTATACCATAAGCTAATTTTTTCATTTTCCTACCGATGGACACATCATTTGCTTTCCATTATGTATTATGATAGATGATGCTGAAATGGATATTTTGGAAACTGTCTTCTTGGGGACACTCACTGAAGTCTCTCGAAGAATATCAAACAAGTAGCATTTCTGTTCAAAGGTATGCCTAATTTTATTCTTCTAAAGTAATTATTTTAATTTTCACTATCAACAGCCACGTACCAGCTCTCAACCTTTCATATGCAACCCTACCAAGGGATTGTCAGGCTCTTCAAATGTTACCAGTCTGATGGTTGTGCAACTTAAACTCCCTGTTAGTAATTTGCTTTCCTCTGACTATGAGGGAGGTTGAGTATCAATTCCTCTGTTTTTTTGTAATTTAGATACTATCACTGAAAAATGTATTTCATATACTTTCCATATATATGCATTTTTGGCTTCATGATTTATAGGAGAGAAAACTTTTATCAGAGGTATTGGTGGCAAACATCTTCTCCCAGTCCTGTTTCTTCACTTTTTTTAGTGGTGTCTTTGCACAAATGAAATTTAAAATTTTAATGTTCTAAAATTACCAATCTTTCCTTTTTAGTTAGTGCTTTTTGGGTCTAAAGTTCTCAAAAAAGCATGAGCCATAAAGGAAAAGCTTTAAAACTGAAGCACAGAATGTTAAAGCCTTCTATACCATAAAAGTTATTACAGGCTAAAATTAAGTCTATGATACACTGGAACACATGGTAATGACCATAATAATGGCTCAGATAATGTGTACCCATTAAAGACTATTTTGATGCAAATGTATTCACATATTTATTATTTATTCAATCATTGTTGGTTTGTTTGTTGTGGATATTTATTTAAATATAATTTTATATGTGCATGCACAAAAGAAATTACAAATTTAAATATATAGGAAGTTAATTTAAAAAATGTTCTTTTTCAATAATTTATTCAATCATGATCATATTATTATTCAATCAATCATTCATTCATTTTTAGTTTTGTTAATTGTTCATTTTCTAGAACAAAAGTTCCACAATGCTAGGAATTTTTAAATATTTTATTTATTTCTATAGAACAGTTCTGGGAACATAATAGCTTGTCTATGAATTGAATATTTATTTGCCTTCACATTTTAAAATTTCACATGTTATCTTATATTTTAATATGCCTGTTACAAGTCATTGAGAAGGCAAGAAAAACAATTTACTAAACAGTGTTTAGCTGAATGATGAATGAATTACTGTACTTTAAGGAGATACGGGAGATGTGTGCAAAATGTATAGATAAAGTTGCTCACTACAGCGTTATGTACACCACTGAGACACTGAAAGTTATCTACACGCACAGCTTTGGGAAGCTGGTTAAGTAAATGATGTTCTTCATCTGAGACGTCCAGGATGGTAGCCACTATCCACAAATGACTGGTAAGCACGTGAAATGTGGCAGCTAGGGAACTGAAAGTTTATCATATTTAACTTAAATTTAATTTTGAATAGCCACATGTGGTTTGTGGCTACAATACTGGACAGTGCAGATCTAAACCATGAGACTAATAGAATCCAAAGGGCTGGCTGCATTCACTTGAACTTTGTTGCCAATTTTATTATCCGAAAAATGTGTGTGTGTGTGTGTGTGTGTGAAAGTATGGAGATCTTTTATTCTTCTGAATTGAATTAGTATTTAAAACCAAGTCCCACTATAAAAAGATAGATGAAAATTGTACAACCACACACGCATGCACACATACTCATATATATATGTATATGATACAAATGCTGGCCAAAATGATAGGAACGCAATATTCCTGAAATAAATTACACATGCTTGAAAAGTAGCTAACACTCTTATTTTAAGAACAGTTTTTAAATTAACTTCCTATATATTTAAATTTGTAATTCTTTTTGTCCATGCACATATACAATTATATTTAAATAAATATCCACAACAAACAAACCAAGTACCCAATAAAGTGTATGTTTCTTATTTGAATTTAAGCAATTGAAACTACATAACTGACCAACTATTACCAATTTAAAATCAAAAAGGTCTGAACAATTTGCCAAAAATGCACTCCTACCCCAAAACTCAAACAAACTGAATATCAAGTGCTTCTTAAATTTTCATAACTTTTAATAGAATTGGTACTTGAAGGCAACCATTCAAATATGTAGCAGGACAAACATAAATGCTGGAGAGGATGTGGAGAAAAGGGAACCCTCTTGCACTGTTGGTGGGAATGTAAATTGATACAGCCACTATGGAGAACAGTATGGAGGTTCCTTAAAAAACTAAAAATAGAACTACCATACGACCCAGCAGTCCCACTACTGGGCATATACCCTGAGAAAACCATAATTCAAAAAGAGTCATGTACCACAATGTTCATTGCAGCACTATTTACAATAGCCAGGACATGGAAGCAGCCTAAGTGTCCATCGATAGATGAAAGGATAAAGAAGATGTGGCACATATATACAATGGAATATTACTCAGCCATAAAAAGAAACGAAATTGAGCTATTTGTAGTGAGGTGGATGGGCCTAGAGTCTGTCATACAGAGTGAAGTAAGTCAGAAGGAGAAAAACAAATACCGTATGCTAACACATATATATGGAATCTAAAAAAAAAAAAAAAAGGTTCTGATGAACCTATGGGCAGGACAGGAATAAAGACTCAAACGTAGAGAATGGACTTGAGGACACGGGGAGGGGGAAGGGTAAGCTGGGACGAAGTGAGAGAGTGGCATGGACATATAGACACTACCAAATGTAAAATAGATAGCTAGTGGGAAGCAGCTGCATAGCACAGGGAGATCGGCTCGGTGCTTTGTGACCACCTAGAGGGGTGGGATAGGGAGGGTGGGAGGGAGATGCAAGAGGGAGGAGATATGGGGATATATGTATATGTATAGCTGATTCACTTTGTTATATAGCAGAAACTAACACACCGTTGTAAAGCAATTATACTCCAATAAAGATGTTAAAAAAAATATGTAGCAGGCATTCAACAAATATTTGTTGATTGATGAATGGCTGTTAGTGAGGGCATCTCCCTCGCCTGGTCCCTCGCCTGTACAACAAATGTTCAAGGAAGAACCCCCCCCCCCCCAGGCTACAGGAGGACTCAACAGGGCCATCACATAACAATGATTTGGACACATGACTTCAAAGATGTATTTGTAAAACAGTCAAGTACAGAAAGGCACACAGGTGAATACAATGCAAACCCCTACCAAGAAGCCTGCCTTGCCATCTGAGGCTGAACTGATTATAAAAACACCACTCTTTTCCATCACCGCATCTTGGAGGGGGAACAAGTGGGATGACACATGGCAAGCGCAGGGAGGACCAGGTCGGGAAGAAAGAGCAGGATGGTTTTCAGCCACAGTCCCCGTCTCTTCACATTCTGGGGACAGCCACTGACCCCTTTGAATATCTAGTGAAAACTGTTGAAACATCTCAGCATATACAAAAATATTTCATAGGATTCAAGATGATTCCTGAAAACCCAGGAAATCTGTCGTCAACCCCTGCTCTGGGCTCGAATGTCCAGCCAGAGTCTGATACCTGATGGAGGCCGTGAATGACACAACAAAGGTGGGTTTGACCCAGGACCCTCTTTGCTGGGACTTGTAGAGACTCAGTGATTAAAGAAGTTGGTCTGGCTACCCAGTGACATACTTTTAGGCCTTAAGGAATCACATCTGAAGTCTCTGTGGGCTTACTAAGAGCTTTATACATATATTGTCTCAAAAGAACCACACGATGGAAATGCACATGTGTTCATCAAACCCCACCCAGATCCTTACTTACAGCAAGTAAACATTTGGTGACCGTAATTATAATCAAATATGTACTTCCTGTCCCCAAATAACCACTTCTTTATTAAGAATAGCATATTGTCTTCATCACAGTCAAAATACAAAAATATGTTCAGTCTCCACAATGCCATGGGAACTCCCAAGTTCTGTCACGCAGGACAAAAGTGCTCAGATGAATTAACGCTTTTGCTGAAAAATCAAGGCAAATCCCTTTATTTATTTATTTGTTTATTTTTAATTTAAAAGGTGATAAATGTAAGTTTAAGCATATTCGAAACGTGACTAATCATCTTCTTTTCTATAGATAGCCTTGGCATAGCTAGCTTCAGCACTGAAGTAACTAATGAATTCACATTTATTTGTTTCTTTATTTAAACCTGACTTTTTAATGTCATGCTCTTTTTACAGACTCAGGGTGTTACCGAGTCCAAGCTGGCTCTGCTCGCTGCGCGACAGGCCAATGAATCGGAGACTAGGAGTTGAGGCAAGGAGTACGACTTTATTCGGAGAGCCGGCAGACCAAGAAGATGGCAGACTAGTGTCTCGGAAAAACCATCTCATTGGGGTTTTTTTTTTTTTTTTTTTTTTTTTAAATTGAGAACAATTTTTTTTATAGCTACTTTATTTATTTATTTATTTATTTATTTTTGGCTGTGTTGGGTCTTCGGTTCATGCGAGGGCTTTCTCTAGTTGCGGCAAGTGGGGGCCACTCTTCATCGCGGTGCGGGGACCGCTCTTCATCGCGGTGCGCGGGCCTTTCACTATCGCGGCCCCTCCCGTTGCGGGGCACAGGCTCCAGACGCGCAGGCTCAGCAGTTGTGGCTCACGGGCCCAGCTGCTCCGTGGCATGTGGGATCTTCCCAGACCAGGGCTCGAACCCGTGTCCCCTGCATTAGCAGGCAGATTCTCAACCACTGCGCCACCAGGGAAGCCCTCTCATTGGGGTTTGGATGCCAGTTTCATTTATCGAACAGAGAGGGGGAGGAGATGAGGAAGTAAAGTAAAAAGGCCGTAAGTTTTGCAAATGTCCCCTGGAACGGCCAGCCTCGGGGAGGGGATGTGTTACTTTCTTCTTTCTTGCAGCCATCCACAGGTGGCCAGGTCCAGATGCTTCCCTGAACAAAGGCACTTTGGTTTAACATTCAGGCAGAGGGGCAGGGTTCCCGGAGGCAGGCCATTCTGTATAGACAGTATCCTTTCAGTGAACAAACGCAGCGGAAGCAAAGGTTAAAGTAAAAGAAACAGCTCCAACATGTAGTCAGATTTGGCTCTTCCCTGTTACAAGGATGCTTGAATGGCTTGTTTTTTACTTGCTGAATTCTAAGCCCTCCATGTTTCTTAAATAGTTCACGCCATAGTGGGATTTTCATAGTAACACTAGCGAGGACTCATCATGTGTCATGCTTTGCCATGCTTACTATTTCCCCACATTTTCTCTTATATTTTGAGAAAGCAAAGGGGGGGGGTCACACTCGTGCCCCTGTGTCTGTGCACCGAGGGTGAATATTATGGTAACAGTGCTCTGAAGTCCAAGGGCACCCGTCAGTCCTAACAGACGCGTTCTCGTGCAGTAGAGGGTCCTGCCTGACAGGCCCTGCTCCACGCACAGTCTGGGGCCGCTCTGCACCCTCTGGTGCTGGGGTCTTGTTCACCATGCTCCCCTCCGCTATGTGAAGGGATGAACTGCTCGTCCTTACAAAGCTTCTTGAAATGATGTCTCCAGGCCCAACTGAGTTAAATTGTAAATTTAAATTGTACTTTAAGACCAGATGGAGATAAGATGTGCTCCTGTTTAACAGTTGGACCACCTTTTCCTTCCTTTTCTTTTTCTTTTCTGAAAAGTGTAACAGTAAGATATAGAACTTGCTTAACACAAGATGCCTAAACCCAAGGAACATGCCACTAAAAGAAATGATGAGAGAACTCTATTGCATTTCAGCGATGATCCATGATCTCTGAAACTCATTAGGGGATAATGTCCTATGTCTTGACTGTTCTAGTATCTACATAGGATCGTAGATTTGTCCAAACTCATCAAAATGTATACTTAAAATGTTGCATCTTATTGTATGTAAGTTTTATCTCAATAAAGTTCACCTGAAGTCTTTAGGGGAGCACAGGTTATGGGGGATGATTTGGAACTGGGCCTCCAGTTCCAAAGGCCCATTTGGAATGTTCTTCCCTGGCCTTCTAACTTGGTCCCAAGAAACAACCACCCCCAAGAGTGACCAATTAAAGACCTTGACAACTGACCAGCACAACACTGGACCTTTCCTTCAGGAGTAAGATGAAGGGTGGGCCGTAAAATTTCATCACATCAAAAAAGAATAACAATAAAGAATGTATTTTAATTTAAGTATTTAAAAATACTATACGGGGGCTTCCCTGGTGGCGCAGTGGTTGAGAATCTGCCTGCTAATGCAGGGGACACGGGTTCGAGCCCTGGTCTGGGAAGATCCCACATGCCGCAGAGCGGCTGGGCCCGTGAGCCACAATTACTGAGCCTGCGCGTCTGGAGCCTGTGCTCCGCAACAAGAGAGGCCGTGACAGTGAGAGGCCCGCGCACTGTGATGAAGAGTGGCCCCCGCTTGCCACAACTAGAGAAAGCCCTAGCACAGAAACGAAGACCCAACATAGCAATCAATCAATCAATCAATTAATCAATAAAAAAATAAATCTAAAAATACTATACGGTTCTAAACCTTTAGTATGAGTAGACTACTAAAAGGAAAACATATATAACTTCCTTTAAAAATTTTTTTTAACTTCTGAGATCTCCTGGAAATTAATAAGAAGGACAATCTATTCTGGCACATTTATGGTTGAAAATGATAAATGATGAAATATTATAAAAAGGAGAACTTATATAAGAACACATCTTTCTACCATCTGTTTTGAATGACCAGACCAAAAAGGGATTTCTGGGGACTGAAAGGAGTAACCACAGAACATTTATAAAATGTGTGATGTTCAAGAAATATTTCTTAGGAGAATAAATTATATTATATTCCAAGGCTTCCAAGCATGTGAGGCACAGCAGGTCCGACTTCTGCTAACATTCTTAAAAATGATATTTAGGTGATTTTATTCTCTTAGAAAGAAAAAAGCAAGGTCTTGCAATAAAGGTTCACACTCGTTAGTCTTGGCACCCAAAGCTTTGGAAGAGAGTCTGTCAACCATCAAAATACTGCTTTTCACTGATGAGAGATTTGGAATACAGACTCTCATTTCCAGAGGGATACTTAAAAACAATGCACTCAAAATGTGGATCAAGAAGAAAAGATTGCTTTTTCCCTTTCTTAACAAGTCAGTTTATCTGAAGAGATGTATACCAGTACTACAGCTGGTTTCATGAGAAAGAGCCTCTTCTAAGTTTATCAGGAGCCTGTATTCATGGGAGAAATGATGACAAATGTATTGTTCCTTCCAATCATTAATTCTGTTCAACTCTACCTCCACATGTTACAGGATTCTTATTAAGCAATGGAGAGTAACATTTTAATTAAATGGTACAACTTTGTACTGATTTCACTATTTCTGCTAACAGACTGTTCAGGTAATAAAATTAAGTATATACAGAAACATATATAACAAAGCTCTCAAAGACATAAGCTAGAAAAATAACAAAAGGTAACAGGCATAATTCTAGACAAAGTGTAGTCATGGAGTATCTTTCAAAGGGATCTGGGACCTCTGTAGGACTCTCCAACTCTTTTTCAACTAGTTATTTAATAATTACATACTGGACACTCAAAGGTAGATACACAGTAGTATGCAATGGAAAACATAGTCGCCAACTCTTGAAATAAGCTCCCTCCAAAAATAGGATTTTCCAGAGTTGACCAGCAGACTGACACTACTCGTGTCCAGGTATCAGTGTTGGTGACTGATCGATCACTGAACCTTTGGGGGTTTACTAGTGTTTGGCACACAGTGGGCTTTCTTAAATATTTTGAATAGCAAAAGAATACATAAATAACGATGAATAAGTATCCATGTTGTCTTTTTAAAAAATTTTTATTTTATATTGGAGTATAGTTGATTTATGATGTTGTGTTAGTTTCAGGTGTACAGCAAAGTGATTCAGTTATACATATACATATAATCTATTCTAGTATCCATGTATCCCTAAAAGAAAACCACAGACATTATTATTTCTAAACACGTGTTTTGTGGGTCTCTAGATGGAAGCCTGGACTTACTGAGAGACAGTATGAAGCAAAATAAGAGCTTAAACGTGGACACGTCCTGTCAGTGGAAACTCGGTCAAGTCATTTAACTGAGTCTCAAATTGCCATTTTTTAAATCGGGATAATAATATTATTTTTATGACTTTCAGAGGATTAAAATAACTGTGAATGTAAATTACAAAGTCCCTGAATCGCAACCATCATGAACTCAGACTAATTTTCCTTCCTTTGTTTCCTCCTTTCTCAAACAATATTTATAGAGCCACTGATAGAGTGAAATGTCATACAATGAGGACTTATCCTTGAAGACAAACTTTGCAGAAGGTTTTGAATATGATAGTACATATAGGTTAAGAAATGAATAAAGAAACACCTAATTTTGTCTGTGAGAGTTCAGGAAATATTTCTCAAAGTAGGTGTCTCTAGATTTGATTTTAAGATGAATAGGAATTCTGTGGTCGGAGAGAAAAGATGGGGCAGAGAAAAGAGAGGATGTCATGGGGTATGAACCATAAAGTTCCAGGGGCCTCAGAGAGCAGCAGATCTGGGGAATTTTTAAGAGGATTAGTATGGCTGAGATGTTGAGTGTGAATGGAATTCTGGGTGAAGACGGTGGGCCTATGATGGTACCCAGGAGCCTGTGCTGTCTCAGGTAGGTGATAAGGGGCCATGAAGGTGTGATGTAGAGGAGTGGATTGAGCCTGGATGCAGGGAGACAAGGCACAGGGATGCCAGGTATGGGGTGAGAGCATTCCTCCAGGATCGTAGAGGATCAGGAAGCAGAGTTCATGGCTAAGAGTGAAATAGACATATCATAGGGTCTTATCAACTGGCTTAGTCATCAATGAGTTGTCAGAGGATGTCTAAAGAAATAATGTTAATTTCAAGTAGTTCATATAAATACAATTTTCAATTCAGTGTCACAAACTTGGATTGGATCACTGCCATCGAGGTCCTCTGCAGAACAAGGGTCAAAGTCTAATTTCTCCCAGCCATGCTCCTACTGGCAACACATTTCTTATTGAACGATACTCCTGGGGACAGAGATTTTTGGATCCAGTACACTGCTAATGGTTAACTTTCTCTATGGTAAGTATATGTTATAACAAAACTGGGATATAATGCTTCCGAACTTTGAAAAATCATTTCTTGGTCAACTTAACAGAAACCGAGAAGGTTTGGGTTACAGTGTTAATTGTCAGAAAGTTCTTAATTGTCATTTAAGGAAAAGGTGATCCACTCAGGTCAATAGAGAGAATTTTAGAATTAGAATTTACCACTGTGGGTAGGGCTTAATCTGCATCGTCACTTTTGGAATGCTGGAATGTCAAGGCAGGACTTCAAGAGTTCTATTTGCAAAGAATTTCTAGAGTCCCAGGAAAACAAAGTAGAGAAGAACAGCAGCCAATGGTCTGGCCACTCAATGAGGGCATTCTGACTCCCCACGAGGGAAGCAATGAATTAAAGGAGAAGGTAGAGGTGCTCCAGGTAGACTTTTGTGAAGCAGGAACTGACTGAAAGTTTGGGTCTGTCCAGGACGCTGTAGATATTAGCTGGAGAGAGATGTGTACGTGCACCCTACATGCTCCCCACACAGCTCGCATGTTTCCCAGTCTCCTGCACAGGGACTACAGCTAATGCACAATGAGAAATTTGAAAGCAAGACAGCCAGGTGACTTTGTAGGGCCCTAAAAATGAATGTTGGTCACTTAAAAATCAGACCATCACAATTTGGCCAAAAGAGTCATAATCACATGGAAAGAGCCATTTAGATTTCAGAAGTGATGGAGGAAACATCCAGCAGCAAATGAGCATTTGCTTATGAAATGCTTTGTCTTTAGAAAGCAAATTGCAGAAACCTATGGGTATGAGAGACCCCGGTTTGGTAAACTCTAGTGTTGTTTCCAGACAGTCTCTGCACCATCCTGCGGTAAAACTCCATTTCATTCAGTTCCATCATCTTCAAACTTGGTCATGTGACTTGTGATGCCCTTCCTGTTAAGGGAACCGTATTTCTCTTTTCAACTAACATGAGGTTTGAACAAAGACTTATCAGGGAAAGCGACATGAGCCACTTCTGAGCAGAAGCTTTAAGTGCCAAAACATGACTCTGCCCTCTCATTTCCCGTTGTCATGAGTCCAGTAATGTTCTAGATGGGAACAGTCCCTCCACCTGGGGTCTGGGGGAAGAGGATGTAGTGAGGACTACAGTAATTATCTGTGATGAGAACATAATGCGAGCAAGAAACAGAACTCTGCGGGCAGTCACTGAGACCCAGGATCATTTGTTACGGCAGCATAATGTCACCTATCCTGACTACTCTGCCTCGTTCATAGCGTCCACGGTCCTTGGTAGGGATTATAAAATAATTCTAGCAGGACAGAGCCCACAGCTGTTATGTAACACTACTGACTTTATGAATGCCTTTCTAACTTTCTTTTTCAGTATTGTTGTCCCCGCCTACAAAACACCACCTGTAATTGTGTGCTGCTGACTGCAGATGCACCAGAAACTGCTCAGTCATAGGCTCTGACTTCAAATGAATGCACTCAGCCTGCTACCTCTCCTCCCACTCCCAGGGCAAGCGACGAAGGCGGACAAGTAAATATTATGGCTGCATGTTTATTTTTAATTTCACAAAGTTCATTTATATGCAGATTACAGATGGCTTTGGGGTTCTAGGCAAGTTGCCAGAAAGATTCTTTAGGTCCTAAAGTCTGGGCATACAGTCTTGACTTGCCTGCAGTTGCAGCATATTTCAACGATTAAAGTGCTTGAGCCTGAAGACAGATTTCAGATCCACTGTTATTAAGAAGAGGTATTCAAGCTCCTGGCAAAAGCAGAGGCTCTAATAGCTTGCTCTAAAGGGACAGAATAATTGGGAGCCACTGTGCAGGACTGAAATAGAAACACTTTAAGCAAAGAGACATAGAGCACAAGTGGCATATAGGTTCCTGACGTCGAAACTCTACCAGCTGTTCATTCTTACGCACAATTTTTCCTCTGCAGGATTTTATTTTCTCACCCATTTTTAATTATTGACTTTTATATTTTGAGATATATATGTGTATATATATTATATAAATATAGTTTATGAAGTAGATTCATTATGATTACTTTACGTAGATAACGCTATTTTTTTCTCTTTTTATACTGAAGAGAAAAATCAATTTTTTTTATAAAGAAATCATGGATTTAGACACACTTGAGTTGCTAATATTTGAATTTTCTGGGCAAAATTATCTAATTTAGAAATATTATTTGGTTTAATGTGTTTAATTTGGCCCTATGAAAAAAATAAAAGCAGTTTCACAAATGTTATTTCTTGCTGCCAGGTTCAGCCTTGAGATGGGCATGTGTCAATCTAACCAGCGATGGTTTCATCTCAGCTGTGCATGGATCCCAGAAGGAGGATCCGAGACTTTAAGAAACTTCCTTCTATGAAAGGGACCCTCCTACACTGCTGGTGGGAATGTAAACTGGTGCAGCCACTACGGAGAACAGTATGGAGGGTCCTTAAAAAACTAAAAATAGAGCTACCATATGACCCAGCAATACCACTCCTGGGCACATATACAGAGAAAACTATAATTCGAAAAGACACATGCACCCCTATGTTCATAGCAGCACTATTTACAATAGCCAGGACATGGAAGCAACCTAAATGTCCATCAACAGAGGAATGGATAAAGAAGATGTGGTACATATATACAATGGAATATTACTGCACCATAAAAAGGAACGAAATAGTGCCATTTGCAGAGACGTGGACGGACCTAGAGATCGTCATACAGAGTAAAGTAAGTCAGAAAGAGAAAAACAAATATCACATAATATCGCTTATATGTGGAATCTAGAAAAATGGTACAGAAGAACTTGTTGGCAAAACAAAAACAGAGTCACAGATGTAGAAAACAAACTTATGGTCACCAAGGTGGGAAGGGGGTGGGATGAACTGGGAGATTGGGATTGACATATATACACTAATATGTATAAAATAGATAACTAATGAGAACCTACTGTATAGCACAGGGAACTCTACTCAATGCTCTGTGGTGACCTAAGTGGGAAGGAAATGCAAAAACGAGTGGATATGTGTATACCTATAACTGATTCACTTTGCTGTACAGCAGAAACTAACGCAACATTGTAAAACAACTATACTCCAATAAAAATTGAAGAAAAAAAGAAACTTTCTTCCATTGAATTCAGGAACATGGAGCAGCTTGTGGGGAGCAGGCGATTGTGTGACATTGCCCTTGAGCTTCGCCAGTGAAGCAGTGAGCCCTGAGAAAAGCCTTTCGGGGAAGGACAGCTGCCATGGTGCCCAGCAGGAGGTTGGAAGTGGTGAGGGAACGGGCGGAGCCTCTGTACTTGAAGAAACTAAAGCAAGTGAAAGTAGAAAGCAGGTCAGCACCACCTGAAAGCCCTGCTCAGTACAAAATGCAGCGTGTCAGCTCTCAGTGTGGACAGCCTGAGATCCACTTGCTCAGGAGGAAGGACGCCAGGTGTGCCACTGATAAAGAGGAACAAGAAGGCCGGCGAGCTCAGAAGCTGTGTAGTTTTGGAGGCTTGTTAGAAATGCCGAGAAAGCGCCCCTTTGTACTTATGCTGTAGAACCAGGGCACCTGCAGGCTCTGGCTCCCCAGGTACGTCCACCTGCCCATGTGTGCCCTCACCCAGGAGAGACATCACGCAAGACCCGAGCCAGGATCTGCTCCAGTAAACCTTCCAGGACCTCCTGGGCTGAGTTAGGGGCTCCCCGCCCATGCCAGCCAGCCCCCACACTCAACTCCAGCAGCACAGAAATTTCACTACCCTAACTCTCTGAGTATCTGTCTTGTCCACTGGATTACGAGTTCAGGGAGGGCACAGAACAGTTCCTAACGCGAGTCTCTACCAAAGGGCCACTGGATGAGAGAATGAATAAGATGAGGACGCCAGGGGCCCCGGCTCTGGGTCCTGGATTCGCCCACTTCCAGGGGTGACACAGGCAGCCCTCCCCTTGAGGAGACATCCTACACAGGAGCAGCTTCTTGCCAGGTAGCAGCAATGCGGGGTGTTGACTCTTTGGGGGTGTGCAGAAATAGCACATTCTCAAAGCAGACCCCAGCCCCACAAGCTCGTGGAACTTGAGGTTGAGTAGTAATAGACACTGAACAAATACATAGGGAAACAGGCACTAGAAAGGATGCAAAGTCCTTTATGGTGAAAGCGTAAAGGTTTAGGAGAAGGAATGGAGTCCTACTTGGGTCTGGAAGAGTCAGTTTCTCTAAGGAGGTGACAACTGAAGCTGAGACCTGAGGAAAGAGAAGGGACTGAGGGAAGGAAGCAAGGGCAGAACTTTCTGGAGTAACCCGGAGGTGGTGCCTGATTGCAGGGGGCTGAGGGAAGGGCAGCGTTGGCTGTGGGAACAGGAGCCTGGATTGGAATCCCAGCTCCATCACCTACATGCTGCGTAGCTGCGGGCAAGTCCCTTCGTCGCCCCAAGCCTCTGTTTTCACATCCAGAAAACGGTGGGAGGAATTTTATTACCTGGATTAAGTAAGATGAAACATGTTAAATACTTGGGATTAAATAAAATGAAATACGTTAAACACGGTCAGCGCAAATAAATGCTGTTGGCAATCATTCTATTATTGTCGTTGTATTCCTTACGCATCATCATTCATGCAATGCCTGCTCTGGGCAGGGCACTGTGAGAAAATGTTACATGAACTGGATTTCTGTTCTGTCTTGTATGGGGGAGACCATGAGGATCAGTACAGGAAAATGTGAGCTTCATTAGTGTATGTTCAAGGCATTTCACACGTACTAATGCGGGGGGCTTTATGGTGCATTGTTGTACAGATGAAAGGGAACAGTGAGAGCAGGGAGGAAGCTTATCTTTGATGAATAGCTTCCAAAGACAGAAGAAATGAATTGTTGCCAATGGTTCTGGAAATGATCATTTGGAGGTAGAAATTTCCTCCCGCTTCTGCAATGATCCCTCTGCAAAGACCGAGCGCTCAGACCTCACTCGAAACAGCTGTGGTGGCTCTGATAACACATCCAATTGCCAAGCCTTCAGGGACTGCGGCTGAGCTGTGGGTCAGGTGGGGATTACCAGGGAACTGCAATTGCAGAGAAGAACAAACGTGCAAAAGCGTTGCGTTATCAGCAGGAGTGGGACCCACTGATGGCGCCCTAAAGGATTATGATGCTCTGTCACCTTCAAAATCACCTTCGGGAGAAGCAACTGCCCTTCTAACAGACAGGCCAAGTTCTCCAAGTACAAAAACTTCGGCACATTTAAAATAAATACAGTGGAAATGCATCACTTTTCTAAGCTCAGACTTCTGTGACCGTTAGGGTTGGGTAGGGTGCATCTGGACAGGTGTTTATTCCCTAGAAACTTCTGCGAGCCTCCGGGATGCAACGGGCATTTATTTGTCTGCTTCACAGGCACACTCATCCTCCCAAAGCTGGTTCTTTCTTTGACAGGGAGGAGAAGCTTCCCCCTGATTTGTAAGTAGCCAGCACCGCAATTCACCAGTAGGGAGCCAGCTCTCTAATAAGCTACTTTTCTTTTCCATGTAAAGACGAGAAAGGCAGAAAGGCATCTGTTCGTGGACACTGAACTTGGTAGCTAAATCAGGATGGCTCCCAGAAACACTGTATAATGGGATAAGGAAGGATACCTAAGGGTGAGGTGTGCGTCTGCGGTCACCAGCTGCCTAGACAGCCCCCAATATTCCACTCCTGTTGCTGTTCACACCTGTGTTACCCCCTCCCCTTGGTTGTGGGCTGGACCCAGTGACCTGCTCCAATGACCAGACCGTGCAAAGGTGATGGGTCAGATGTCACTTCCAAGATGAGGTGACAAAGACTGTGACTCTGTCTTGCTCTTAACTTCTCTCTTGCTGATGCACTGTTGCCCTATCCCTTGCTTGCTCTGAAGAAGCTAGCGGCCGTGTTGTGAGCTGCCCTATAGAGAGGGCCCAGAAGCAAGAAGCTAAGGCCACCAGCCTTAGCTGGTGTCTTGTATGGGGCTTGTATAGCTCATGAGAAACTGAGGCCATCAGACCAACAGTCCATGAGAAACTGAATCCTGCCGACAACTAAGTAAGTGAGCTCAGGTCCGTCCCCAGCAGATCTTAGGATGTCTCTGTCCCAGCCAACAGCCTTGAGACAGACCCCAGAGTCAGAGGGTCCAGCAAGGCTGTGCCTGGATCGCTGACCCACAGAAACTGTGAGACAGATAATAAATGTTGTTTTGAGCCACTAAACCCGGGGTGGGGGGGATTTGTTATGCAGCTAGAGATGACTACTACACACACACAGAGTATAGTTACCCAGAAATGAAGGAACTGAGAGGCCAAGTTAGAGGAGCAGGGGTAAGGCAACCCAAAGATTAGAGACAGAGGAAGCCCACAGGCCTCTACCCCAGACCCCAGGCTGGAGGGAAAGGGATGGAAATGATGTTAGCAGAGCCTAGACGTTATTGGCCAGAAGCAAACTGGTCCAGTCCGTCAGGAGCTGGCACCACAGAGGAGAAGCAACTCTGAGGAAACAAAGGAAGAAGTGTTGTTGGTTTTCCCTTCCTGGGTCCCCCAGACTCCTGCTGGTGCTGGTGCAGAGCCTGAAGCACCCTCTGCCGGGTCAGCCCCTGCGATGCAGAGCCGAGAGGAGAAGTACAAGGGGTAGGCTGGGCCAAACAGGACCAGGCCCGGCCCCAGGAGCACGCCATCAAACACCCGGGATTACTCGTGCTCTTTCCTTGGGACTCCGTCTCAGGTCGGACTCCCAGATTTAACCTGGTTTTCATTTAGTTGTGATGCCACCTGGGGGGAGTTCCTGGAAATGCTCTGCATCACTCTTCCTTGTTTTACTCACCCTCCTTGCAGATGAGAGCCATGTGATGGGTGAGACTGGAGAAGGGACTGGCCTGTCTGGTGAGCTGAACAATGCCTTCCCCCAAGATGTCCGCATCCCAATCCTCAGAACCCGTGGATGCAACCTTAGGGGAAAGAGGGACTTTGCAGATGCGATTAAGGTAAGGATCTTGAGAGGAGGAGAGTATCCTGGATGGTCCAGGTGGGTCCAAGAAAACAGGGATTTTTATAAGAGGAGGTGTAGAAGGATCAGAGAGGAAACAGGAGATGTGGTGATGAAAGTGAGAGGTCGAAATGATGCAGGAATGTGGGAAGCTTCCGGAAGCTGGAAAAGGCAAGGGGACAATTCTCCTCTAGAGCCTTGAGAAGGAGCCGACCTGCCAAACCTTGACTTCATCCCCAGCGAAATGGATTGCATCCTTTTAAGACCTCCAGTACTGGGGGAGAATAAAATTATGTCTTTTTAGCCACCAAATTTGTGGTAATTTTTTACAGCAGCTCTAGGAAACAAATACTGTCTGCTCACCTCAGCAGTCCTCCCTGGCTCTGTGGGGTCTTCCTATGAAAGGGAGCACAGGTTCTGGTGGGTGGGCTTTTCCTCCCGGGGAAGCGGTCAAACCCAGGTGGGGAGTGGAAAAGGATGAAGTGAAGTGCTAGCAAGCTCACTTGCTCTGTGGTCCTAATGGAGCTATTTTTACCCCCGTCTCTCTGAGTCCTGAGTGTATCTCTCAGCTGGTTTTGAAAGAAGGGGAATCTAATATGAAATGTGCTCCTGAACCTCAATCAGCTTCATGTGTGTGAGGGGAATCGGTAACTGTCTTGGTATAAACTGTGTGTGTTTGTGTGTGTATGTGTGTGTGTGTGTATCTCCTAATGGTTCTGTTTTCATGGAGAACACTGTCTGAAACACAGACACTAATCAAAAGAAAGCTGCCATAGTCATAGCAACTTCGATAAAACAGACTTCAGGACAAGGAAGATTATCAAGGACAAAGAGTAACCATACATAATGGAAAAGTGAATTCTCCAAGAATAAATAATAATCCTAAATGCATATCCAACAACAACAGAGAGTCAAAACATATGAGGCAAAAACTGATAGAACTGAAAGAAGAGACAACTCCACTATTATAGTTGGTGACTTCATATCCCTCTCTCAGTAATTGATACATCAAGCCAGCAAAAAAAATCAGTAATGGTAAAAAGGACCTGAACCACAGGATCAATCGATTTGACCTTGTTGACATTTATAGAACACACCATCGTACAACAGCAGAAAACAAGTTCTTCTCAGAAACACATGGAAAATTCACCACAATAGACCACATCCCAGGTGATAAAACCAACCTGAACAAAATGAAAACAAAAATTCCACCTGTCAAAATTCGTGAGATGCAGCAAGAGCAGTGCTTAGAGGGACATTTACAGTATTAAATTCGAATGTTAGAAAAGAAGATCTATTATATATGGCATAAGCTTTCATCTGGGAAATTAGAGAAAGAAGAGAAAATTAGATACAAAACAAGTAGAAGGAAGGAGATAAATTTAGAGCAGAAATTAATGGAATTAAAATCAGGTAATGATAGAGAAAATCCATAAAAATCAAATATGGTTCTTTGAAAAGATCAATAAAATTGATAGACTTCTATCTGGTTAACCAACAAGTTAGAATACCTGGAGGGATTTATAATGTATTTTATATGGTGCAGTATCTTTGCATTTAAAAGAATTATGCTGTTTCTAATTCCCAGTTGGATTACTGAATCAGAGTCTAAACCAGCATGGTGATAACAAACAAATTGATAAAGGCCAGGTGGTCACTAAGCCTACAGTTTCGTCAATTGCCACTGGGTGAAAAGCTCTGGAGAATTCCACCGAGGGACCAAGGAAGTGGTCCTTAAGCTTAGGAGCCCGTGTGGTATCACTTTGCTGCCTGCACATCTGTTCTCTGCTCTATCGAGTCACACTCATTTCACATACAGGTTTCTGATTTTCCAAGGGTCGTTCAGGGTAAACTGATTGTAGTTCTTCTTGAGTTTTTCTTTTGTTTCTTTTTCATTAAAAAACAAATACAGAAAGCAAGAAGAAAGAGAGCTCCAAGTGACTTGTGTCTGCGTCTAGAAAAAGAATGTGTATTGAAGTCTTTCCAGTCGGAAACCCACGGTCAATACTTCTTCTAGCTGAATTTTCTCTGCACTGCCTCATAACAAACACCTGAGCCCCATTTCACAACCACACCATTGCTAGAAACCTTTTACTTCTCAGTGGGCCAGCTCTTTTCCCTTTCATTATTTTACAGAACAGTTTTTACACAGATGCTCTGCACTTTGTTTACACAATCATGAAAGAATAGAGCTGGAAGAGAAATTGGGATCATCTTCTCCAAGCCCCTCATTTCACAGATTAGGGCCCTTGGGTGGGTCCAAGGGCTGGAGTCACAAGGCTGCTTCCTTAGTGGTGGAGCTGGGCCCAGAGCCCACATTCCCATGTTCCTGGGTCAGCGTTCTCTCCTCCGTCCCTGTCTGTGTCTTCTCACTGTCACTGTCACAAAAGGTGATTATGTACACATATGCCTGCTTCCCAGATATAATCGACCATCAACAGTGGGGATGGTTCAACCTTGGGCTTTGAAAAGACCCATTCTTTTGGTGATGCTTTCACTGTCTTTCATTTAAATGATCATGGACCCTGTGTCAAAATTTTAATTCCTCTTCAGTCTGCCATGAAAGTCAAGAAAATCACCTACAATTCTCCTTTCATTATGTGACCTCTGGGAAAGCTGAGTCTTCTATTTCATGGTTCATAACTGCGGGGGTGGGAGAACATGTTCAGAGAATTCCACAGTGGTTAGAGGCCTGGGCCTGAATCCCATCCACACTCGCCATTTGCAAGCTGGGCAACTCTGAGCCCCCTGCTGCCACTCCCAGCCTCAGGTTCCTCTCAGTAGTAGGGAGAGGTTGACTGAGTCAAGATGCTTGGGAAAGTAGATGTTAGTTAACTCAAGTCAACGAAATAGTAAATGTTCATCCATTAGTTATTATCAACCCATTTTCTGGAAATGCATTTCTCAGTAAAAGACATGAAGGCAGAGCTATTGCTGCTGATATTATTATTTTCTTTTGTTTGCTGTGGACACACATCACGTGCTCTTGCTCAGGAGAAGTCATTGTTCTGCTCTAGCTTAAACCGATCACATACAACTTGCAGACAGCTAAGATCCTTAACATTCTTTGTCATGGGAAATTCCGTTACTTTATGCTTCTTCCCTTTTGTGCTTATGCAGATCACCTTTTGACCTTCAACCATTCAAAATAAATCTAATCTTAAGTGATTTGTCACATGTTCTAATTAGACAAACTTGCTTTCGGCTCTTTACTCTACTTGCATTCTATCCAGTATCTCCTCCAGACTCATGTCATCAACGTTGCTCTAGGGCTGCTATCGGCATCACCTCTGTCACCAAACAAGCCTTTGATTTAAAATGTGGGACAGGCAGAGGCAGGGATGACCCCATAGAGTACACCTGAATGCTTCCTTTCACACTGCTGGGCACACTGGGTCTGCCTGCTCTGTCAGGGGCGAACCCTCTGGGTGGCACTGCGTTCCCGGACCCTGTTTCTCTGTCTCATCCTAAAGACCTCAGGCAGGATCTCGTTAAGCGCCTTGCTAAAATACAGACTTCTTCTGTCTCTAATATCCCCTAATCTAACAGCCCACTGCGTCTACGAAGAGCTTGTGTTCCCATCAGACCTTTAATAAATGGGAAAGAGTTTTGTATTTTCCCGCATATATTTTCATTTTACAAGCCTTGCATTTCACACCATCTGCTGATGTGGGCACTTATCATGCTGCCAGTCAGCTTAAATTTTATTTTTAGATGCCAGCTTTGGGCAGACCATGAAAATTCTGCAGGCTAAATTTTCAGACGTTCTAAACAAAATGTCTCAACAATCTTTTAAGACCCCGTGAGAGTGGATGGGGTCAGAAGCCGAAATCACTGAGAATCACTTGTGGTTCTTTCAAGAAAAGAGAAATGCAAACAGCTGCAACTGGAAAGGGATCAAATAACTGATGCTTATGTAACTGTATCCTGCACACTAGTCAGGAGACTTGACTATAAACAGGCAATCGTATGTGAAACACAGCACTAGGGGAAACTCTCAGCCCAGAGAGTGAAACCTGACAGCTAAATAAGCAGATTGCTGGGAAGACCCCAAAGGACGGAATGAAAATCCTTAAGCGTCTTTTCTCCTAAGAAGGTTCTGATCTTACCTTGAGCCTTCCCTCAATTTGACTTAATAAAAAAAAAAGAGAGAGAGAGAGAGAGAGAGAGAGAAGCAGAGGCAGAAATGTGCAGAAACATTAAGAATCAACATTCCTTCAGCAGTATGTGCAATATTGTTTCACCAGCAGCTGTCTGTCTTTGTAAAACAGAGACCCAGCCAGGATACGAGCTGTAAGAAGTGCTGATCGGTATACCCTGGGACATTTTTATTCTACTCTTTTGGAAGACTCTTTGGGGGAAATGTTTAGCAGGACCCTGCAAGCTGAAAAATGTACGGCATGTATGCCTGAATTTCCCAGTCAGTGACACATTGTTGAAAAATATTAACTGTGTTACATGAACTCTGAAGCATCTGCTCAAAATCCAGCAGAGGATGTTGAGACACATCCAGGGCAGCACAGAGATAAGTGATGGGAAAAGGAGAGAAATCCTGAGTCTTACATCAGTAGTGGAGGTGTTGAGAGCAATGAAATAAAAATTAACCTCATGTTCACTAGGGATGTGACACAAGTGAGGCCTCTTACAAAGTTCACAGAACAACAAGATGGAGGTGTATTTCTGAGGAAGGGTGGCTTTGGAAGTTGCATGTTACAAATTTCTGAAAAATAACAAACTCTGTTTAAGTGAACAGACAGGGAGCAGCAAGCATTTAACTATTTTGTGGGGTGATAAATTATTATAGTTAGAGTGAAAATAAGATTTCTAGTTATTATTCTACAGTGAGTCGATATGCCGAGTCTGATTTTGTAAATAAAGTTGTATTGGCTCACAGTCACATCTATTTGCTTGCACGTTATTCATAGGTGTTTGCAGGCTACAGCGAGCAAAGTTGAGCAGCTGCCACTGAGACCAGATGGCCCGAAAATTTGAAAATATTTACTCTGTGGTCCTTCCCATAGAAAGACTGTGAACCCCTGTTCTAGAACATACACAGGCCTTTCTTTGTTGCCCATGGTCGTCCTCGTAAATCCAACTGACCATCTCACAGCTGAGTGACAGGAGAGACTCGGTATCACTTTAACTCACCTTCTAAGTTCTAAATGCAGAATCCAGGACTGCAAATGTTTTGACTTTGGTGAATTGTTGGTGAAGAATTCTATTACAGAGGACACAATCACCAACCTTTGTAAACTGCTATGAACCTGCATTTCTGTTTCTCAATGTTACTTACAGGTCTCCTAGTAGATGTTAGGGTGCCTGAGGTTTTGTTGTTTTACATCATGCTCATCTTGGAAGCACTTAGAAAAGGACCGGAATGCAGCAGTTACACAAAACACATCTTCTGGATAGACTGATGAACTTGCAATTGACATTAATAAGTTCTCTAAATTTACAAGAAACCGATTTACTAAAATTATAATCTGATTTGTAAAAATACTACAATTTAATTAAAGTTATTGTTATTAAAGAAATTAGTTTTGAAAGCTACCTCTTAAATCACCTCTCATACTGCATAATGGTTTTCTACAGTTTTGGACATTTCCCTGTTGATCTAATTGGTAGAGGGTTATACGGGTTCCCCTTAAGGTTTATATGATTCTTCCATTAACTGTTCTAAAATATCATCATGGAATATCTTTCTGGATGTTGAATGTTTTCACCCATTTAAATACCTCAGGAAGAAGTTCTCTCATAACTTTAAAGGTTGATTATGTGTGTGTTACAGAAAAATAACAAAAAGTAAGCCAGAGAGAGAGAGGGAGAGAGAGATAACACAGAAAGCCATAATCATAGCCATAATGGCTGCCATTTATTGAACACTTAACATAGGCCAAGCACTCGCCAGGAATTACTGACACATGGTCTCTAATCCTTGGTCCAGTTCTGTCCTTGGCCCTCTTTACAGATAAGTAAACAGATGCTCAGAGAAGCTAAGTTACTTGCTAAAATTTGTACAACCAATTTATGTACAACTGGAATTTGAGCTCAAGTCTTTCTGGCTCCAAAATTAAAGCTCTTTCCGTTATGCATCATGCTGTCTTTGAAAAGGGGAAACACATCTTTTCGTTCTGGGGGACTCAGCAGAAGAATTTAACTGCTTTTGCTAGTGCAGCATACAAGTAAGCTTTCCTAGTAAGCCTGAGGTTCTTAAGATCAGATATGGCGAACAGAGACATTCTATGCATCTGGGAAACACCTGCATGCCTGGAGAGAGCAACGAAAACGTCCCTTCTACAAGGAGCACCCAGGTAGCACAGGAGTCAGAAAGGAGATCCAGTGAACTTGAGATAAGAGGCGCATGATGGCTGGCCTCCAAGAGCCCAAACTTGGGCTCCTGGGACAAGTTCATGGGCCATGGAGGACTTTCTGCGGGGGACACCTGGCTCGTTCTCAAGCACTGGCCAGGTGATAACAGGAGGATGCTCCAGACAGAGGACAAAACAGATGTAACAGCACTGACGTGAGAGGAGGCAAAGCACAATCAGGTACCCGCAAGTGGCTCAGCCTCTGCAGAGCTGAGGCTGGTGGGAAAGGGTGGGGCGAGGCTGCAGGTGCTACAGGGCCTGGCGCACTATCCCAGGAGATCTGGGTTATCTGTTCTGCAGGGAATGAGAACCATTGAAGGATTATGGAGGCAGACTTGAGTTTTAGCCTGATGCCTTGGAGAGCTGTGGGTCAGGCCCGGAGCCAAGCCAGCCTCTCCTGCAGCGCCCCCAGGAGTAAGTGATGCATCCAGGCCAGGGGCAGTAGGATGAAACGCTTAGGAAAGTGACTTCTGATGAATACTGAAGACAGACATTTACTGAGACCTGGAGCCAGAGGTCATCAAAATGATTCTTACATTATATGCAACTCAAAAGGCCGGGAAGAAACAGAAATACTTTTCTACTTTGTGGATGTTATAAATATTAGATTCTAAAACATGTTAAATAAGAAATGAGAATCTTAAACTGACCCAAAAGATAAGCTCAAAACAGTTCTTGAGATTTTCCATAAGAAGGCAACACCAGGGTAAAATTTCTACACACCTTCCTCGTCTTTTTATCCAAATCCAAAAAATTATTTAAATTCCGTATGAGATAATTAAGGAAAGGAAAGGAAGAACTGTGTAGTTTGTACACTTACTTTTAAATTGTGTTTAGAAATGACAGTTTTTACTCTGAAAACTAGGCCGTGAAGACTTATTTATAAGAAAAAACAGACCAAAACTCCTCAAAAGTCCAAAAAGCTGTTAGATGAGTAGCAAAGGTAAACCACAGTAGAGGGAAATATCCAGAATGGGTTTTGATACACAGAAGATCATGCAAAAAAAAAAGAACTAAAAATGTGGGGAAATTGATTTGCCATGGAATATTGATGTTTACAGTCAGAAGATCCCAATTCCTAGAGTCATCTGAGAAGGTTCTCTAAGAGAGGTAATTAAAATGATAATCAAGTGAACCAACTACTACTGAACCAACTCTGCAGGATTTGCCAGGAGACGATAGGAATGGCAGTGCATCCCACCTGCACAGGTGAGGTTCTTCAATTTACCACCTCCTAATCTCTGCTGGGATCCACCCACATCTGTCTCAACAACTGTCACCTCCAATCTCACAACCACCAAATGTGTCCACAAGTGACTGGTCCACTCGAGAACCACTGTGTCTGGGACACAAGACTTCCACCCCATAATAAGAAGAGTTTGCTAAGAATCCAGATACTCTTTGCCAGGAAAAGACTAGAAGACCTTCCAAATGAAAGCCTAGCTCTGCCTACAGAACTTCCTTGGTGCTCAGTCAAGAGAAGCAGTCTTCGACCTGTTAAGAAACCTTAGGGACTTCCCTGGTAGTCCAGTGGGTAAGACTCCATGCTCGCAATGCAGGGGGCGCAGGTTCAATCCCAGGTTGGGGAACTAGATCCCCACAGGCATGCCACAACTAAAGAGTCTGCACGCCGCAACGAAGATCCTGAGTGCTGCAACGAAGACCCGATGCAGCCAAAATAAATAATAAATAAGTAAATATATTTTTTAAAAGACCACTTCAAAAGAAACCTTAAACCAGAGGTTTAGAGCACAGTATAACCTGTAGCTTGAAGCACTAAGTACTTCCTTGACCAAACTTCCAGAGGTATGTGTAAGGCAGTTTACTTCAGATTAATGCCCTCAGTGGCTTCAGGATTTTTGAAAATGTCTTTATTTCTCAATTAATAGGAACCCAAATCAGTGACCTTCTCCGCCTCATTAACTAGCTAAGATATGATGATCTCTATGGGTTCAGCGACCAAGCACACAGGGGCTGCTGGATTCAAGCATCCAGCCTATTGTTCCTATGGATCATGTTAATATCCCTGGAGTCAGTTCAGTTTCATCTCATTTTTCTGTCAGTGATGAGTAATCCCAATCTTGAACTTCCCTTTGTATATCCAGTTTCCTAATTCTTCAATCATCTTTGTATCTTTCCTCTGATTCCTCTATAATACGGTAAGCTTGATTTAAAACTTATTTAAAATTCATGTGAGGACCTGACTTATCTTGAAGAAAACAAAAGGATAAAAGTTTGAGGACGTCAGGGCTGTTTTCACTCTTCCTGATTCTCTTTAAAGGGCACCACTACTTCACCCAGCAGTCATGCTCAGAGACAGTGCAAAGAGAAAGGGCCGCCCACTGTCCCCCTCGCTGGGTGCCGTCCAAGGCACACGTATGCTTACGATGCTGCTACACCCGGTCATGCGTGTGTGTGCCTATTCATTCCATCCCCCATGTGTCTATTCATGCAGGCATCCATTTAACATTATGTACCCCCGGTGCTGGGACAAATAAAAATATTTAAAAGCTCTGGTTCCTGCCACAGGTCTCAAAAGCTCATCTCAAGGCCCAGGGAACGTGTGACAGAAGGACATACAGACAAATAAACATCATGAAATACGATGTGAGGATTCCTGTAGAAAGTCATAATAATAACACAGAGCAGGAGAGGATGGGACCATGGGGAAGGTTCCCACCACCTCAGCCTTCATCTCCAGATCAGTGATTCCCCGCGGGTCTGTGAGAAGCCAAGGACACGGGTCCCTTCACCACCTCAGCTCTACTTCTGGTCTACTCGGGTCTCTCTCTCCCGGCAGAACAGGTCAAAGGATGAAAGGAGAGCAGGAATGTCCAGGATTAGAACAGAAGGTTCGGTAGCATCATGAGTGCTTTCAACAACACTGAGACCCAGACTTGCTAAACTTTCAGTAAACCAGACAAACCAACTGTCATGGATGGAACCGTGTCCCCCCACCCCATGTGAATTCACACGTCGAGGCCCTAACTCCCAGTGTGACTGCACTGAGAGTGAGGAGGGAATTCAGATTAAATGGAGACCTAAGAGTGGAGCCCTGATCTGGTCTGATTTTAGTGTCCTTATAAGAAAAGACAACAGAGCTTGCTCCCTCCCTGTTCCTCTCCCTTTCTCTCTCCATCTCCTTCTCCCTCTTTCTCTTTCCCTCTTCCTCTCTCCCTGCTATGTGAGAGCACAGTGAGAAGGTAGCTATCTGCCAGTCAGGAAGAGAGCCATCACTACAACCCATTCTGGTACCCTAATCTCAGACTGCCAACATCCAGAACTGTGAGAAAATAAATTTCTGTTGTTTAAGCCACCCAGTCTATGCCATTTCGTTATAGCAGCCTGAGCTAATTCATACACCAAGCTATGGCTAGGAATCTTAGGAAAATATTCTATATTATAAATAAAACTCTGTTTAATCTCGTCATCTGTTATTTTCTTCTTTCCCTTCTCATTTTTGGTCAATGTCTTGATCTAGAGTTTGAGGCTTAGGTATGGCATAGAAGGTGAATTTTTAAGAAACTAAAGAAAAGGTTAAAAACTAAATATTTCCAGTTTGACCCACAAAGATTACAATTCTTCTTATTTTCCTAAAAACTATCCAGAACACCAAAGAGCACAGGAAATGCATAGGTAATTTATATTTTTGACAAAATTAGAAGATCAGTAAAAACTCCAGACTCCAAAGTGGGTGTGAGGGCTACTAAACATAAGCAGGACCCAGAGGTGGGAAACCAAGAAAAGACACTCTAAGAGAACCCCCATAAAGGAGGCTGTAGATTCAGAAAGGAAGCAGAGATGTACCTCAAGGTGAGGGGCCTGTAAAAGCCAGGTCCCTGTTTTGCAATTGTAGGAGTATTGGTGGGAGCCCTCTTGGATTCGGGATGTTCAGGAGGCTAGGCTCCAGAAGGAATGGCGTCACTAGGAGTATGGCAGGAAGCAGCCCCACTCTGAGGCAGGAGATTCTGTCAGCATCTCCAGTGGCTGTAAGAACACAATGACTGGAATGCCATTTAATACAGTGATTCACCCCCACAAGTGCTCAGAGAGTTCTAGTGCTAATGATAAGAACGACCGGCAGTAGCAGTAGTAGTATACAGTTCATGTTAAAGGGGCACTCTGAAAAATAGTAGAGTAAATGCAAAGTATTAATAAAACATCAAATTGCAGTAAAGTTGCTGGACTTCAAAAATAAAGATGTCCATTGGGCAACCAGACAGAAAGATCCATTTTGTTGTAAGGGAAAAGAGAAATTCAGGCTGGCCTTAGATTACCAAACAACAACCTTAATAAATTCTAAAATGTAGAAATAACATAGACAGTTCTCTAATCTTAATGCAAAAAGGCTAAAATTAATAATAAAAACAGAAGAGAAAAATCCACAATCACCAAAACAACAGCAAAAGTTTTTCTTGTGTAACAAAAGAAATTCAAACCAAATCAGCAAAATATTTAGAAAATAATGATGATGAGCACATATAAAGCATAGAGCTAAAGCAGGCTCCAGAGGAAAATGTATAGCCTTCAGTACTTACATAAATATGAGAGAAAAAATAAATCGATTAAGCATCTAACACAAGAAGTTCAAAATAAAAAACAAAACCAAAGAAAATTAATGTAAGGAATTAACAAAGAAAAAAACTGAAATTAAAAGAAAAAAAACAGAAATTCAATAAAAATAATAAATATATCCAAAACTCATTCCTTGGAGAAATAAAGAAAAATAAATTTTAAAAATTGCTAGATGACTCAGGAATTAATAGAGAAAGGACAAATTCTAAGAATAAGAAACTAACCAGGGAAAAGTAAACATCAGAACAGAAGTAATTGAAACCATGAAAAGAGATCATTCTACTCTATAAAATACAATTGCAACCTTAGATGAAAGAGACTGTATGTATAAGAGTATATCTTTGAGAAAAACACCCCGGAAAAGAAAGTAAATCTAAACAGAAGAATCTGCACAGAAAAAAAGGGAATGATCTTTAATCTAAATAAACATTTGAGATGGAAGATGGTCACCCGTGGGTGAAGCACTCAGAATCATCCCTGGCCCATGGCCAGTGCTGCCTGTGTTTGCTCTTATTATTGTCAAAACAGATCCAAAACCCCTCATAATTTATTAGTCAAAAGAATCAAGCAGAAAATTAGATAAAAACACAACATGACCTACTGAGCTAATTCCAGAAATTCAAGAACCATTCAATATTATAAAAGGGAAGAAATCATACAGTCTTGCCCACAGGTGATTTTTTTTGGAAACGCTTTTGATAAAGTTCAAGGTCAATCTTTAAAGAAAAGAAAAAGAAAAAGAAAAAAGAAAATGTCTGTAAGTAGGAATATATGGTTACTTCCTTCAAATTATAACATTGATTTAAATTAACCCAAAAGCCAGCATGTTGTTTAAAGGACAAACGTCAACCCTACTAAATAAAAAAACAGACAAATGTGTCTACTCTCACCACGTTACTGTCAACTTTTTTCTAGAGGTACTAGGCAAAGCAATTTGAAAGAAAAGGTGGCTATAAAAATCAGAAAGTAAAGATTTACTTGAAAATGATGTGATTATATACCTCGAAATCCTAAAAGGGTCAAATGGAAAACTACTACAAACAATGAGAAAATTTAGAGTGGTTGGAAGAAGCATATTCACTGAAAAGCTTTTGAAACCTTTATCTCAACTTTTTTAAAAAAAAGTGACCCTATTAAAAAAGTGGGTCACTTTAAAAAAGTGATCACCTATTTTAAAAAGTGGGGCAAAGCCAATGGCAGATGTTTAGTTCCCCTACCTGTCTGCAACCGTTCCTCAGGAATCCTTGTTAGTTGCCTTATGGATGAGAGTTTTGTTTAAGCAAGAGTGGAATTCCCATATGTTTCCTCACTCTAAATTCTTCTAGTTTTGCTTTATTTTCCTATGTGTTACCATAAATATCTTCCAAGGAGGTATCTTCATATGTTGCACACCATAGAGCTTAGTAATACCTGAGTAGTCAAGTGAAGGGGAGCCCCATGGACTCTCTGGCCTTGGAGAATACATGGAGGGTCTGTAGCAAGCCATGCAGAAGAGGAATGGAACTGCTGTCCATCTGTGGAGGTTGGTATCAGTAGCGGGTTGAATACAAGCCCCCAAGTTATGTCCGCTAGGAACCTCAGAATACTACCTTTTTTTTTTTTGGCATAAGGGTCTTTGCAGATGTAATTAAATTAAGGATGTTGCTTTGAGATCATCAGAGTGGGCCCTAAAGACAATGGCCAGTGTCCCTATAAGAAGGGGACAAGATGCACAGACATGAAGAGAAGGCCACGTAAAGATGGAGGAAGAGACTGGAGTTTTGAAGCCCCAAGCCAAGGTACACCAAGGATTTCTGGCAACCACCAGAAGCTAGGAAAGAGGTATGAAAACCTTCTCCCTCAGAGCCTCCAGGGGACCCAACTCTGCTACAGCTTGGTTTTGATTTTTGTGAAATGATAAACTCCAGAATTTAGCAATTGCTATTGTTTAAAGCACCCAAGTTTGTGGTAATTTTTCAGCAGCATTAGGAAACCAATACAGTGTCTCAGCTGAGGGGCTGGAAGGAGTGATGCAAAGAGATGGAGCTGTATACATGCATGTGTCCAGGACCACAAAGCTGAGATGCAGGATGGTCTGATCCAATGTATCAAGGTACCATTGGCTGGTCCAAATGAGCAGTCCCCAAGGTTGGCTGGGGAACAGGAGTGGGCTTCTCCAGGGAACAAACACTCCAGGGAAAGAGCTCAAGATGTCCAACTGGCAAGTCATCCTATAAACACCTCCTTCTCACTCCTGACAAGGGTTGAGAAGTCTCTTGGGTCTCCAAAAGCTGGTGTCCCACTAACCTACAGAAGCACAGGTCCCCAGGTATTAGCTGAACTTCGGAACTTCACTCATCAGTGTAGTGTGGGCTTCTAGCATCTCACCAGGATGCATCTCACCGCCTTGAGTCTGCAGAGGACATTCCACAGGATGGTCAACCAGGCCAGACCTGGGCTCTGAGGGTCTTACGTATGTATGACGCAACTTTTGCCCTACTCAGTTCCATAGGTCATTTGGACTTTGATTATTAACATATATCCTCAAAGCATTTTCATGTTCCATTTATCTCAGCTTCTGTAAAAGTCATTTAGACTTAGCAAAATATATTACCGCTGTTGCTGCTGTCTACCGCTTACTGAGGACTAAGGACGAGGCCAGCCTGACAACAGGTTCTTCCTATACACCAGGTCATCTAATCAGCACCAAGGCCAGCAATGTTGTAGGGAGGCTGGTGTTACTGCTGCCATTTTAGAGATGAGAAAACTGAGTAAACTAAAGATTTAGGCCAAGTTTATGCGATGCAGCAGTTTGGTTCTCCAGGAAGCACATATGAAACGGAGCTGGGTGTTCAGTAGGGAGCACCCTTCAGATCAATGCCCAAGCGGAGGGAAGGACTCGGGACTTGGCAGAGGGAGAAGTTGGGCTGGCATGCAGGCCTGACAACTTCAGACAGACTCACAGAAGCTGTCGCGCTGAAACAGCCAATCAGAATTGTCTTGCGTTGGGCCCCCCACCTCCATCAGTCATGGATGTGGGCCCCCCTTGGAAAGGCATGACCTTGGGCTGGCAGCTCTGTGCAGCTGAGGCAGCCTGGAAGGGACTAAGGATGGAAAGCCAGCTGCTACCAACACCCCAAACAGCTGGACAATCAGTCTTTCTTTACGGGGGCTCTGGGTGGTCCACCTTCATATCCACGACACACAGCTATAAAGTGGGAGAAACTGAATCCGAGCCCAGGTTCCATCTGAGACCAAAGTGCTTGCTGTGTCCACCATCCCATACTCTCTGACGTGCCAAGACATTCATGAGCTGCTGAGAAGGACAGCAAAAGTGATGAACCCAGAGTCTGGCCGGCAGGAACTCACATCTCCCGGGGAAAGCAAATTTGATGTACATCATTCTCAAAGAGGGCACACTGTGATTATTGCTGCAAAAACGGATAGAAAGTACGTCCCCTCCCTTAGCCTGTCCAGGCCATTGCATTCCACAAACATAGTGAAGATGTTGTAGTTCTATCACTATGCAGTTATTGTTATCAACACTTGATGTCTACTAACTGATGCATTAACTGTGCACCTGGCCCAGTTAAGTCCTTTTCATTTATCATCTCATCTAATCATCTCTGCTGCCCTAGGAAGAAGGCATTGTTATTATTATTTCCACTTTACAGGTAACTAGGAGCATCCCCAGCCCTGTCCGTCTTTAGAACGTCTCCCAGTGACTACGTGTACATCCTCTCTCCGTTGCACCAATGGAGTTTCGTTGGGTTTCTCTCTACTCTTTAAAGAGATACCTTAGAACCAGAGCAAAGTTCTCGCTAAAGTCAAGCTGCAGGTATATTTCTCTCTCAAGTTCACAGAACTTAGCAGATTCATCGCTTGTCCTGCAAGTACCTAGAAGGAGTCTGTCTCGTGTGACTCCCCATAGGGGTTGCTGACTTTCTCGTTGTCCACTAAGGGTTTTAAAAAGAATCATTACTAGCACAACACTGTAAAGCAATTATACTCCAATAAAGACGTTAAAAAAAAGAAAAATAAAGCGGCCTGTTTGCTTCAAAAAATAATTTAAAAATAAAAAGCATCATTGATGGTTTAATAAATGACTAGAAATAAATGACTAGAAATCAGTATCTTTCACAAACTATCCTCAAAAATAAACATTTGGAATGGACAGCGCCTCAGATCTTTGTATATACTGTAACAAAAATGCAGAGATTGGTGAAAGTACTAGGAAGACCACCTGTCAAGATGTCAGCCAGTGGAACATGCCATTCAGCTGACATTTAATCAATCTGTAATGATGTAAGTCATCTGACATGAATCCATTGCTTTGAATGAACAGAAAGTACAGAATTCAGAGGACAGGTTCAAGAAGAGGATAGAGACAGCTGTTGGGTGATCGATGGCATTTTTCATTTTTAGAGAAATCCTTCTTTTTCATGCTCCTTTGACCAAATCTCCAAGACAAAACTCATAGTCTGATAGGGCTTCCCTTTACCTCTGTTCCTTCTATCTCCTCCCCAAAACAGGTTCACAAATGTTGGAAAATAAATCTAGGTCTCATTCCATCATTAGAGTCAAACAGTTAACTACCAACATGAAGCTTCTCTGTCTCAGACACTTTTTTTTTATTGAAGTATAGTTGATTTACAATGTTGTATTAGTTTCAGGTATGCAGCAAAGTGATTCAGTTTTAAGTATATGAATATACATATACATATATCTATTCTTTTTCAGATTCTTTTTCATTATAGGGTTATTGCAAGATATTGAATATGGTTCCCTATGCTATACAGTAGGTATATTATCAGTTATCAGTTATCTATATTACATATAGGAGTGTGTTTCCGTTCATCCCAAACTCCTAATTTATCCCTCCCTCTCCTCCTTTCCCCTTTGGTAACCATAAGTTTATTTTCTATGTCTGTGGGTCTATTTCTGTTTTGTAAATAAGTTCATTTGTATTATTTTTTCAGATTCCACATATATGGAGACATCATATGATATTTGTCTTTCTCTGACTTACTTCATTCAGTATGATAATCTCTGGGTCCTTCCATGTTGCTGCAAATGGTATTATTTCATTCTTTTTTTATGGCTAAGTAATATGCCATTATATATACACAACATCTGCTTTACCCATTCATCTGTCGATGGACATTTAGGTTGCTTCCATGTCCTGGCTATTGCAAGTAGTGTTGCTATGAACGTTGGGGTGCATGTATCTTTCTGAGTTATAGTTTTCTCTGGATATATGCCCAGGAGTGGGACTGCAGGATCATATGGTAGTTCTATTTTTAGTTTTTTAAGGAACCTCCATACTGTTCTCCATAGTGACTGCACCAATTTACATTCCCACTAAGAGTGTAGGAGGGTTCCCTCAAACATTCTTAAAATTGCCAGAGCATTTTTAAATGATTTGGCATCCTGCAGGGAAGTGCTAATTTTCGTTTTGTTGTTCACTTGCCCTACCAAACTCTCTCTGATGCGATGATGGTGCAAAGTTCCTGTCATTTAGAGGAGAATGAGGTTTATCTGTCCATCTGGGGGAAGGGTAAGGAAGGCAAAAGGAGGGCAGAACTGTGAAGTGCATTTCGATTTGCTTTAGGACACAGTCACATTAGCTACTTTCCTGTTTTTAACCTCTTCTCTATGCTTACCCCACTCCTTCCAAATATAGAATGTCTTTAGAACAGATAAATGATACCTTGTTCAAATAGGATACAGATCATAATCAATAGCTGGATATTATACAGAGTGAACAGTGATACAGTCTCTTTTCCCCTCTTTGGAAAATATTAATATCCTGAGCTTCTCTAAAGACAAAACCGCAAGAACAGAGATCCAAATTCCTAACAATTAGTCTCTTCCACAGCCAGAAACGGGGCAGCTGGTAACGTGCTGTTTCTCCTTTGAGCCTCTCAGATTAGATCCTAAATGCAATTTAATTCCAGACTCCAATATACAGTTCCTGAATTATACTGAAAAAGAATCAGTTATGTAACAAATCTGCATTACTACGATTGCACACTTGCCATAGATGACAGGCTATATTTTCTATTTTAGGTCCAAACGAAAATTTTTCAAATCGTATCACAACTTAAATATATTAAAGTATCCACTGCATAAAGGAACCCTATAAAATTTCTCTGAAATATGAGTAATCCTGTTAGAAAATCAATATGCACTGCTTGGCTTATCTTCTTTAATAAATATGGATTCTCACATAACCTGCTTGTGAAAGAAATCTATATTCAAATTCCTCCCTCTCTCACGGGAAAATAAAACATACAGAAAATGAAAATTCAGACCGTGCTGGGAATACCACGGAAATAAACACATTAAAAAAGTAAGTAAATTTCAAATACAAAATGCAATCGTAATCTGTGAATAGGAATATTTGGAAATTCCTTGAGGATGGCTCAGTACCCTGCTGATAGTGTAGCTGACCTACAGAAGTTTAGCAAATGAAGAACGGACAAGGTGCATATTTAAAATGGAGTAAGTGCTACACAAACACAGGCAGCAGGACAGACTGGGCTCCTGACTGATGGACCAGCTGCCCCAGTGTGGGAGGCAAGACACCTACCCAGATCCCTAACCTTGTCTACTGGCTGCATAACTGCCACCCTTCCTCCCAGGGCCCAAGCAGGAGGCAGGCACCATGGCATGAGGTGGGAAGTTTCATCACGCTTTCCTAGCCTCAGTCTCCCTCTGCCGTGATATAATCATAGGCAAAAAAGACTCCTTGCTGCTTTTGTGGAACTTTCCGTCAAATGCATGCTATCCTACTGATACAGGCAAAATTCTTATTTTCTTGTTAACCATAAATTGTTAAGGGCTTTGGTATCTCTGCTAAATTTATGATAGGCAAAGTATCCTTCTTACATAGACAGTACAAAACTGCTTTTCTTTAAGTTTCCTAATATCAAAATAATTTTTTCCCTTGGTGATTAAGGATTCCAGATTCCCTTAATAATCTCAGATTCCAGAAAAGCTTTTCTCTGAAATCCAGTTAGGAAACAAAGACAGAAAAGAGTTAGAAGAAAAGATGCCAAGACCGGTACAAAGGGAATCACAGAAAGTAACTAAAAAGAATCTCTTCCTCTTCCACAAATAAAGTCCGTTCAAAATGTGTTCGCTGTCTTCCTCTTCTGGGCCCATCCTTTACCCCTTCTCTTCTTGTCCTTTTCCTTCCCTCCTGAATAACTGAGTGTTCAGCGCTCAGGTGAGGCAGAGAAGAGAAGCGTCTGCACCAACAGGGGACAGGGGAAGCCAAACTCACCCAAGATGACAAAGCTGGGCTGGGTGTGTGGAGTTCCTATACTGGGCAAAGTCAAGGACAGAGCCTGAGCTGGGGCAGGGGACACCCTCACTTGGACTGGGGGTCAGAGCCCCAGCTGGGGGAACGGGACATAGACGGGGGGGAAGGAAGCTGTCCCAAGTGAGAGGGCAGGGAGAGGGGCTGACAGTTGCAACAGGAGACTGGTTATATGCAAGGTTTCATCAAATAAATAAATATATTTAGGCTCATGAGAGCTCAATATTTTCCACTGTTGGTCAAGGGAGCCACAAGGGAAAGAGAGAAAACTGGCATGAAACTAATGCTGGAATGGAAATGGAAACATCGGTGTGAAGTCATGCTGTTTAAGATGTAGGCAGATATAAAAATAAATGGAGATGTAAAGCACTTGGAGTACTGACACCCCAATGGCAACGGAAAGGCCTAAAGCCCAGATCTTGCCACGAAATGTCATTCTTCACCAAAAAGAACCAGGGCTCCTTGGAGAGATGGCTGATTTTAGGGCCAGGTCAGGGAGGGCACAAGAGGAACCCAAAATAGCTTGTGCCAGAAATTGAGGAAATGCTCAAAGAATCACAGGGACAAGTCAAAGGTACAGCTTGGAGAGGCACCTGCTGGACAAATCTGAGACCATATGGGAATCAAAATAAACAGTGACCGCAGTGGTTTATAATCTACTGAACATCAGACCACGTAGATACAAACAAGCAAATACATATATTAAAAGTTTGATGAGAAACAGAATATTTGCATAGTTTCAAAGCACCTCTCCACAAAATATGTACTAATGACAAAGAGGAAAAGAGTAATTTCAAAGTGGAAAAGGCTGGTGGACAGCACCCTGATAGTAATGACCACTGACAATAATGGGACAAAGTGGACGTACACGCCCCTGATAGAACGTGATGAGGACACACCATCCCTTCTGAGATTCCTGCCAGAATGCATAACTTCCATCTATTCATGAGGAAACATTGGACCCCCCATGTTAAAGGACATCTTAGAAAATAAGTGGCCTGCAACCTTCAAAAGCATTAATAAAAGCCAAAGAAAGACTAAGGAACAGTTCCATCCAGAAGGAGACCAAAGAGACTTAAGAACACAGCGCAATGCATGGGCCCTTGTTCTGTAAACGACATTACTGGGAAAGCTGGAGGAACCGGAACGTCAGGAATTAAACAATGCACATTTCCAGCTTTGATAGCTGCATTGTGGTTATGTAGGAGCGTGGTATTGTAGGAAGTCCACACCAAAGCAGCTGGAGGCAATGCAGCATCACGTCTGGGGGCAACCTATCTTTGAAAGGCTTAGGGGAAAAAATTATGCAGACTGGATTTGCAATGTACTGGTAGGTCTGTAAAAAAATGTATTAGGGATTATACTTTGTGTTCAAATGTGTTAGGAGACATCATCCACAACTTTCAGGTATTAAATAAATTTCCTCAAGTAGATGATAGGTCATAGACTGAGAATGAATTCTACCTCAAGACAAATACTGGTGACATTAATTTCCTGAGCACAAGATGGAACAGGAATAGGGTTTCCTATTAAGTCAATATTTTGGTAAACAGATAAGTTACTACATGCTATCAATGGATTGCCAATGTTCAGAAAATAACATGAAACAAAAATGATTAGTATGGACCCATGTTAAATAAAATGCACTCTTTCTTTGGGGGTTTAGAAGGCGGGGTGATACTGATCATTGATGGGCAGCTCATTCTTTATATCAGACCAAGATTCTTTATTTTAAATAGTTTTGCTTTAAACAATTACTCCAGAGCAATATAACCACCTAATCTGTAGCATTCTGTCTTTTATACACTTTTCATAAAAAGAATGCCATAAAATGTTTTCCTCACATCACAAACCAGTATTATTTTTAGTTTATATTTCCAGCACTGGCCAAAGGTACTTAAAGCTCTTCTACTTCATTACTTTGATGTTTACCTATGAACCTTCCATTTTAAAGCTGTTGGCAGATTTTGCCTTTCCCAGTTCTTGAAATCACTGCGAAATTACTTCTGAAGGGATGGAAACCTGACCTTATATTCTTCTGTTCCTTGCAACGTTATTCTTATGGAATAAAGAATGTTTATTCTTTTGCTATTCTAGAATTATCCTATCATTATCCAATCTCTGCCTGTCCACTGATAAGAAGTATTTTTCTTCGTTGGTTTTGGAAATTGAGTAAATAAAAATTTAAGATTACATTCTTTCCACTTTTTTTTTTAACCAATGCAAGAAAATAACAGTGCTAAAAAAAAACAAAAACAAAAACAAAAATCCTCAGTATAGTACTTGATATCTAAAATATGCCCGGTTCTTTGTAAATCACTTATTTTTTTCCTTTTTTTTTTTTTTAACCCCATTTGATCTTTACAGACAGGTATCATAATCCTCATTTCCCAGATGTTTTTTCTATTACATCTGCACCAGCAGACACTATCTTTATTCATGAAGGGGCAGAAAAGATAGGTACAAAATGTTCAAGGTATGTGTTCCAAGGTAACCCACGACCAGCAAGATGCCATGAGCAGTGAAATATGTATGAGTGCCCTGTTGCCTGTGTGGCCAGGACTTTCCTGTAGTGATTTCCATAGTGTAAACTGGCAGAGAAAATTATTATTGTTACATCATATTCTTACATAAATTATTATGTACTCATTCCTATGTAAAATATACCCATCACCCTGACCTGCATGTGACTACCTAAGGTTGAGCTTAATGGCCCCACTAAAGGGAGGGTGGAAGAATGGAATTTATGGGAGAAAGTCCCATGAATATCCTCATGGGGGGCTGTGAAATGTAGAAAAAGCAAGTAAAACCTGGGGCAGAACTCGTGTAAAAAGGAACACTTCTCCACCTCATCCCGGGCACAGCTGGATTGTTTCCTCTTTTAATAAAACACCCACCTTCTTTCTTTCATTTGATCAGTTACTGACCAGCCTCCGTGTGTGTCTCTGGTGATGCAGGTTACTGATGTGACTACTCTGCTCCGTCACAGGAAAGACACGGTTCCCTCCACTTCCTGGAGGGGATGCTTCTTAGTAACGGCCAAACAAGTCAACGGGAAATGGGCACCCACTGTGCCAGATCAGGAGCTTTGCCCTCACTCAGTGCCCACAGAGGACATTTCACAAGTGCTCAGGCTACTCTTAATGAATGTTTGTTATGAGCGCTCAGAGACGAGTATTGAGAAAAGGGGTCCTTAGGACGCTTTCCAACTAAGAGCAATTACTACAGACCCAAGGGTAAGCCTCCATTTCCATCTCAAGTTTCCAAATAAAACACTCCTTCAAGTGAAGGACAAACTGGTTTCTCAGACCCGCAGGGCTCAAGTGACCCACGTCTAAAATCCCCTTTTCAACAACAGTGGTGTTCATAACTACTCCTCTCAGCCCCGCTGCATTTTGCACACTGGCTGCATTTGTTACATTTGATTCCAACCCAGCAAAATAAAGCACACTTTTTACAGGTGAAAAAGAGACTGTTAAGAAGAAGTGCAAACCACTGCCCCTCATGTTTATGGATGTACGTAACAGGAAATTAAATGGCTTTTTAAATGCTTTTAACTAATTAAATAGGAAGGCTTTGTTGGAATGCCACTTAGCAGTAAAGCTAAATTTGCTGTTGAAGCATTTTAAAGAACTATTTTTTATGTCCTTGGACTTGCCAGAGGATTAAGAAATAGAGAGCTCTTCTGTCCTCTGTAAAGACGGGGTTTTGCATATCTCTCAGAAAGAGATGGGGGAGAATTATGAATTTAATTATATAAGTTGTTTCACTCTAACTCTTAAAAATACGAGTACTAAATTACAATGTATAGTAACAGCTTTTAACCATCAATCAGCAAAATGGAGCTGCCATTTCCAATTTTCACTGTTGCTAATTGCTAAGTGACTGCTGATTCCACTGCAGAGAAGGGGGGGAGGCTGGCTACCCATTAGCAACACTCAGGGTCAACATCAGAGAGCAGACCTGGAGCACCTGCCAGGTACCAGCCAACACTCACACCTTGAGCAGGTGTCACCCTGTAGAGGTGGAGGTGCACTTACCTGCCAGACCAGGTGCTCCTTGGCCCCCGGCATTGCAGACAGGCAGACGCTCAGCACGACGGTGTGGGAAGAGGAGGTGAGGACACTGGCGATGATGGCATCTCGCATGTTGAAGGGCAGCATGGTGTACACCACGAAGATGATGAAGAGGAAGAATGACACCTACAGGTGGGGAAGAAGGCCAGTGAGAGTCACAGAGAATACCTGTTCCCAAATGCTCCCCCTCTCCTTCCCATTAAAGGCTGCACAGATCCCCAGGAACCGCAGCCATTCAAGAAATAATATTACGACAAAAAGAGGGCATGTTCATGCCATGGAGCAACTGGGCCCGTGAGCCACAACTACTGAGCCTGCGCGTCTGGAGCCTTTGCTCCGCAACGAGAGAGGCCGCGATAGTGAGAGGCCCGCGCACCGCGATGAAGAGTGGCCCCCGCTTGCCCCAACTAGAGAAAGCCCTCGCACAGAAACGAAGACCCAACACAGCCAAAAAACAGATATAAAAATAAATTGATTAAAAAGAAAAAAAAGAGCAGGGGCATGGAATTAACAAAATAAAGCAGCTTAGAGATGATTCCCCTGTAGTGAAAACAGTTTGACAGTTTCCCAAAGGTTAAACATACAATTACCATGTGATCCTAAATATATACCCTAGAGAATTGAAAACAAGTACTCGAACAAATACATGTACACACATGTTCATGACAGCACTATTCACAATATTCAAAAGGTGGAACCAACACAAATGTCCATCCATGGATGAATGGATAAACAGCATGTGGTCCATCCATACAATGGAATACTATTCAGCCCTGAAAAGGAAAGGAATACTGATCCAGGCTACCCTGTGGGTGAACCTCAAAAACATTATGCTAAGTGAACACAGCTAGGGCAAAAGACCCCGTATTGTATGATCCCATTGATATGAAATATCCAGAATAAGTAAATGTACGGAGACAGAAAGCAGATTGGTGGTTTTTAGGGGCTGGGAAGTAACTGCTCAACAGGGAAAGAGTTTCCTTTGGGGTGATGAGAATTCTCTGGAACTAGATAAAGCTGGATTTGGCACACACTGTGAATATGCTAAAAACCACTGAATCCTTCCCTCTAAAGTGGCTCACCTATGTTATGTGAATGTCACCTCAGTAAAAAAAAATCCATTTGAAACAGCTTAGAGAAAAGTTTGGAATGGAAAAGAAAATGGGTTTCGTAGGTAATAAAACAGGCCATTGTCACTATAAAAGAAGCAGAACATCAAAAGGGATAAAAAGGTGATAAATCAAGTGGAAAAAAGACCAGACCAAGGTCAGAAAAATAGGGAACGTGGGGATTTGGTAGCTTCATTCACCACACAGATCTTCACTCAAAAAATAAGTGAGGCTAAGGGAAGAGCTTGCCCCACTTTTACAGGGTGACCCGTGTTACTTTAAGGAATCCTAAAGCCCAGAATAGCAGGAAGGACACAAGAGACAGGGCACCAGCTGTTCCGCTCGAGTCCGGGTGTAAATTCACGGGAAGGATGTGGGCAAAAGGCTCTGCTCTGGATTTAAAGAGAGGGAAGCTTGGGTGGACGCCAGGCTCATTTCTCCTCCTGCATAGTCGCAGGAATCTGTACCACATATTACCATCAAAAAGTAACTGTGCAGGTTCTCTTAAGCGGGGTGTCTCAGCCTCAGCACTACTGACCTCTGAGGCTGGATAATTCTTTGTGGTGGATGTTGTCTGTGTACTGCAGGATGGGTGGCAGCACCCCTGGCCTCCACCCACTGGATGCCAACAGCATCCCCCCTTCAAAGCTGTGACAACTGAAAACGTCTCCAGCCATTGTCAAATGTCTTCCAGGGAGTAATACCACCTCTGGTGGAGAACCACTAACCTATAGCAAAAGTCTCTTTTGAGAATGAGAAAAACGATCGTTATGTAGTCACAGCTCACGGAGAAAATTAAATTTACTTTGGAATCCCTAATATCCAGCAAATTTACAGGAAGCACTTTCAATTAAGGTATTATTATTTCTACATGTAGAATTTATGCCAAACCCTTATATCCTGCAAGAGGCATTAAACGAATATTTTCAGGTATCAGAATTGACAATCAATTACAAACGAAAACCTCTTTGCCAACGACATGTTTTTCTTCTAATGCAAAATCCTTTAGTATTTCTTTGAAATTAACAAAACTTTTGGACAGCTTTAAAACGCTAACACGATTTCAATTAATACAGGCTCTGCAAACATTCTGAGCTTTGAAATGGAAGCGTGTGGAAAGCTTATCTGCAGTAACCAAATGGAGAATAGAGGCGGCCGGTTTTCCGAATACGGTGGCTTTCTGTTATTCACTTTTAGATGACAAAAGGAAATTGTTAAAGGTCAGTTAAGCAAGTCATATTCAATCAAGTTTGGGATTTTAGTGGCAGCATCCCAGGAGCAACACTTCGGGGGCTCAGCGAGTGGTGCCTGGGCTGCATTCGGCAGGCTGGATGGAAAGAAAGTCTAGTGCAGTTTCAAGGCCCGGGGGGGACAGTCTGCACTTTGTATTACTCCCAGAGGGCTCTATTTTTTTTAGCCTGCTTTCCAAAGCAACTTCATATAGGGCCATATGTAAAACCAAAATGGATTTGCCATATCTAAAAGAATGTGTGAATAAAAAGGTCCAAAACATTAAATACAGGCACTTGGGTTCCACGTTAACATGGGGACATTTCCGCCACTGGATTCCCCTTGGATATGCCTCTGTCCAGAGCCTGAAGAGAGAGGAAGATTGATTTGGTTCCGGACCCTGTACGGAAACCCAGATGAGCATGGGATCAGAAGTGGCGGCCCTCATCCCAAAAGGACGGTTTCAAGTGTTTCTCTTAATTCTGGCCTGGCATCGGCCTTTTTCAAGACACGCATATCTTCTCTTTGAAGGTCTACTTGACCTTCAAGCTCCACAAGTTTCAAACTGACTGAGAGATTCTCCTTTATGTTCTTAAACTTATTCCTCTGGCCCGATAACTCAATTCTGCTCATGATGCCTCACTCTCCAAACAACCCAGGCGTAAACATTTGAGAATCGCTTCTTCTGACAATTCTTCACATACACACTAAAAAAAAAAAAAGAAGTCTTCTGCCTTCAGAACTCCAGGCTCCGGCATCTGACTGCTCCTTTCTGCCTTCACAGCCACTAGGTGGGCTCAGTACCTTTCCATTTGGTAAATATGCTTCCACGCTTTCTCTCCCTCCTCCCCCCCATAACAAGGACACTGGAGTGAGCACCCTTCCTCACTTTGGTCCATCCCACCCCATCCTCCATGCTCCTGGCAATCATCAGGACTCTTTACCAAACATTTCTAGCTTTCCTCCTTCTGGGCACATAGTACAAATGCATTGAGCATTTCTTTTAAGTTAGGTGAGACCTGTGACTCGCTTTGACAAATGAAGCAGAAGCAGAAGTGATACGTGTCCTTTCTGGGTGGAAACTTTAAAAGCTAGTGCACAACTTGCCAAGTCCCCTCCCTCCCTGGCCATCATGGAATCGATGATGGAGCTTCTCTCAGCCTTGGTCTCAAGGGAGGGGCAGAGCCACTCGGCTGACCCACATGGAATCTGTGAGCATATGAATGAGCCTTAACCCTTTGTGATGGTAAAATCTGGGTCCGTAAGCACAGCCTGGATGGTCCTGACTGATACCAAGCTCATACAAACACACACACATGCACACACCTGGGAGGTTTAATTGATGGGTTAAATAGGATGCTTTTATATGCATTATTCTGCAATGTGCTTTTATCACTGAACTATATATACACCACAGCCATCTTTCCAAGTCTATAGATGTGAAGGTATTATTTACTTTTTACCAGCTGCAAAATATCCCATAGAAATGGATGCACCACACGACTCCAGAATTTCCTTACTGACGATCACTGTGGCATGATAGGAACCCCTTATCCAACTGATACAATAATACTGTCACTGATCTCCTTTTCTCCAGCAGTGTCCTTTCTTTAACCCAGCCAACATACGACTGCTGGATTTGTGATCCTGAATGCAAAGATCTAGTTAGTTCTTTCCTTAGATGCATACTTCCTCTGGCTTACCCCTGTGCTCTGAACACTTCTCTCCAAGGCTTCTTGTGATCACAGAGTAAAGCAGAAACCACATGGCCCGGAGGTCCAGACTGTCCCCAGACTGACCTTTCCATCCTCACCCCCACTCTGCTCTGGAAGCGTCCTCTATTCCAGCCAACCCTGGTCATCCCCATGTCGTAGGCGTCGGGTGCTCGCCTCTAGGTCTGTCATTGCTCGTTCTCAGAATGTCCTCCCTCCTCTTTTTTGGCCTCTTGAAATCTCACCTCTTTCTAGACCCAGTTCATATACAAATTCTTACCATTTCTCCAACACTCTCCAGCTGCTCCCCATCTCGCTCAGAGTGAACTCTCAAGACCGGGCAACATCCCACCTTTCCTAGGACGTGGTCTCCTGTGGCCACGCTGCCCTCCGCTCTGCCAGCTCCCTCCTTCCCTTGCCGTGATCCAGTATCTTCGGCCTCCTGGCTGTTTCTGGGGCCTGCCAGGGATGCTCGTGCCCAGGTGCTCAGCCCCGTGGTGCCCCCACCAGGCTCCCTCTTTCCACTCAGGTCTCTGATCAAGTATTACTTTACCTACCAGACTTAATGGACCGCCCTGCACAAAACAGCAAACCTCCCTTCCACACCCTAGTCCTCGTCACCTGCTTTACCTTATTCACAGCATTTATTTATAGTTCTGGGTTTGTTAATCTTCTCCCTCTGCACAGTGAAGCTGAAATGACATTGTAAGGGCAGGAACTTGTTTCACTCATAGCCAAGACCCCAACGCCAAGGCCCACAATGGTTTACACAAGGTAGGTGCTCCATAAATATTTGTTGTCTGCACGAAAAACTCTATTATACATCCTAATATGACCTAAACTACATCCACGTTATTAGCACCTTCTCACTACATGCATCTCTACACATATCTCACCATCTTCCTTGATCCAATCGGCCTCGCCATTAACTACAGCCATATTAAATTTTGAATGATTATTTCTCTACTGATCAAAAACTTAAATGAACAGACAGCTGTCAGATGCCCATGGCAGGCAACAGCAGACACTGGATCGAATAGGAAATGGCCCCTGTTCTCGGGGCACCTCCTAGTTTACCCTCCAGGAGTCCTTGAGCCCTAGGAAAAAATATGTATCTTATTGTTTTAGCATACAACTAGAAATGCCAGATTTTAGTAAAAACTGCCCAAGGAAAAGATAGAATTTTTGAATATATTGATCTAATTGAGCATTCTGGAAGGTAAGTTCTAAATTCAAAATTAAAATTTCCTCTTTGAATGTTATTTCCACCCCAAAGGATTGCTGATTTTGAGAATATTTATATGATTTACTAATTAGGGGCATCTTTAAAACTTTCTGGAAACATAACTATAAAGCTATTAAGCCAGAAGTGTGCTTTAACTTTTAAAAAAACAAAACACGCAAGCTATATTTACCTTTTCATGTAGATTAGTTTTTTATTACCTTGTTCCTTGATCATAGTTTACATAGAGATTACTTTGAGTCACTCTTACATTTTTTAGTGCAAATATCACAACTGTGTATAACAGTACTTTCTTTAATTGGGGAATCCTGTCATACCAATTTTTAGTGCTAAAGCATCCGTGTGTGTTAAGGCTTCTTTAGAGTGTCTCTTTATGATCACCCTGCTTTTCAAATTTAACTTTCTCCCCTTTCCCCTCTTTCTCCAGGTCTTCCCAATGGAGAGGGGGTTTCTAGATCTATCTATGTGTATGTGTACACATATATACACATATGTACATACATACGTACACATATGTAATTGTTGTGTGTGTATGTGTGCAGACTCTGGTGAATCCACATACTGCACCTCACTGAATTCCCTCAAACTCCAGGTCTCGTGTCTGATGTTCATTTAAGAAGCCACCTCTCCCCAGCCGAGAGACGGAGGCTTACCCACAAGGACTAACCAAGGGAAAGGAGATATACACACACACACACACACACATACACACACACACACACACATACATACATATATATGTACACATATAATGGAATATCATTCAGCTATGAGAAAGAAGAATATCTTGCCCTCTTTAACAACATGGATGGACCTTGAAGGCATTATGCTAAGAGAGATAAATCACAGTGAGAAAGACACTGATGATTCGTTTATATGTATGATATCACTTACTTGTGAAATCTAAAAAATTCAACTTGTAGAAACAGAGTACAATGGCGGTTACCAGGGGCTGGGGGTGGAGAAATGGGGAGATGTTCGTCAAAGGGCACAAACTTGCAGTTATAGGGTGAGTAAGTCCTGGGGATCTAAAGCACAGCATTGCATTTACAGTTAACAACATTATTATATACATCAAAGTTGCTAAGGAACTAGATCTTAAAGTTCTCACCACAAAAGAGGAATGACAATTATGGGACGTGATGGAGATATCAGCTAACGCTCTGGTGGTAATCAAAGTGATCTTTTAAAATGTTAAAACTGACCATGTCACTCCTCCTCTGTTTATATCCCACCACTGGCTTTCTACAACACTAAGAAAAAAATCAAAGTCCTCGGCATGCCAATAAGGGTTCCTCATGATCTGGTCTGGCTGATGTCTCTAATCTCATATCTCACCAACTCCCATCACCCCACGTTCACAGTCCCTCCATACTGGCCTTATTGATGTTCCTCCGACAACCTCAGGGCCTTTGCACTTTCTGTTCTTCTGCCTCAAATATTCTTCCTTGGATCTTCCCTTGGCTGGCTTCTGTCATCCAGGACAGAAGCTCAAATATCACCTCCCAGAGAGAATCCCACTAACTCTCTATCTAAAATATCACCCCCATTCATCCTCTAGCTAATCACCCTGCTGAACGTCTTCCTATCATTATTGGAATCTGAATGCTTATTTTTATATTTTTCTCATTTTTACTTTCTGTCTTTATCCATACAAACGTAGGCTCCATGGAGACAAGGACCCTGTACGGACCTGAGAATAGCACCTGGCACATAAAGATCTCAACACATACGTGCTGAAGGAGAGAAGGGGTGAAACATTTCAGGCGTAATTGCACATGCAAGTTCCGAGCAGGGAAGCAGAGGGAGCTGACTGATTAGAGGCTTGTGCTCCGTGGTGTGTATGTAACTCAGGGGTGCGAGCCTGGCTCTGCAGACTTGCATTCCTTCCCACGAGTCCAGGCAGCATGATGGATGACACTCATTTGTATCCCAGCTCATCTTAACCTCTCATCAGTAACAAGGATAACTGAGAGCCGTAGAGCGCCACCGCTACACGTTCGTCATTGAAAGACCCTAGTAATGAAAATTAAGCCAGCTCCTTAGTGTCAACAGTGTGTTCTGTGCCTTTGCTAACCTGTGAGTGTCTGATGACTGCTGCCTGGGTGTATGTGCCGTCTTCCCACTTCTCCCCAGTTCATTACTGGTCTTGGCTGATGGTCCTTCAGGGTATGGGAGGTACAAGCTTCCTCAGCACATCCATTATGCTCCGTACCAGTAACAACCCTGAATTGTCTCTTGCTCTGTGGAGCTCAGATCCTTGTTACACCAACTGTGGGCCTTGCACCCGATCTCAGCCTCACCTGGGGGCTTGTCAGAAATGTGTGCTCTTGGGCTCCACCCAAAGTTTACTGAATCCGACTTTGTATTCTAACCCTGTTCCCAGGTGGTTGCCTGAGACCCACACGGATCTGATGGGCTCTGGGTGGGTTCAGGGGTCAGCGTTAGTCTTGCTTGTGTGGCAAAGACTGCAGAGAGTTTCCAATATGCCAACCAGATGGACGCACAGGACAAGGGAGATGTGCTCACCTCTGCCACGCTGCTCTAATCAAAGTCTGGTCCAAGACAGACACTGAGTTAATCAACGAATCAGTGAACTATGAGTAATTATTCATCTTTGACTTTGTCATTAGATCTTTTTTTTTCTTTCTTTTTTTGAATTTTGGAGTATAGTTGATTTAAAATATTGTGTTAGTTTCAGGTGTACAGCAAAGTGAATCAGTTATACTTATACATATATCCACTCTTTTTTAGAGTCTTTTCCCATATAGGCCATTACAGAGTATTGAGTAGATTTTCCTGTGCTATACAGCATGTCCTTATTAGTCACTTATTCCATATATAATAGAGTGTATATGTCAATCCCAATTGCCATTTATCCCTCCCCCCAGCCGTTAACCATAAGATTGTTTTCTACATCTGTAACTCTATTTCTGTGTTGTGAATAAGTTCATTTGTACCATTTTTTTAGATTCCACATAAGCGATATGATGTGATAAGGTACATAGCATCCTAAAGATGCTACCAGAAAACTACTAGAGCTTATCAGTTAATTTGGTAAAGTTGAAGGATACAAAATTAATACACAGAAATCTCTTGCATTCCTATACACTTACAACGCAAGATCAGAAAGAGAAGTTAAGGAGACAATCCCATTTACGATCGCATCAAAAAGAATAAAATACCTAGGAATAAACCTACCTAAGGAGGCAAAAGACTTGTACTCAGAAAACTATAAGATACTGATGAAAGAAATCGTTATTAGATCTTATTTCTTGAAGTCTCCAGGCCAATTTGATTTTAAAATAGAGACCAATCTAAATAATTATTTATTTCCAGCTTCATTTCTACTAAATAAGCAAAAGGGACCAGACCAACAGTTACTGATGACATGTGATGTCTGGGTCATTCGACACACCTTCCTCCATGTTGTCACTGCCGCAACCTGTTGTTTTCATTTTCCTGACAGGAGCACTCGTTTCAGAAGAAGGAAATGAATTGTCCATTTGAGTCATCAAATAGTATCTCTCATTCGATTCTGAATAGTTAAGTAGAACTCCATCTTTCTTACTATGAAAGATATACTTAGAAATTCTTGGAAATTAACTCTATACTATACAAAAACATCTTTAATGACCGTAATTCAGGATAAAACGCAGGGACACCTTGAAGACTCAATGATAGAAAAGATTCTATTTTTCTTCTGCAGATATTTTTGGCCAAGAATATTTTCTGAATATCGATCCTATTTTTACAGAATATGAAAACATATCTTTAAATATTATATTATTAAGGGAAAGAATACATATTATGTTCTTTGATGGAAAGCCTGGGCTCCAAAAGAGTAATGATGAGATCATGAATCACTGGGTAGCTTTCATTCTTCTCCTGAAAATGTTTTTCAGAGTTAAGGGAGATTGATGTTGGAATCAGAGGTAAAACAATAACTTTCACTGTGCCTTTTTTAAATTTAAAATAGGTGGGAGGTATATCATAAATTTTAAAAAGCTTGAAAAAAAGAGAATAGTAGGAGGTAAAAAAAAAAAAAAAAAAAAAACCCTAATATCCTAGCACAAAAGCAGCCTGCCGTCTTCGCCAGCGAATTTGGACAGTTCTGTCTGTCCAAACCCTCAGCCCCTACTTTGAGACGGTGATGACTAATGCAATTTCCTGATTTCTTTTCCACGGTCCCTTCTCTTCCTCCTGCTTCCTTGTTTGGACCTGGGTATCCATCTACTTATATGTTTCATATTCCTTTCTTCATCTTTCATGCATTCATTTATTCACCAGTATTTAACTCTACAATATACGAAGCATTTTGTTACCTATCATGGATAATACAGGGTCCCTGTTCGTAAGACACCTGAAATTCCTTGGAGTGAAGGCCAATTTCCAAACTTGTCCATTTGTTTCCTGTACCTTCTTTCCCCCCTCATACTCACATAAAGATGGCAGGGTCTGTCTGCAAGTCTGATTTGTTTAGAGTTAAAAATATGTAAACTTTCCACCAGTAATAAGCAAACTACTTTGTCTGAATATGAGCTACCATCCTCATTGTTAAAGCATGTAAACTGTGTTCCTTGGGTCTGGAAAGGTAGTATAGTGTTCCCACATTATCCTCCTGTTTCCCAGAGTACCTCTTCAGTTTTTTAAAGATTTGTTTTGGATGGTGGTCACTTGGTCAAGATAAAAATGAGAACACAAGGCATTCTTGAACTTTGCTCAGTTAGGCCCAGTTTCCTAATGCAGAAGATGTGGTCACAGTTCTTTCTTCTCACCTTGCCCTTGCCATGGAGATCAGTAGATGGAGTATTCATCTCTACGGCATCGACTTTGGACTTGGTCATGAGACTTACTTTCAGTAATGGGATATGGGCAGAAGTGACAGCTACCAGTTCAGAACTGAGGCTTTCAGGGCTTCAATTCAGGTTTCTGCCTGCCCTCTTGGATGTCTGGTCTTCCATAATGAGAAGGACATGGCCCAGAAAGACACATCTCTTTAAACTGGGTCTGGATTAAAGACCATGGAGTAGATCTGGACCCAAAACAAAGTCTGGAATATACCCTACCTGCTGAGCCTGGGTAGGGCCAACAGAGATCAGACAAATCTAGCCAACCTGCAGACTAGTGAGTATGAAAGAGAAAATACGTTATTACTGCTACAAGCCACTTGGATTTGGGGGTTGCTTATTATTCAGAATTATCAGAGAAGAAACCTGACTAAAACAGCAGTTGGTATCAGAAGTGATGTTCTACTCTAGTGAAAACCTAAAATATAGGTCATTGCCTTTGGGACTTCCAAAAAATTATTTTGTTAACCTATTGGCAAAATAATTGGTAAGCATGGCTTCTAAGAAAGCCGTTTACCAAAATGTCCAGGCTTCATACGGTCTTGGAACTGCATGAAAAAGTCTTTAGAAACAACAGAAAAAAGAACTGAGAAAAGGTAGAACGTTCCCAGAAATAGCTGTTAGTATGTAGAAAGAACATCATCCAACCTAAAATTGATATTTTGACGATCTCAAAATACATTACAAACAGGATCTATTGACAAGTATTTTCTTCTTTTACAATTGGGAAGATCAAGGTGCTGAAGGGTTAAGTATTTTGTCCAGAGTCATAAGGCAGCATAAAAACAAGCCATGATCTTCTGCTGAAGCTAAAACATTATTTCACCATAATTCCTGAAGGTTAACAGGACAACATAAGGTGAGCATTGTCCAGGGAATTCATGTTATTCAAAATAAAAAGAACCTTGAGAATCCATCTGCCCTACCAAAACAGCTTGCTCCAACCCCAGGAAGTCCTGCTCCTTAAAAATGATTTTCCTTATCAAATGCAAAGAAAGAAAATAGCAAGTTCATTTGGAAGCAATCAGGTAAAATGACGTCTATTAGAAATTGTCTACTTAATATTTTTTCTAGTACATGGTTAGGAAAAAATAATGTGCTCTTGTTTATGTTTTCCTTTTTTGTGCAAAAGCTTTTAAGTTTCATTAGGTCCCCTTTGTTTATTTTTGTTTTTATTTCCATGTCCCTAGGAGGTGGGTCAAAAAGGATCTTGCTGTGATTTATGTCATGGAGTGTTCTGCCTATGTTTTCCCTAAGAGTTTTATAGTGTCTGGCCTTACATTTAGGTCTTTAATCCATTTTGAGTTTATTTTTGTGTATGGTGTTAGGGAGTGTTCTAAGTTCATTCTTTTACATGTAGCTGTCCAGTTTTCCCAGCACCACTTATTGAAGAGGCTGTCTTTTCTCCATTGTATATTCTTGCCTACAAGATGAAAAGACAACCCTCAGAATGGGAGAAAATATTTGCAAATGAAGCAACTGACAAAGGATTAATCTCCAAAATTTACAAGCAGCTCATGCAGCTCAATATCAAAAAACAAACAACCCAATCCACAAATGGGCAGAAGACCTAAATAGACATTTCTCCAAAGAAGATATACAGATTGCCAACAAACACATGAAAGGATGCTCAACATCACTAATCATTAGAGAAATGCAAATCAAAACTACAATGAGGTATCGCCTCACACCAGTCAGAATGGCCATCATCAAAAAATCTACAAACAACAAATGCTGGAGAGGGTGTGGAGAAAAGGGAACCCTCTTGCACTGTTGGTGGGAATATACAATGATACTGGAGAACAGTATGGAGGTTCCTTAAAAAACTAAAATAGAACTACCATATGACCCAGCAATCCCACTACTGGGCATATACCCTGAGAAAACCATAATTCAAAAAGAGTCATGTACCACAGTGTTCATTGCAGCACTATTTACAATAGCCAGGACATGGAAGCAACCTAAGCGTCCATCGACAGATGAATGGATAAAGAAGATGTGGTACATATATACAATGGAATATTACACAGCCATAAAAAGAAACGAAATTGAGTTATTTGTAGTGAAGTGGATGGACCTAGAGTCTGTCATACAGAATGAAGTAAGCCAGAAAGAGAAAAACAAATACCGTATGCTAACACATACATAGGGAATCTAAAAAAAAAAAAGAAAATGGTTCTGAAGAACCTAGCAGCAGGACAGGAATAAAGACGCAGACGTAGAGAATGGACTTGAGGACACGGGGAATGGGAAGGGTAAGCTGGGACGAAGTGAGAGAGTGGCATGGACATATATACACTACCAAATGTAAAATAGATAGCTAGTGGGAAGCAGCCACATAGCACAGGGAGATCAGCTAAGTGCTTTGTGACCACCTAGAGGATAGGGAGGGTGGGAGGGAGATACAAGAGGGAGGAGATGTGGGGATATATGTTTATGTATAGCTGATCCACTTTCTTATACAGCAGAAAGTAACATACCATTGTAAAGCAATTATACTCTAATAAAGATGTTAAAAAAATAATAATGTGCTCTTTGATGATTTTTTAAATCATTCTTTTTTCAGAAGGTAGTAAGTAGATTTCTACTTTCTGAGCTTATATTTTTACAAAAGTGACTCTGAACATTTTCATCTCTCCGTGGCCCCCTTTTTGTGTGTAACAGAATGGACCAGGAGCCCACCCTTCAAGTGAAGAATTTCCCATCCTTCCAGTCTGGCAAGTGGATACCAGACAGTCAAGAACAACACATCTCAAATTCAACCTTTCCTGCTGCAGTTATATCAACTTCACTTTCATTAACTTCCAGATTTAAATTATACAGTATGCTGCCATTAAATCAGCATTGATTATAATAAGGTCATGTGTTCAAAGACAGTCACAGCCTTGAGTAGCTAATGTTATAAAATAGACAGCAATGCACTTCTACTCTAAGTAATCTCAGGGATTACTTATAGTAAGACTATCCGGACAATTCCATTAACAGAATTAATCAATCAAATATCATGATATACTGGCTCCTTTTAAACGAGTTGTTTGGGTAAAACTAACCGCAGTCTTAATTTGTTTATCTTTCTCTTTCTAGTCAAATGCCAGCTGTTTCATTCTACCTTTACCTCCAGCTTTTAAGGAACTGGGATAAGAGCCTCACTATTTGTATTCCCAGTTTATGATAACCTAAATTTTGCATGTATGTATATTTTGAAGCTTTAAATCATTGGCTTATCTATAGAAACACCAAAAACTGATCTGCCATCCTTTATGTGTATGAACTGGCCACATTTTCAGGGTACATCATCTTTTTTAAAAATTGTTTTCTTTTTTTACGTTCCTCCAGTTGTTTAGACAAACACTTAACTGAGGAGTTGGCATCATGCTAGGCTGATTCTATGGCTAATGGTCTGTGCCACAAGCAAGCACTACCTCCATTCTCAGTAAAGGAAAATACTGTTGCATGAAACAATTTGGAAAAGCAGTATCACTACTTCAATAACAGGTAGGTTTCGTAGAAGAAATGGTGTCCTGGAAAATCACTTTGAATAATATAATTTTAGAAGAACAACAGCAAAAAAAAAATACAACAGTAAGGTCCTCATAAAAAAAATAAAATGTTATGTAAAAGGGCTTTTATTTATATTCACTGTTTTGGTCTTTATGAATATTCATGCCCATATTCTTTTGAAACATTATATTTATTTAATTTGAAAGGCCAGTGCTTCAGATGAGAAAAACTCGTGAGGGGAAAATGAGTGAATTATTCATCTAAAAACAAATACTCCATTTTCTACCGTGTGTTCAACTTCTACATAAATCAGCATCCGGGTGAAGCAGTGTGTTTGTACAATGGGGGTCTTACCACAAAAAGACCCACCAAAGTTCTAAATGCCTTTGTTTGCTTCTTCTCTCATTCTGAAAGAGGAAAATATTAAAAGGGAGAATGCATATGCCGGAGCTGTAAAGATGAATTATTTCTGTGTCCGCGTTGGCTCTGTGAGGCTTTCAATTCTTGAATTACACAACTTCCTGAAACAGCTCTCAACTCCAACCATCTCACGGCAGCTGCCCGTTAATAATTCCTTATGTTCCCTCCTATATGTCAGTGAAAATCGGACGGTCTTCAGAGCAGGTCTGTTCTACAGCAATAATTTCATTTGGAACACCAGAGCTGCTTTATTTGGCTTATTTATTTATTTATTATTTTCACAGAAGGGTCCAAACCATCACCGCCTGTCCCATCAGCAGTTCTCTCACGTCTATATGGGGTATCACGGTTTGCACAGGATCTGGTCTTCCTAAGTATTATTTTAAAGTCTCAGGATTATTAAGTTTTGGGCTTATGTCACACTTTTATGACATGCTTCATGGTATTTAAAGAAACGTGATTCCATCACCAGTATCATGAAAACCAGTAGTAAACTGTACGCTTTAAAAGGCTTTGCCTCACTTTTAAAAAAATTCTTTGGCTGCACCTCGCGGCATGTGGGATCTTAGTTCCTCAACCAGGGATCGAACCTGCACCGCCTGCAGTGGCAGTGAGGAGTCTTAATCACTGGACCACCAGGGAAGTCCCTTGGCCTCACTTTAAAGTCACTTCAAAAACAAAAAAGCACCACACATATTTCTGGCTGAACAATATTTATTTTTTTGAAGTGATAACTCCCTTATTACTACCTAAATATTAGTAACCTTATGTAAATCCCCGTTTACACAGGCACTATGTTCCTGAAAGCAATGCTAACTAATCAGAAATGGGAAAGTTTTACACTCTGGATATTTTCATCATTCTATTACTTTGAAAATGCTCATGTTAAAATAGACTCAATAGGTTTTATTTAAAAGAACATTCCATTCTAGATTCTGTAAAATTTGATATATGGATCTGTGTTTGGGTCTATTTCAGTTTTTTTTTTTTCTGGTTCATAGCTGACTTGGGCTCTGTCCTTTAATAAGTGTGTTCCTTGATCTAAGTGGGAGAACACCAGGTAGATGGACTCAGATAAAGGGCACTGAGTCATAATGGCGTAGGCTGATACTGTTTCCAGAAGCCTACTAGGTGGTTCTCTCAACCCCGGAAGTCAAGGAAACTGAGACAGAGCTTCACATGAAAGCACATCTACATCAAGGGCACAGCCAAGACTTTTGCTAAACTTGCCTTTTGTTGATTTTTTTTTTCATGGCTCATAAACACCCATGAAGGGCAAACCTGGGGAAAGCAAATATGAGGCCATTCTGCTCTTAATAAACTCATATCTTCATCATGCTGTTCTCTCTTCTTGAAATACCATCCCTATCTTTGAAAAACAAAAGGGGGGGGGGATTCCCTGGTGGTGCAGGGGTTGAGAATCTGCCTGCCAATGCAGGGGACACGGGTTCGAGCCCTGGTCTGGGAGGATCCCACATGCCGCGGAGCAGCTGGGCCCGTGAGCCACAACTACTGAGCCTGCGCGTCTGGAGCCTGTGCTCCCCAACATGAGAGGCCGCGATAGTGAGAGGCCCGCGCACCGCGATGAAGAGTGGCCCCCGCTCGCCGCAACTAGAGGAAGCCCTGCACAGAAATGAAGACCCAACACAGCCAAAAATGAATAAAGAAAGAAAGAAGCTTTCATTTAAAAAATAAATAAATAAATAAATAATAAAAACCAAAAGGAGGTTATATCTTGTTCTTAAGGATCTGTCTTTATTCCACTGCTAGGCTGATGTGTCCCATCAGGGTGCCCACGCGCACACTGGGCCCTCTTTTCAATTCCGAGAGGCTTCCCTGGGCGGGGACGGTGCTGCCCTCCTCCTGATGTTCATAACAATCATGCAGCCAACACCCCCTTGCGACAACCCTAGGAGAAAGGGTTATCTGATGGGGTAAGGAAACTGACTCAGAGACAGGAAGCACCTTGCCCAGGGCCACTCTAACGGCAGGGGGCAGCACTGGGGTTGAAACCCTGGGGGTCTAGTGCCAGTGTCTACACCCCAATACCCCCCTCGCTTGCCTCTGAGCTCAGCCCCAAACCAGCACGCGGCTACTGACTGATGTGACTTGAGGACTAAGCCCATCTTAGAGCACTAGAGGTATAAGAAAACATATGATGGGCTTCTTACTGTCTGCCTACTTGCCAACTTTTCTGGGTGCACTTTAGTTACTAAGTATTTTATTATATTACATAATTAATGGCATACTTCTCAGACACTTTTAATATCTCGGGAGGAGACTTTTAAGAGCAAGGGAAGGCACCTAGGACAATGTCATGAATCCAGGGGAAATCAAGAAACAACTACTCTGGGCAAAGATGGGGTCCAATGAGGTCAGATGTCATTTCCTTTATTCCTTCATTAAGCACCTACTGTGCACCCAGCTCCACACTCCACACAGATACATCAGGGGGCAAAGGGCACTTAACTTGGCTCTCATGGAACTGGTGCTCCTTAGGGACCAGAGAAACAGGCAGCTCTGACATGGGGGACAGGCACTTGTAGACTCAGGGAGTGCCACGAGAAACCCAGACAGGGGACAGCTTTATCTCAGAGAATAACACTCCAGGGGGAGGGGACCATGTGGGCAAAGCCTGGAGGTGATGCAGTCTAGTCACAGGAAATGATTTTGCTCTACTGGCTTCCAAGCACTGCACTGGATCATTTTAATTGTGCCGAGTGTAAAATACATCACTGGTATCGGTGAAAGCCCGTTTAGACCAGGGTCATTTATTCTTGGACTAAAAGGCCTCTGCGAAGCTGCCAGGCACATGAACGGGTGGGTCATAGCAGAAGCGCGGCTGTCCACAGACCATGAGCATTCCACTCAGCAGTCCCTAACAAGTCTGCATCTGAATGGTCTCCAGACGCGGTTTCCTCTGTCCCTAGCCATCCCATCTCTCTCTCCTGGACCCATGGGCCACGGAGGCCACACTTTCAGGCTGGAATCGGAAGGCGAGCGATGCTGAGAAAGCAGGCAGCCCCCAGCCTGCCCCACTGGCTGGGAAACTGTGGGAACAGAGGTGACTTCTAGGTGGGACAGGCAGCCTGAAACAGTAGCTCCATCCTCCGCTCTGTCCTGGGGGAGGCTTGACCGTTCCCAGCGGATGAGAATGCCCAAAGCGGGGGCTTCTGCCTGGCCTCACACTTGGGGTGCTGGCAGGAGACTGGCTCTAACGCTGCCCTGCCTTCACGTGGGGCTTGCCTGCCATGGGAGGGGAGCAGGGGTTCGACTCCGAGGTGCTATGGGTGATCTTGAACATGGTTGACAATTTCTTTTTTTTTCTTTTTTTCCATAATTTTTAAAATTTATTTTATTTATTTATTTTTGGCTGCATTGAGTCTTCATTGGTGCGTGTGGGCTTTCTCTAGCTGCAGCAAGCGGGGGCTACTCTTCATTGTGGTGCACGGGCTTCTCATTGCGGTGGCTTCTCTTGTTGTGGAGCATGGGCTCTAGGCACGCGGGCTTCAGTAGTTGTGGCTCACGGGCCCAGTTGCTCCGCGGCATGTGGGATCTTCCCCGACCAGGGCTCAAACCCGTGTCCCCTGCATTGGCAGGTGGATTCTTAACCACTGTGCCGCCAGGGAAGTCCCTGGATGACAGCTTCTGACAGTTTTTTTTCCTAATTATTGTTGCTGGCTTTCCAGAAATGTGGATTTAAACTCTGTTCTGCAATGACACGTAGGCATCAGAACCAGGAACCGGGCGGGCAGGGGGCTGGGGGGAGCTCCTTATTCCTCCTCCAGCCTGGTCCCGTCCCCAGGGTACAGTCACAGTATGGCTGGCCCCGACTTCCTCCCCTGGGGGCACCCCCCACATTGAAGCAATACCCCATCTCTTGAGGGTACCCCTAAGGTAGGAGATAGATAGGCCCCAGGCTGAGCAGCTACAGGTGGTCTCCTGCTGGTGCTTCGAGGTGGGATACCGGTGGGAGCATAGGGCCCTGACTGGGTACATTCTTGTGGATTTCTTGGTCCGACACAGAGAAGACCTCAGTCTAGGGGAAGGACAAAAGGAGGGAGAAGATGCCAGCTAGAATCCATCTTGGCTGAGAGATGAGTACCCATACCAGGACCAAATATGGAGTTGCCTGGCCAGAAAAATAAACAAAAAACTGCCCTTATACAAGCAACCTAAGCCGTCCCCATTGGGCGCAACTCACTCCGAGCTCACCTGTGTGCTCTTTCACACGTCTTTTGTTTTTTCCACATGCACTTTGCTTCTAATAAACACTTTTATCTTTTTCACGATCTTGGTCTCTTTGCCGAGTTCTTTCTTCAAAGAAGACAAGAAGCAAGGTCCTCCTTTTCACCACCGGAATCAGCCCCAGTGTAGGAGGGGACTCTGTGTGTCTAAATGACTTCATATCACGTGGCATTAGGCAAGTGTCTCAGTGCTGTGACTGGGTGGTCGTGTGTCTCTCCCCTGCTCCATGAATCTTCCCACCAGGGGACCCAACCTGAGAGCTGGGACTACAATTCCAGAGGCCACGGGGCCCGCAGGCTCTGCACTGCTAGGACAAGCAAGGTTGACAGTGGGCTCAAAGCAGAGTGGGTCCAGTCTCTCCAATAGTCTACCTCTTCCTTTGCACTGCTAGGACAAGCAAGGTTGACAGTGGGCTCAAAGCAGAGTGGGTCCAGTCTCTCCAATAGTCTACCTCTTCCTTCCCCTGCACCATTTGGTTTTCCTTTGGAAGAGAATTTCAAGCCGTTTTGTTATTGGAAAGAAGAAAAACATTCTCTTTGGGTTGGAGGAGTATAAACATCTCCACTTATATCACGACTGTTTCTCTAAGTCTCTCACCAGCTACGGCATTTCCTAAAAATTATTTCTCAATTTTAGTGTACCCCAAAACTACCTAATTTCTTCTCAAGCCAGATCATATTATTTAAAAGCATATAACTTGAGTTTACATTTTAAAAGATCCATGATTCTGTTCAAAAAGCATCAATATCTTCATGAAATAATTTCTGTTGAATAGTGACATCATTTTAGTTTTTAGGGTTGTTAATTTTTTGAAATTCTTCGGCACATTTAAGTGTTTCTGTTGAGTTTGTTTCCTATAAGGATAGACAGGATCTGTAAGGAACCAGCCAAGTTTCACATTAGCTTGTA